>NW_027397136.1:4449495-4751770 GCF_003265705.2 Callorhinus ursinus | reverse complement strand
TGTGTGTGTGTGTGTGTGTGTGTGTGTGTGTGTGTGTGTGTGTGTGTTGGGAGTGGAGAATAAGGACTCATACCCCATGTCTTATCTCCGTCCTTGATGTCCTCCACACTGTGATCTTTTTAAATTGTGGCAAAATACACATAACATAAAATTTACCATCTTCACCGCTTATAAGTATACAGCTCAATAGCATTAAGCACATTCATGTTGTTATGCAACCATCACCACCATCATATCTACAACTCTTAGCATCTTCCAAAATGGAAACTTGGTACCCCTTACACACTAATTCCCATTGCCTCTTGCCCGCAGCCCCTGGCAACCACCATTCTACTTTCTGGCTCTATGAAGGACAGTATCTGTGCTTTTTTTTTTTTTTTTAAGATTTGATTTATCTCTTTGACACAGACAGAGAGTGAGCACAAGAAGGGGGAACGGCAGGCAGAGGCAGAGGGAGAAGCAGGCTTCCCGCTGAGCAGGGAGCCCGATGCGGGGCTTGATCTCAGGACCCCGGGATCGTGACCTGAGCCAAAGGCAGACGCCCAACCAACTGAGCCACCAGGCGCCCCTGGTTTTCTCTTTGATGAGTTTTCCATAGATGTGTTGGAAGCTGTGCACCCATTCACTTTCAGCCGCATGAGACATGTTACTGGCCTGGTGACCAGGAAGGTAGGGGGGGTGTCCAGCCGATGAATACAGAAGACAACATTACTCCATGGTTCTGAGAGTCCCAGCCCTCGGCCCTGCTGCTGCAGGATTGCTTCGTGCTCCAGGTCCTGGAAAGTGTCCAGTCTGTAAGACCTTGCTGAGAATCAGCAGGCGTGCTGGTCAGGATGGGGAGCGTGAGAGGTCCAGACCAGTGCTCCCTAGGTAAGAGTTCAGGGTCTCCTGCCATCACTTTTACCCACTCAGTTATTTATTCATTCATTCCACAAGTATCCAAATACTCCATGTCGGTCAGCACTGAGCGCTCTGGGGACACGATGGTGAGGGAAAATGAACGGGACCCCTGTCTCAGAGCTTCCAGTCCACTGAAGGAGCAGACATTCATCAACCAATCACATCTATCAGTATATAAAATACAAGCTGACATGAGACCGGTGGAAGAAAGAAATGTGTTCGGGGGCCCCGCACAGCCTGGCCTGCCCCGGGGAGGGGGCGCTGCTGAGCCTGAGTGAGGCAGGAATTCAGAGCCAGCCTGATGGCAGTGGAGGGAGGCAGGCCTTCAAGGAACGGTGGGTTTTTACAGAGCTCCATGGGCCTGGGGCAGGGCAGCATGAAGAGGGCGAGCTGACTTCCTCCCCGTTGCTCCTCCTTCCAGAGGCTTTTGGCGGTAGGGGGTAGGCAGGGAATGGTAATGCCCGGTAGGGAATTCTAGAGAGAACACGGCAGAGGACCACTGGACTGTAGCTGAGGACCTGAATGGGAAATCAGCTCTTTAATCCCAGCGCTGGTCTCCACTGTGACTTCAGTCAAATCTGGAGGCTTGCAGGCTAGCTGATCGGTGGAATGAATCATCTTGTCCCCCTTCATGCTGCTTACCTCACTTAGTTGAAGATGTAGACAGCACCAGGTGCCCAGGGAACAGGACCAGAGTGGGTTGGTTCTACATGGCTCTGCAGGCCCTGAGAACAGAGATAAATAAGAAATGATTGTGGTTATTAAGAATAAAGGATTATTCAAGTTAAGCCAACAAAGGAAAGTTAACAAAGATGGCAGGGTGCGGCCTACAGAGAAGGCTGAAGGAGCACTCGGCGCTAATTTGCAGGGACCGGAAGAGTAAGAACTAGGGGTAGGATCTAAGACTGCTTTCCCCAGGTTCACTGAACAACAGAAGAGGAAAACAGCCTGAGTTGTAGGCCAGAGAGGATGGGATTCGGTGACGGAGGGGTTTGTGTTAGATTCAGGAATGGAGCCTAAAGGTGGGGTATGACACCTAACGAGAGGAAAGGTCCCCACATGTGGGGTGGTTTTGGTGAAAGGCAAGCTGAGGGTCCCATCAACCTCGGCAGCCCCCTTGCAGCCCATTTCTAGCTCCAGCATTGTGTGAGGCGCACCACAGATCAGATCCGGCGACCCCAGGCTGACGGTGAGGAGGGAGGGCAGATTACCCCGAGGAATGGACCAGAGTTGCTCGGGTTTTCACTCTCCTTCCCATGTGATGCCTTTGGTTTCCAATGGAGCTAATAAGCTTCCTTCTCACAAAATTGACTCACTCTGCACCCCACATTCTTTTACTGTGGCTTTTGAGACAGCTGTTTATGGATTGTTGATAAGCCGGAGATTCTGCTGTATGCTAAGCAGAGGCACTTCTAGACTCTTTGCACACACTCTCCCTCCCTTCCTTTCTAAAAAAACTCATTCATATTTAATTCAGTTCTTCTAAATGGCTTCCACATTATCCTATCTTTCCACTTTGTAATGCATCCCAGTCTCCCTTAATGCACGACCTGCCAAATTAAACTTTATGGCTTATCAGCTAGAAGATTGCCATAGGATCAAGCCAAGTGTTCTTGCAAGTTATGTTATGGGCTTTCACACCTGCCAGCCCGTTTTCATTGTTCAGATGGGTATATACCTTCCTTCCCACAGCCCCGCGGTCCTTGTCTTCAGCTGTCAGTCACTCGCATGCCGGCAGTTTTGTGCGGCTGTCCCTTAGGTACCAGGGAGGAAGGGGGACAGTCAGCTGGGCTATAATGAACTCCCCTGGGGAGTCCTCATTTGGAGACTTACATTATTAGGGTATAAGAGAACACTTGCTTCCATGATGCAAATCAGCCTTGGCCTGGGGCCATGGCACATCAGGCAGGAGGCCAGAGGGAAGCGTCAGGAACTCAGCCACTGTGTCCTTGTCCCAGCAGCTGGTCCCTGCCCTCCCATCCTGTGTGGTCCTAGTCAGGCCAGGACTCAGCTTCAGTGTTGATTTATAACTTCCTTGCACACCATCTCGTCCAACTCCCCTTGAGAGCACACATGCTCTTGGGGGGATTGATACCTTAAGCCAGCAGCAGTTAACATCTTTTCAGGAATGAGTTGGGAGCCAGTTGGGAGCAGAAGGGGGGGCACAGCCTGGAGAGATGGGTGTGGGTCACTTACACGGAAGAAGGGGGCTTCTCCAGCGTCCCCTCAGAGCTAAAGGATCGAAATGCGTGTCCACAGAAACTGACAAACGTGGTGCTGGGGCCTGGGGATATTGAGTCGCCTCCGTCAGGGAAGGTTCTGAGAGTGTGACACCTACCTGCATCTTAGCAGGGGAGCTAGCATGGCGGGGGGGGGGGGGGGGGGGGGGGGGGGGGAGAGCAGGGAAAACTGACTGTGAAACCTCACTCCTCTGTCATTCCCTTGCTGAGTGGCCTTGGTGGGTCAGTGGATCGCTCTGTTTGTTTGTGTGTGTCTGTCTCTCTTCCTCTGCCTCTCTACTACTTTTTATTGAACGTGGCACTGGGCCATGTTCTTTATGTTTACTCTCTCATTTAACCTGACAACACCATGTCGTGCAGCTATTATCCTATAACAGGAGTCAGTCCAGTACCATTTCCATCCTTTATGGTTGAGAAGAGGGCCAGCTTTGGCGTCAGACCTGGATTTGACTCCTGACATTGTTACTTACTGGCTAGGTGACCTCCGGGCAGGGAACTTGAACCTCACACTTGGTCTATAAAGTGGGGATAATAATGCCCACCTAAAGGATTGTCATGAAAATTAAATATAAATACACATGTTTATAAATATATATTTATAATATATATTTATATATTATAAATATATATTATATTGATAAATATGTATTTATTTATAAATCTCCTAGCAAACTGCCTAGCACATTAGTAGGCACCCAATAAATAGTCAGTGTTGTAACATTCAAAGGAGGGAGAAGGGTGGTAAAGAGGTCTTTTGTAGGACAGGGCCAACTCTAGACATTTTTGGCAGAAAGCTCTGCAGTCCCAGGGCAGCCCTCCGTGATGATCTGAGTGTTGACCAGTACAGTCTGGATTGTTTTCAGAGGCTCCATGAGGAGTTGCCACTCAGCCTGGAGGACCTGGAAGATGTGTTTGATGCCCTGGATGCTGATGGCAATGGCTTTCTGACACCAGAGGAGTTCACCACTGGATTTAGTAAGTTCGGATGGGTGCTGGGGCCCCAGGGTATGCATCTACCTAAAGCTATGTAAAGTGCACGCATCCCCCACCAGATCTGCGGGTCTGTGTAGCCCAAACTTTCCTGCCCTCTGGAAGTTTCCGGGCTCTGGATTATTTGAGCCTCTTTTCTGTGTCCATGTCGGCTGTTCATACCACTCTTCTCTCCGTGCCCACTACGCAGTCATAGTCAGATCCCCTCCCACCTGAGAAGGGCAAGCTTGGCATAAAAGGAGGAGCGAGATGAGATTTCCAGCCTCTACATCTCCTCTCCTTTCCATGATACCAGTGCACAACACGGCACGATGGCTGCATGGTTCATTTCAACCTGGGTCTGGCTGAGTCTTCCAGATTGAGGGGAACCTGCCATCAGAGGAATTTCTAGAGGGTTTGAATAGACCAGTCATTATCAAGGTACCCGGAAGGAAGGTGAACAGATTCATGAACAAGATAAAGGAACCAGATACACCATCAGATCGGATACTGATCAGATATTGATCAGAGCAGGTACGGGTCAGCAGGCAAGTTTTACCCCCCATCTACCTCACACAAAGTGCTGTATAGTTGGTTTAGAATTATCTGAGGCTCTTCCTGAGCTCTAGGAGCTTATAATTGCCTCAAGAGCCTAAGACAGATTGCTGTATATTACAGGCAGTGTGAGTATGGAGGAGGCGCACCCGAAATTGTTAAGTCGCTTATAAATGTGAAGCACCGTGATCCTGGTGGTGGGAATGACTAGATGATGTTATGGAGCGGTCAGGCCGCTACTGGTGGTCGATGGAGGGGAGGCTCTTATTGTTTAGAGAGGAAATCAGTGAAGAGATGAGCTCTAAGCCAGACTTTAAAGGTTTGAGAACCACAAAGGTGCCACAGCACTGTCATCCATTCCGTCTTTCCCAGGCTCTAGTGTCTCTCAGAATCTCGTGGAAGTGGCAAAGTCCCCAAATCCAGAAGATGGCGGCAAGAATGTTTGCCATGGGGGGAGGGGTCCCCTTTTCTTCTCTCAGATGAGCCTCCGATGATTCCTGGCAACTGAGGATGATAAGGTCTCCCTGGGTGAGGATTTATGGATTGCCTGGTTCAGATCCTTGTGCTGTGCATCCCCCAGGTCACTTCTTCTTCAGCCAGAATGAGCCAGGTCAGGAAGATGCCAGTGAACAGATGGCTCAGCTCCAGGAAGAGAAGGTGTATCAGTCCAGAGGGGAAGAGCACATGGGCGACATGGATGATGATGAGGAGACCCAATTCCAAACGCTGATGGACAAACTTGGAGCCCAAAAGGGTTTTGAAGAGTAAGTGGTGACAGGAACTGGGGGGATGGAGCCCTGCCTAGGAGCCACCCTTTCATCTGCCCTGTGTGACATCAATGTGTGCTAAGTGCTCAGCCGGGCCCCAGTTTCTGGGCTGCCAGCTAGAAGACTTGGCAGACTCTTGTCCCTGCTCTTTGCATTTTCTCATGGGAAACACTGCGACGCCCCTACCCTCCTACTCTCCGCACTCCTACCATACGTATCAGCACAGTCCTTGGCTCCCTGAGGAGCGCTGTGCAGCAGAGGACCGTGCCAGGCCTGGAGGGGTTCTCTGTACGTTTTGCTGGGGTTCCTCGTCCCTGCCAGCTCACCAGCATTTCCTCCTCCCCCCTCCCCACCCCCAGAGCCAGCCTTGGGTCTCAGGGGCCGCAGGGCATCCTGGCCCACCCCACAGTGGCGTGCTCCTGGCCGAGGCACCTCACGTGGAGGCATTTGCACACCGTGTCCTTGAGCTGAGCTAAGCCCATCAGGAAGCTCAGGCGGGAAATTAACCAGTTTTTACCAGCCCACCACTTGGACAATCAGCAACTCAGCTAAAAATTTCAGATGTCTGGAACTTCGACTAAAACATAATACCCCCATTTTTTTTTCCAAAATGTATTTGACATTTAAAATGAAATGAAATAAAAATAGGGTGAAATAAAATAAAAAGCGAAGTCACAGCTGGTGGAAACCAGTGGCCTAAAAACCGCAGAATACTGTTCTTCTCCCTTTTCCCATTGCCTTTTGCCTTTCCATTTCTGGGCCTCTCGGTCTTGGGTTGGGCATGTGTTGCAGGAGCGGGAATGGCCTAATGATTGGAGCTGATGCATCCCAAGCTTGGGAGGAAAAGGAGCTGTGGTTGAGAATGATAGAGAAGTAGCAGGAAAGGAGGGGCCTGCACACAACAGGCAGGCCAAAGCAAGAATCTGTAGCTCTGTGGATTTTTGAGCAAACGATTTGGTAGATTGCTCAAACTTCTTAGAGTTGAGAAAGGACAGGCAAAGGCCTGAGAGAGAGCCTGGTGAGAGGCTCTGGACGGTCAGTGCGCTTGCCCCCCGGGGCAATCCCAGGACCCTGGGATCATGACCTGAGCGGAAGGCAGACGCTTAACCATCTGAGCCCATGGACGGGGGCAGGTGGGTGGGAGGTACTTTAGTCAGAGACCTGACTCAGCTTCTCTGAAGACAAGAGGCCAGAGCCCAGGGACCGCTGCCAGTGACCCCATGAAACCTCCTCCTGGAGGAGCGGGAGGAGAGGGCAGTGTGGACGAGCCACAGCACGGGCATGAAAGAGAGGCACCTCTCTGCCCACCTGTCCCTTCTGGGGCAGCCCCCTTCCTAGCAGGGCTTTCAGAACAGAGTTCACCTGATGTTCCTCGGAGGGCCTATGTCAGAAGCCTGTGAGGAACTGAGCCAGCATGAGGCATCCTGGGGAAGAGAAGGCCCTCGGAAAGGTTTCAAGGGTGGTCACAGAAATTGATATGCAGAAGATGGCGGCCAGAACTCTCCATCCCTGTGGAAGCTAAATGGAAGGCGGTGGGCTGGTGTTGCAGCATGAGGGGAATGGCAAGACCACCAGGCCCCAGAGAAGGACATAAAGGAGGCTGTGAAGACTTTGGAGGTCTTCGAAGATTCCCTCCCCAGCATGGCTTGTGTGTTGTTCTGGGAGCAGGCAGATGGGTCAGCTGACCTCCCAGAATCCCACCTAGCCCAGCTCTCTGAGTCCCTTTCATGGGTCTCACCACCCTTTCATGAGGAGCAAAAGCGGTAGACCAGATGTCTGGACTCCCAGCTTTTCCCAGTGGCCTGACTGGCTAAGTGATTTGGCAGTTTATGGGCCTTGGCTTATTTTTTCATCAAGAATGGACAGATTTGTCCCTTCTCCAGAAATCTTGGGGGGAGGGGACGTGGCCATGATGAAGTAGTTCAGAAAGCTTTGGAAGAGAGTCAGGTGGGTCTGCAAATCTCACTGGAGGCTCTGGCCAATTGGCTGTCTCATCAGGAACTTGGCAGATGTGAACAGACAGACCGAGGCTAACAAGGTGGACCTTGATTTTATAATGCAGGTACTTCATGAGGGAAGCAGCCTGCTCCAATCGTGGGAGGCCATCGTCGTATGTCTCTGGGACCCTTCTATCTCTGAACCCCTTGTACCATCTCCATTGTATCTACAGTACAGCAAAGTGGACTGCCCTAGCCTGTTCCGTGTGGGTGGGGCAACGGAACTCATTCCGGGAAATGAGGAGGCTCCTCCCTCCCCTTCTCTTGCTTCCCAGATCACCTCATGTCATCTCAGTGCTGGGTTCCAACAGATTAGAAGTACTCGTTGGGTGATGGGTGGACGAGTGGTCCTGATGAGTTGGAGGACAGCAAGAGAAGGAAGGAGGGAGGGGCGATGGATGGATGATCCAATAACTGACCAGTGGGTCTCCCTGTGCTGGGTGCAGAGAGTACTCTCGTGGTCCATGGCCCATTGCTAACCTGGTGCTGGCAAGTAGCACTTCCAAGGAAAGTTGCTCAAATATAGTACTTGTCACACAAGAACAGAGGATTTTATTCTTTATCCCGAGGGTTCCCGATTGTAGCAAGAATGTAGTCCATTCTTGATGAAAAAATAAGCCAAGGCCCATAAACTGCCAAATCACTTAGCCAGTCAGACCATTGGGAGAAGCGGGGAGTCCAGACATCTGGTCTACCGCTTCTGCTCCTCGTGAAAGGGTGGTGGACTCAGAGAGCAGGGCTAGACGGGATTCTGGGAGGCCAGCTGACCCATCTGCCTGCTCCCAGAACAACACACAAGCCATTCTGGGGAGTGAACTGCGGCCCTTCCCTTCTCAGTGGGTCTCCCTGTGCTGGGTGCAGAGAGTACTCTCATGGCCCAGGCCTATTGCTAACCTGGTGCTGCCAAATAGCTCTTCTGAGGAAAGTTGCTCAAATATAGTACTTGTCACACAAGAACAGAGGATTTTATTCTTTATCCTGAGGGTTCCCGGTTGTAGCTACCCTCAGATCATAGTGGTTTTAGAATTTAATGGGTTGCAGATCAAATTGATCTCAGGCTCCGTGTGTTGGTTGGCCATAGATTTTTGAGTTTCTCCAGAGAGGGAGAGCATGGTCTCTGGTGTGTGCTGCCGCCTCCTTCCTCCTGTCCCGGATCAGTGTGGCCGCACGTATCTCTGTTGCTCGGTGGTGCACACCTGCCCATGTGCCTGCTAGCCGGGGGTAGGGCTGGGGGAAGGGAGGCTCTGGGCACATCACTCTGTGTCTTTGTCTCTCTGCCTCCCTGTGTCCCTGCCAACTTTCTATTTGTTGTTCCGTGTGTGCACACGTATCTCTCAGATTTGTGCCTTCACTTCCTTCTGCCTGTCAGTCATTCCCGTTGCCACCGGGCCCCAGTGGGGTGCTGTGTATTCTCTTCTGTTCCCCGCAGTGACAACTGCTTTCTGCCATCCATGAGATGGCATGTCTTTACCTTCAGCTGTGAGGACCGTCCCTCCTGGGGCGACAAGCTCTCTCCTTTAGCTCCACGGCGTTTGTCCTCACACGCACCAGGCTCCTGTCCTCCCCTCCTCTTCCTGCCATTCTTTGATGCTCCCAGCACATGGCTGTGCATGCTCAGCACCACCAGCCCGTAGGGAAAAACTGGAGAGTGGAAGCAGTGGCGTGCGGCGTGAAGAAGGTCGACACAGGAGCCAGGCAGCCCCGAGTTTAACTCTTGGCTGTGTCGTTTGCCAGCCGAGTGATCTGAGACAGTTCACCTCACCCTCTTCTGGGGGTGAGTAGAGTACCAGCCTTACAGGTTACTGAGAGGGTCAAATAAGCTGATATGCGTAGAATACCTAGCATACAGCCAGCACTCAATAAATGCTGGCCATCGTGATCATGATCGTGATGTTCTGGCTGTCAGTTTCACGTCTGGGAACCGTGGTATTTCCACACTCAGACATTAATGCGCCCCTTTCTCTTGTAGTGAAAGTGATATCAAGCAACTCTGGCTACAGCTGAAGAAGGACGAACCTCACTTACTGGCCAACTTCGAGGATTTCCTGACCAGGACTTTCTCCCAGCTCCAGGAAGCCCACGAGGAGAAGAACGAACTGGAGTGCGCCCTGAAAAAGTAGGTCCCCAGCCTCAGCCATTTGCTGTATACGGTTGTGAGAAACAGAAACTCAGAGTATGCTTTCTCATTACAGGAGGCTCCCTGTCACGGTCTGCCAGAGTGGGGACTGGGACGCGTGGCTGTCATAGTATATATATTTTTAAGCCCTTGCTCACATTAATCAGGCCCTCACCATATGCTGGGCACTATTTAAACATATACATCAGCTCATTTGGACTATTCACTGTTATGTCCATTTTATAGATAAAGACATCGAGGTCCTGAAGGGTGAGTTGACGTGCCCCAAAACATACAGCTTGTAAGTGGCAGAGCCAGCTCTCAGAGGGAGATAGCCCGGCTCCCAAGACTGGTTGGAAAACCACTCTCTCTGCCTCTAGACAGTGAGGCCCTGACACCCTGGGCCTACCCCCCAACTGCAGGCCAGCCCTGGGCCCCACTGAGTCCCCTTCCGACCACTCTCTGGAGCATCAAGCCTCACATCCGTCCTGCTGCCTCCTGGCCACCAGGGCCTCTGCAGTCATTAGTGGTTTCTAGCTCTTCTCCTTTGCTTGGAGGAGGCAGCCCCAGCAAGGTGAGCCCTGGACCTGAAGCCAGCTGGAGTGAGTCTTGTGCCATAGATGTGGGGCCAGCCACATGGATGTTCGTCCACCTGTGGGGATGGGTGCTGCGTGTGTCCAGAGTCATCACATGCACGTCACAGCAGGGAGCTCACATTGGGTGAAGCATGGTGTAGCTTAGGATGGTTCATTATCCTGAAGGTGTGGCCAAAACACAGGGCTGGGGCTGGGTAGCACTCGGAAGCACGCCGAAGCGGTCCTCACGGTAATTCTGCCACACACTCTCATCCCCGCCCAGAGATCACTCCCTGCACGGGAGTCCTCGACACTTCCAACACAGACCATGTGCCCTTCTTTGCAAAACTCCTGGTGCCTAGCACCGCCTCTTGGGGACAGGGCTTCAGAGTCCAGGCTGCTAGACTTCAGAGCCTCCGCCAACATGGCCTTGGGGAGAGCATGCAAGCCCTGATTTAGAAGGAGATCACCACGTGTCTTACAGCATAGATCAGCTATCCACACATTGCCCTGAGCTCCTTTGCATCTCATGCCTCCCCCAGATCAACTCTAAAAAGAACTTGCTGGGGTCTGTTCGGCATACGTGGGTCTGGAAAAAAGGACCCTAAGGGAGTCTGAGTTCTGAGAAAGTTGTGGCCAAGTAGTGCTAGGGAAAACACGGTTTGGCTGGAGGAGTATCATGAGCGTTCTGGGGAGAGGCTCCTGAGGCTCAGAGAAAGGAAGGGTTGAGGGTATAGTTCTGGACAGCTTTTAGCTGACTAAGCTGTGAGTCAGGACAGATCTGAGTTTACATCTTGGCTGCGCCGCTTGCGAGCTATGTGACTCAGGCTAAGCTACTCAACCTCTCTGAGTCTCAGCTTCCTTATGCATAAGATAGGGATGTTAACAAAATCAGTATTTGATGTATGTTAAAATAATAATCCTTATTATTTTAAATAAGTCTGTTTGTCAGTCTTAGAGGATTCGCTGGCGGAAGTGGAGAGCTTGAGGCTTGATACAAGCAGTGGTGAACTTCAAAGACCCCTTTATCCTTCCAGACAACATGGTGTAGAGCAAGCAGCCCTGGCATCTCCTGGAAATTTCTTAGGAATGCAGAATCTCAAGGCTGCCCCCACCCCTACTGAGTCTGCACTGTAACAAGATGTCCAGGTGCTTTGTGTGTGATTTGAGAGATGGGGAGCTGGCAGTCAGCTCTGCATTTAAGTCACATGTGGCTCTCCAACCAGCTAGCTTTGTGAGCTTGCTCAAGTCTCTTGGCCTCTGTGAGCCTTGGTTTTCTCACCTGTATTCGTTTCTGACCCTCCCTGCACCCCCACTTTCCTCTGACCCCAACGTTGATCACCCCAAGGAGCTGCAGAAACACTCAGGTAGCCCGTCGCAGAGAGGAGGGTACTCTATCACCCAAGCAGGGTGAGAGTGGTCACAGCTGAATGGGCAGGCAGTGACCCAGCTCACGGCCTAGAATCTTCACTGCAGGGTGCTTGTCCTGGCCTGCACTTCCACAGGGAGAGAGCCATGCTCTTGGCTGGTTTCAGAGCCAGCAAGCCCTCACATTCATCCTAAAGTGGCCTCTTTTAGTGCTTTTGCCCCAATTTAATGATTATTAAAAAGTTCTTGAGGTGAAAGTCAAGGCCACTGTCGGGTGCATGTGCAAAATGAGCTCGGCCATAGTTTCCAGCCCTCCGTACCCATCCTCTGTCAATATCTCTGTCAGGGACACCTGTGCTGGGTCAGCTGATGGAGGACCACTCCTGGCTGGGCAGCTGTGGTGGGGCTGGGGATTCCTGGGTTCCCTGGCCAGTCCCACTCCAGGGGTGTTCTCTGGGTGCAGAACCAGAGACCTGTAGGCTGTAGTGAGCAGAGCACTAAAATAGGAGGCAGGAGAAACCTGAGCTCTGGCCCAGGCACTGCCACTGATCAGCTGTGTGACCTCGGGCAACTAGCTTTACCTGTCTGTGCATCAGTTTCCTTACTGGCAACATGAGAAAATGGGCTTGGTGTTTTTCAAGCTGTTTTGTGATTGTCACTCATTAGAAGAAATGCATTTGGCTTTGCAACTCCCAGACACTTCGATGTGTACATAACTGAAAACTTCCTGAAATGGAGCTCACCCTTATTACATGAGACATACTCTGACATTCTCTACTAGAGTCTCTTTTATTCTCTTGTCTTCTGTTAAGAAACCAAAAGACTGGTCACATCCTGCTTCTGGGTTATGACTGGACCAGATGATCTATAAGGGTCCTCGGAGCTCAGCAGTCAAACAAGAAACTGGAAACCCTGATAGCATCTAGAATATTTAAATGGGAGTCTTGACAAATAATGCAGGGTGAGGTTAAGTGACTTGGAGATATTTTCTAGGAGATGAGTTGAGGAATTTGGGGCTGTGTGTGTCCAGGCATCGGGGAGGGAGGAGAAGGGGAGCTCTCGGGAATGGCCTGATTCAGGCTGGAGTTCGGGGCGCCCTGAGAACTGTCTGAACATCTCCTGGGCTCTCCATGGGCTGGCATTGCCACTCTGCCTGGAGAATGAGCGCCTGTCACAGATGTGGCTCTCGTCCTTGCTGCTGGGCGTCCAGCCCCGGCCAGGCCCCCGGGGACCCAGTGCGCTGTTACTCTGGCTCACCTGTAACAAGCCCTTACTCTCTGCCCTGCTCTGAGTTGAGCAAATAGAACTCAGAGTCCCCATCTTTGAGGAGTTTATGATCACGCTGATAAGGTCGAGCTCATACCCATACAAATTCCACCACAAAGCCGAGCAGAGAATTCTCATACCGTTGAAATGCCAGATGATGTTGTCATCGGCAACAGAGGCTTTTTCTTCCTTTTCCAGACCACACATCTCGTTTCTTTCTCCTGTGGAGCCCAGACAAAATGGGACTGCTGAGGGTGGGCATCCTGCCTCGCAGGGTTTGAGTTTTGCTGCAGTGAGTGAACCAGGTCCACTTCAGCTTCCTTCAGGTTCTCTCCAGGTTCTGTAGGGGAGGAGTGTGCAGTGGGCTTGAGTGCCTGGAAAAGCTCCTAATAGCTCCTGTCCCGAGACCAGCCTCCAGGGCCTTCCGTACCTCACTGCCCTGGATTGTTTGGTTTGGTTTTGTTTTTACCTGCATATTGGGACTACATCAGTCTCCCACCCCCTTGTCCTTTGGGGTGGAGGTTGGGTCAGAATCCTGGGTATAATGTTCGACTCGGTTGTGCGTCCACTGGGAAGTAGCCACAGCCCCGGGGGCACGGTAGGGACAAGGTCAAATGCAGGAACCTTGGGCTAAAGCCCAGTTCTCCTGCTGAACTTCAGAACCTGGAGGATCTGCCACATCTCTCCCAGGAAGTGGGGACTAGACTGTAACGGAGCTGTGCTCCTTGTGTTCACCGCACAGAAGCTCGGAGAACTTTACATTTAGTGTGATGGATACAGTTTAGGCTTAGGAAGAACTTTGGGCCATCAGAATTACAGATTCCTGGAGCACCTGGGTGGCTCAGTCACTTAAGCGTCCAACTCTCAATTTCGGCTCAGGTCATGATCCCAGGGTCCTGGGATTGAGCCCCGAGTTGGGCTCCCTGCTCAGCGGGGAGTCTGCTCCTCCCTCTCCCTTTGCCCCTCCCCCCACTCATGCTTGCACTCTCTTTCTCAAAAAAAAAAATAAAATAAAATCTTTTAAAAAAGTTACAGATTCCATTGCCATGGAAAGCATCTTTCCAATTATCTTTTCCTGGAAGAAAAAAAAAAAAAAGCTTCAGCTCTCCAGGGGATGTAGAGTGGTACTGTCTGGAGACAGCAACAGATTCAGACCTTTTTGCCAGAATCATTAGGGGATGCAAGTCCCACCCCAGGCAGGGCAGATTCATTTGATCTGGGGTGAGGACTTGAAGTCTGCATTTATAAACTATCCTGAGGGATTCTCACTTTTTTTTTTTTTTTGAGAGAAAGTGAGTGAGAATAGGTGGGAGCGGACTCAGAGGGGGAGGGAGAGAGAGAACCTCAAGCAGGCTCTGTGCCCAATGTGGAGCCCGACGCAGGGCTCAATCTCATGACCCTGAGATCATGACCTGAGCCAAAATCAAGAGTCAGATGCTTAGCCAACTGAGCCACCCAGGCACCCTGAGATTCTGACTATTGACCAGAGTTGACATGTGCTGCATACATGGGCATCTTTGGGGGAGGAAGGTCACCGTTTCCCTGGCCCAGGGATAAGGCAGCAAATAAGGCATCATGTGTATATGGCAGGCGGCCCTTGCGTTCCACCTGCGCAGGACCTTAGCTGTGTTGTTCTCGAACGTTTGCTTGCTTCAGCATTACCAGAGGATCTTGGTTAAAGGGGAGTATGTCAGAGGGGGAGACGAACCATGAGAGACGATGGACCCTGAAAAACAAACTGAGGGTTCTAGAGGGGAGGGGGGTAGGGGGATGGGTTAGCCTGGTGATGGGTATTGAGGAGGGCACGTTCTGCATGGAGCACTGGGTGTTATGAACAAACAATGAATCATGGAACACTGCATCAAAAACTAATGATGTAATATATGGTGATTAACATAACAATAAAAAAATTAAAAAAAAAAAAGAGGTAGATTCCCAGGTCTCTTCCCCAGAGAGTTTAAATCGGTATGTCTTGGGGAGGGAACCCAAGAATGTGCATCTTAGTGCACATCCCCAGGGGGTCTGACACAGGCAGGCCACACACCCCACTTTGAGAAATGCTGCTCGAGCCTGTTTTCCCAGAATATATCCATCTACAAAAGGTACACTCCAGGGTGCCCTTCCAGTCTGGAATTTTAGTCTTGCTCTTAGGGTGAAGATAAGAAGTTTTTGGTGAGGATCTTAAGTAATGATGTTATGGCTCAATAAGGCACATGTTTTTTTGTTGGTATATTATCATCTGAGGCAGAAACACAGTGTTATCTGAAGCAAACTGAAAGGTGGGGATTATCTGTGCTCTGTGTACGCCATGGGCATGATTTGTAAACCTGACTAATGAAAAATGGGCTGCTTTCTAGGATGGGATAAAGCTGCAAAGTTGGTTTATACAAGGCAGCAGAATTTAATTAGGGAGAAACCATCCATCTTGAAAATCCAATTGGCGATTATACAGTCTTTGCAGAATTTTATACAAACTCTTAATGTTTTCCTTTCATTCAGCTCTACTCCAGCCATGGGGCGGGGGTGGGTAGTGTGCATGCATGTGCGTGGGTGTGAGACAGAGACAGGCAGAGACAGAGACGGAGATAGGGAGGCAATTAGAGAGACTGACTTCAGGAGAACAAGAAAACCCCGAGCAGGATTTTTCTAGGAGGAACCTCTTTGCTGTCCAGAGCCTGCAGCTGCCCGAAGAAGGTGGCAGGGGGCAGCAGCGAGTCTGAATCTTTGCTTATACCATTCTCATCCCAACCACCACGCAGGCTGAGCCTGACCGTGCTTCCATTTTCTTCTCTGGCAAATAGCAAACTCCTGGAGACTTCTCAGGCCCAGGGTCTTCACTCTGTGCTCAGTGCACACGGGGTGAGGGTGGGGAAGACATGGGAAAAGGGATCGGGCCCTTCTGGCGATCTCGGCCTTCTCTAGCCCTGGTAGGCCCCATTCCTTGCTCCAGTTCCCGCTCAGCTCCACAATTGACCGACTCCAGGTGGAATCTGGACAGCTGGCAATCCTGAACACAAATGTATGGAGTTTCCAGTGTAAGCACTTAGGATGCTTGGAAAGACACAATGGTGTCGTGGATGGAACATGAGACAAAGAGTCAAGGCCTGGGTTCTTCCTTGTACTCAGACCCTGGGTATCTTGGTGCCCACAGACTGGTCACTTCCTTGCTCTGACCCTCATTTTCTTCACACGGAAAACAAGGAGATTGGGAATACATGAGCTTTTTAAGCCCAGGCTCTGATGGGGGGAGAGATTCTTCCTCTTCACGTCTGCCTTTCACCAGATTGTGCAAACTGGGAGATGTGATCAGACCACAGCCCGCCCACATGGAAACACATGAAATCAGGATGATTACTCTCTAAGGCCAGAGGCATTTCTAAGCTCTGCCTTGAGTTCAAGCTTCTGTAATTTATCTAAAAGGTAGAAAAATGCCATTTGCCCAAGGTCAAGACTACACCTTCCTTTAGGGAAGGAAGGAACTACTTTTTTTCCTGAAGTGATTTCCCCACAACCTAGAAGGTTGACCAGATGACTTTCTGAGAACTGCTGAAATTTGAACAGATTCTGTTCCTAAGTGAAGACAAAAAGGAAACAGGAAGCAGGAGAAGGATATTTTGACCAAGCAGTACTCTATAGCAGGAAGGCCTTGGTCCGTGTGTCATTAGCTGGAACCCTAGGGGTACTGAGCATTAATGCTTTACTCCAGTGTGGTACCTTAACTTTCTGTGTGCAAATCACTTTGTGAAGGTTAATTAATTTTCACAGTCCCTGTGGGAACCTGGCAGGGTAAGTTACTGCTAACTACATCTCACCTTTCAGTTCCCTGCAAATAATCTGTAAAGGCCTCTCAGAACTGTATCTCTACCCCTAGTCCTTTCCAGCACATCCCATCCTAAATCTCCAATACCCCGCACATGCTTACGGTTCCCCTTTAGAGAACAGGTGTCTGCCACAGTCAGACACCCTAAGTGCCATTCTGTCCTCTAAGCTGGACCTGGGCCTTTCCTCCTGGCTTTCAATAGGACTCATTCTTTCAGATCCATCACTGCCCTATGGCATCCTCAGTATACAGTTGTTGTTTCTTCCCTTCACTCTTGAACATCTCCCTTTTCTGGAGCACCTGGGTGGCTCAGTCGTTAAGCGTCTGCCTTCGGCTCGGGTCATGATCCCAGGGTCCTGGGATCGAGTCCCGCATCGGGCTCCCTGCTCCGCGGGAAACCTGCTTCTCCCTCTCCCACTCCCCTGCTTGTGTTCCCTCTCTCACTTTGTTGCTCTCTGTCAAATAAATAAAATCTTAAAAAAAAAAAGAAAGAAAAGAAAATCTCCTTTTTCTGGACTCAGCCTCTCTTAACTTTCCCCTGAGAACTCTACCATCTCGCCACTAGTGTAGGGGGCTCTGTCCACTTCCCTCCAGGTAGGGCTCTGTGGTCACAGAGTTGCTATCAGCCAGAGCTAGGGAGGCACAGTGGGGTGGGGTCTACTGCACGGTGTGTGGCTTCTTTCATCTGTTCCTTTCCTCCATGCCACATTAGCATTGGACTTGGTGTTCTTAGCTGCTAAAATCCTGGTGTACAGAGCCCATCCCATTGGTCTAAATCATTTTACCCAGCGTGTTACTTTACAAAGGGTTTATTCCACACTTAGTCTTCTTCCTGAGCCACCTCAGGTTTTGTCCTTCCCCAAGTCTTCTGTTCCCTGTGTTTTCCCATTCTCACATACATCTGCTGCTGCATAATTCCCCTTCAGTTTCTACTTGCCCCTTGGCTGAAATCTGAAGGAATTATAAAGCAGCAACTCTTAAAAGGGGGTCCACAAGCCCGTGGAGAATCAGAGAACTCACTTACTTAGAATTTATTAAATGCATTCTATCGGCTACCTATTGTGCTAAATAACTCCACATGCATTATCTTATTTAAACCTCACAACTTCACTCTAAAGTAGGTACTGCTATTTGATTTTCCAGATGCAGAAAGCCTCAGGCTCACTGAGGACATGGGACTTGTCCAAGGCCACAGAGCTTGTAAATGTCAGGATCAGCATTTGAACCAAGGCCTTTTTACTCTGGGTCTAAGGAATTCTGAGCCAACGATAGCTGTCAGTTAGACTACGCTGAAATATGCTAGAGGCACTATCCAGCCATTACACTGAAAACGCAAGAAAGTGAGGTTAAATGTTGGTGCTCATAACTACTCCACTGCCTCCTTACATTTGTTTCTCTTTCTCACTGAGAGCTCGTGTCTCTTTATCTCCCTATCCTCGGCCCCTCCTCCCCGTGGACCTCAAAATGACTAGGCACAGAGAGCAGACAAGGGAATAATTAAATAAACACTGCCCGGGGTTGTGTGTTGGGGGGGTGTTTTAAGAATGGCTAATAGAAGATAGGTTGAATATTTATGCCCACATGGTATTAAAAGCTCAGAGAGCTCTATTATAGATTGCTGTCTTTGTCTTTTTCAATATTTTTACCAATGGCATGAACAAAGGAAGATAAGGAAGACTATTTTGTAGTAATTTAAAAAGTTCCATCCATAAAGAAGCTACAACAGAAATAAACGTTTAGGTATCAGATAACATAGCAGCAAAATAGATAAGGCAAAAACTTTTAGAAAAAAAAGAAAATTTGATAAAAACAAGACTTTAGAAGATTTTAACAAACTTATCTAGAATTTGATATATTAGTCAGGCAAAAAGTACTATAAGTATGTAAAATATTTAAAACTATCAAGCAGCAAGCTTAATTTAAGAGATAAATATAGAGTTGTGTACCCTGCAGTAGAATACACATTCTTCTCATGAAGTTATGCAAGAAGTGATAATGTTTTTGATTACACAGGAAAGGTTCATAGATTCTAAGAAGTAGATACCTTACCAGTATATATTTTTTTTACTAATAAACTATTTCTTTTACAATAAGCTAGAAACCAGTAGTTTTTAGATTAAAAACACTCTTTTAGGGGTGCCTGTGTGGCTCAGTCAGTTAAGTGTCTGATTTTGGCTCAGGTTCAGGTCCTGGGACTGAGCTTGCATCAGGCTCTGTGCTCAGTGAGGAGTCTGCTTCTCTCTCTCTCTCCCTCTACCCCTCCTTCTGCTCATGCTGTCTTTCTCTCTCTCTCAAATAAATAAAGAAAATCTTAAAAAATTAAAAATAAAAACACTTCTAAACAACTCTCAGATGAATTAAATAATCAAAACCAACAAACTAAGACAATATATTATTTACCTTACATTATGATTAAAGATTTAAAATACCAACAAAGCTTGGGAGGTCATTGAGTACACTGGATGACCAGTTGGGATCCATTAAGATAATGTCAGGCTGGAAAGATGGATGGATTCTAATAGAATTACATCTGAGATCTTGCTCTGGTGTCCAAAAAGCCAATGACAGAAGCACAAGGTGGAAGAGATATGATTCAGTAGCACCATCTTTAAAAGAAAAACAATCACACAGACAAAAGATTTAGAGGTTTTACTTGACAAATGGGCTCGGCATTCATCAACTATGATGTGGCTGCCAAGAAAAATTAATGTGATTTTAGGCTGCGTGAATAGATATGCAGTGTCTGGAACAAGAGAGGCATAGTCCCGCTCTAAGCTGTGCTAATCAGACTTCACACACTGGGCATTCAGTCGGGGGTTCTATGACTCGAGGAAGCTAAATCAGGGCACATTCAGAGAAAAGTAAAGAGAAAGGTGAAGGGACATACAAAAAAAAAAAAAAATCCCCATGAGCCATGGTTGGAGGAAGTAAAGAGGCATGGCATAAACCCAAGGCAACTCCTTGAAGTCTTAATGCTGTTTTCAAATATATAAAAGGTTTTTATGCAGAGGAGGGATAAGGTCATAGAAAGATATAATTCTGTGAGCCAGAATATTCCAAAGATGAAAGAGCTGTTTAGAGATCCAGTCAGGTTTCCTATCGCTAGAGGTGTTCTAACCTAGTTTGGGTAAATACATGGCAGGGACATTGTGGCAAGGGTTTTAGCCCTGGGAAAATAGGTGATTGGATCAGGCAGACCTTCCAACCCTGAAATTCTTGAATTCCTCTGGAATCCGGTGTTCCCCGAGTATGGTCTTTCCGTGGGCTACCTATTTAGGTAGCCAAAGTCTTAAATTGATTTTGTACAGATTTTCAGCATTCACATTTTGAGCATAGACCCTGCGGATGACAAAAAATGACTGAGTGTCCTAACCTCGATGAGACAGCATCAGCCCAGATGAGTTTTTCAGGATTTTAAACGGAAACATTCAATTAAAGACATCTGATGTTCTAAGAGTTCAGAGAAGGGGTGAGCGAAGGTTCGAATAGGTGGGGAAATTCTCACGGGGAGGATGAAAAAGTATATGTGTGCATCGGGCAATGTGAGTGGTTTTCGAAATTGTGCTAACAGAGATGTATGTATTAAGCAAGCATAATTGGTTGCCTCTCTCCTTTGGTGGGGGAATATGGTGTGCGGGCTGGCACGCCACATGCCACACGGGCAGACCTCTTTAGAGTGTCTCTCACGATTACCCTTCTCATGGCCACTGCAGAGCTCCCCGCAGACACAGGCTTCCGGCCCTGCAGCTCCCACTCACACACAGCCTGTGTCTCTAACAGATGGATCTGTCAGGAGCCTTTATTGACAAAGCTTTCCGTTCTTCATCTTCCTGATTGCCTCTCACCTTTTCCAAACCCAGCAGCACTTTTATCCTTGAAACTAAGACCTTCCTCCCCTTGGGGAACAATGGCTCTTGCCCTCCACAGCCCATGACAATAATTACAATAATAAATAATCCCTTACATTTACTTAGGGCTTTGCAGTTCCAAATGCTTTTCACACTGGCTCTCGGCTCTCTTGTTTGTCCGTCATGCTGGTGCCGGGGCAGGGTGGGGAGGAGTGGGGACTCGGGGCAGGTGGTACTCTGGGATGTAAGGAGGTCAGAGTGCTCAAGGTCACACTGAGGATATGAGCTGATTCCAGGTTCAGAACCCAGGGCTTTTGAAGCCCCGAGCTGGTTTAGTGGTGTGAATGGTATGAACAGCACTGTGATGCCCCCCATTCCTGGGGCTCATGTGTCTGACTCGGGCTGGTCATGAGTCAGTCGGTCAGTCCATGGGACTCATCCTCTGAAGACCTTCAGGCCTGGCCCAGTCCCCTAGGATGCCGGCTTTATTCAAAAGCATCTCCAGAGGTTTGGTTCCATGAATAAGTCTGGTTAGCCTGGACCCGGGCTCACTGAAGCCCACCTGGAACCCCAGGGCTTCTTTGCAATGGGCCCAGCCTTTGTTAATGAGGGCTAGAAGGAGGCACCATTCAGAGGCTGTCGGCCTTCCCCCTATTTGTTTTTTTAGCTATCTGCAAAATTACTTTATGACAAGCAAACTGACATGCGAGCATGAAAAACAGTTTGTTAATTTAATCAAATGAAACATAGAGCAAAGTTAATATAACACATTTAATGATGGTATAAAATTGATGCCCTGTGTGGTTATTAAGCATAAATGGCAAACAGCTTATATGGATGTAATTAGTATTGCTTTATCAGAGCAAATCAATTTTTAAGTTTCTATCATCTCACTTTATTAGTTCTTCAGTATCTGTATAGTTGGAATCACTGTCTAAAGTTGTCCTTGATACCATTTGCCATCTAGGACCTGAATTTCTTTGAACATAGGAAGATAATTCCAGGGACCCAGAAAAACTTTCTTTCTGCTAGTCCCTTCAGACGGTGTTCATTTCTGCCCTTGAGGTGTCCCTATTCAAGAGCAGGTACCTTTGCTCCTTATTTCTTGCCAAGATTTTCTTATACTTATTATGGGCTGGCTAATAACAAAAGTAACAATCCAAAACAGTTGTCATTTAGCAAGAAGAGATTTCTTACTCTTAGCCAACCAGAAATTTCCTACGCCCAGGATGGTGGTAAACACAGGGCTCCAGCTCGTGGAAGTCACCTTTTGCTGAGCGCATCCTGCGGCCATTGCCATACTCACTCAAAAGGTTTCTGGCTTTGGGGGTACAGCCAAGAGAGGGAACTTAGAGGCTTCTGTTTCTATTTGAATGACCTTGGCCATGAAGACTCACACCAGTTCCTTGTCTGGGTCACTTTTGTGGTTCCTATAGAACTGGAAGGATGCCAGGCAGAATGGCTCCTTAGTCATGCTCCATCTGTGTGTGTGGTACAGGTAGCAAGTGAGGAAGGGACATCCTTGGGCAGCAGGGAAGGCCTGGCACTAGACTGGAGTCCTGAGTGGACATTAGGGAGGTGGAGGTTAAAACGATGAAGGACTCAGAGGAATAAACACGTTGCCATTCTTGATGTTTTGTTCAGAAATTTTCCCAGTACTTCTTAGAACTGAAAACCAGAGCCCTTTCCTTCATTATTAAAGTCCCATTCCTTGGATAAAGGGCAGAGGGGGCTTGCCACCATTTGAGTTTAGAATGGCAAGTGCCAAATTTTATAGTATGAGTAGGTTCAAGACAGACCTTGAGAACCAAGACATCAGCCTGCTCCTGAGCCTGGATTCTTCCCCTTAACAGGTGAGAAAGAGGACCAGGGGGCACTGAGCCAGAGAGAAACTTTCAGTGCAGGTCAGAGAAGAGGTGTCACGGTGCAGTCCCTTGGGATGCTTTGGCCGGATAACTTCCATCTCTGTTCAAATTTTCAGCCTTCTTGTTTGAATTTGCACGTGGGTGGGGGGCGGCATTCAAAGGAGGACGTATCTGGACAACACCAGGGATGACCTATACATCTTGTTCCCAAAGCCGTACTTGTCTTGGTCTCTATATAGGAGCAGGGTACCCAGGAATTTCCTTCCCGTCCTGTGGGGGTCCTCAGCGTAGGAAGAAGATGCTGGCAGGGGATGGGAACATCTCATCCTCACCACCCGCCTTGAACCGGCCTGCCCCTTCTCATGCTGTCTGCCTGGGGCCCTGGACCTGAGATGGCATGAGCGCTGGACAGGTGTGGCCCCCCCTTCCTTTGCGGGGGACGTGGTGTCAGTGGCTGTCCTTATTATGGAATCTTTTGACATTTCCTGAGCAATGTGCATCACACAAGCACAGAGTTTCGGGAGAGCCCTCCGACTGTGCTGATGTAGCCAAGTAGAAAGAAAGCATCCAAAGTGGGAAGGAGAGCAACCAAGAACCCAAATAGGAAAGAAGCCCGCACAGCACAACTTTATGCTGACTACAGGTGTAGGGACCAGCAGACAATAGAGAGGTCCGTCCAGCAGAGGCCGGGGGCTCGTTGTTGAAATAAAGCGAGGTTGAGGAAGATGGAGCCAGGGAAGCCTCACTGAGGAGTGTAGTAGGGGTCATCTAGAAATGACGGCTTCCTCATCCAGGAGGAGGAGAAGGTCCTGCTAGACCTGCGTGGTCTGCTAATCCTGAGGGACTGATCCCGCAGCTTCAGAGGATGGGACCTAGGCAGTCACCCTCACCAACCCAAGCTCCGGACGGGGTCCTGGTGCCCGGGCCCCAGGACTTGTGCTGTAGGATAAAGGAACTTGGGTGTAGACCTCACGAGACTCTCCTTCTGCCACCTCTGCAGGAAAATTGCTGCTTATGATGAAGAAATCCAGCATCTCTACGAGGAGATGGAACAGCAAATCAAGCATGAGAAGGAGCAGTTTCTCCTAAAAGTAAGAGTCCACACCGGGGCTCAGCTCTGAGGGCCCGGTGGAAAGATCACCTGCTCTGACCCCCACCCCCAGTTGAAGATTACAGCACCCCCACCCGTGGCACCGTGGGTTCCCTGTTTCTCTGCTTTAGATTTTTCAAGGCATCTGTCACCCTCACAGGCAGCATTTAATTTCCTTCTTTATTTTTGTTGATTGGGGTCTGTCTCCTATTAACTTGAAAGCTCCACAAGAGCAGGAATCTTTCTTTCACTTGCTAATGCGTCCTCAGCACCTCAGCCAAGCTTGGAGCGTAGTAGGTCCTCAACAAACATGTGTTGAATCACTGAATGAATGAACAAGGGACAAAGGAATGAATGAATAAATGAGTGAAGGGATGAAGGTACATGCATTGCCCATCACAGCAGCTTGAAGACGGGGTCTGACACTGGCTGGTCCCCAGAGCTATGTGGCAGGCCCACCCAGATGCAGTCCATTCCACTCCGTGCCAGCAACTCCTCTCAGGGGCCGTCATTAGAGTCTATGCTTCCTGTCCTTTCCCTTAGACCCCTAGAAGATGTAATACCCAAGACAAGTCAAATCCCGCCCTTCTCGGACACTGGGGGGAACATTTAAAACATGCATCCCCTGTCCCTAGTCTGGCACTTAGCTTCCTACCAAGTCCTGCTATTTGTCTTGGGAGGTCAGAACTGGTGAAATCCTCCCCTTTTCCAAGCTAAGCAGGGGCCTTTGGGGAACATATTTATAAAACAAAGCTATAGAAAACTCTCTCTTATCTATTTTTGGATTATCCGACTCGGTGGGTTCTCAGCAGAAAAGTCTTTAATCTTAAATAGTAGCCTCCTTCCTTCGTTCAGGCTCCTGTTCCAATGATGCCATAAACGGGTGGCTTATAAACAACACACATTTATTTCTCACAGTTCTGGGGGCCGGGAAGTCCAAACTCAGGGGGCCAGGGGGGTGGTCAGGTTCTGGTGAGAGCCCACTTCCTCGGTGTCTTCACATGGCCGAGGGGGCAGGCAAGTGCCCTTTAATAAGTGCTCTAATCCCACTCCTGTGGGCTCTGCCCTCATGACCCATTCACCTCCCAAAGGCCTCACCTCCTCGGGGCCATCACCTTGGGGGTTAACTTTCAACATGTGACTTCTGGGGATACAACACAGAGACCACGTCATCCCCTGCCTCTCAGAACTGAACCTGGCTATTATCACAACCCCAACACTCCTCCTACATGCAGGTTGGTTTGAACCAATTTTTAATTTTATGCTTGTTGCATTATCCACACCAAGGCTCTATTTATTATCATAGATGCCGTTCAGATTGAGGTGGAGTTGGAATGCTTTCAAAAAGCCGGTCATGTTCTCCAGCTAGATCCCTCTGAAGGCTTCTCAGTATTTCCAGATTCTCCCCCACTCTTTCTTTTTGGGAGCTTTAAAACGTTCAGCCTGTCCCTTGACCTTCAGCATAGTTGGGTGAGTATAAGGCCGACAGAACTCAAACACTTGTCACCCAGGGGACCCTAAAATAGTTTTCTGAGAACAGCGGCCACTTTCCTCTCTGCAGTGAGAAAGCCATTCCCTTGACCCCAGATGTTCTGCTTCTAGGCCGTGACTACAGGTCAAAGGTCCTAGCTGAAGAAGGAAGCATGCTTCCAGAAGCAAAATGTGGGCCAAGGCATGGGAACTGGGAATGGGAGGAGGTCAGAGGAAAAACTTCAAGGACACATTCATATTATGTTAAGGTGATGTGATGACGCTGCTATACCCCTTCACCCACCCTCTGCTCCCCCTTCCCCTGCTTAGTACCCCGGGCCTTTCAGGCCCCGTGTGTAGATGTACGCTTTTTGTGGAAACGTGGAAACTGTTGAGATGCGCTGGGCTTTGCTGACACAGGCCTTTGCCTGGTCCCAGCGTGAGGACAGTGGCGTTACGGTTTGGGACAGCATGGGAAGGGCTGGCCCTTCTGGCCGGGGCTCGGCTCCTGGTGCTACACGGAGCAGTTTGTTTGACGGTAAGGGAAATGCTCAATTGCTTGCACGCTCCGGCTCCAGCTCCCGGATAAGAGATGCCCTCAAGGCTCTGTGCCGGGGGTGGGGGTGTGTGTGTGCTGTGAGACCCTCCGCAAGCCCACTGTGGGGATGGCAGCATCCGCAATAGAATTCTGGAGCTGCCCCCTCCCCCCTTGCCCTGGCGCTGTTCGCAGGGCACCCGCTCGGAGTGAAGCGGGGTCCCTGGTAAAAGAGTTGCGAACACGCGCTGCCTGGTCCAGCCCTGCCTCTGCCGTTGCATGTGGTTGACAGGAGGACCATCGCAGACTCTCCCCGAGCTCCCTTCCCCTGCCTGAGGAGCCGGGCAGCGGCTGATGATGATGAGCCCAGGCTAATCCTGAGCCTTTGAACGGAGGTGTCCAAAGGCCTGTACCTGAGAGTGGTTTTGTGCCCCCCGCTCCCCTGGGGGCACCGTCGTGCCCAACCTCGTGGTTCCCGGAGCGTGCAGCCTCCCACAGCTGCCCCCCCCCACCCCCCAGGGGCTCCGGTAATGAGGCATATGGACGTTATAATGGTTTCTTCTCTTCCTGCACATTTTGCACCTCCTTTCTGCCTTCAGCAGAGTGGAGAGCTGCAGGTGGCCTGCATATTTTTATTTCTATTGTGTGAACAAAGAAATAATGATAGGCGAATAAAGTAAGCCAAGGCTGGAACCCAGTCTCCTGACGCCCAGCTGAGGGCCTTTACACCAGACCAGGCTCCGAGAGAGGGTCAGCTGTCCCGACAACCCACACAGTTCTCTCTTTACCCCACCCCAAACCCCTTCACACTGTCGTCAGCTTCCGGAGCAGGGAAGCCCAGTTGTAGGGCAGGAGGGGAGGGGCTGTCAAGCACAGGGCCAGAGACTTCACAAAGAGCGAGGTTGGGACACCTCAATCACGGTGGGAAACGGCGAGGACATAGACCCTCAAGGGGAAGAAGCGATGCCCTGTGTTAAGGGATCGAATGCTAGTACCCAACGTGGAACAGAATATCCATGTTAGAAGGATATTCCACCTCACCCCGCATTTACAGGTGGGGAGATGGGGGCCCGGGATTCAAACTAAGGCCCCTGTTCTGTTCTCCATGTTCAGGACTGCAGCACTAACTGAGGCTGCCTCCTTCAGGGGGGAGGGGGGCGGCGCACTGTCATTTGTGGTGGTCACACTTGGTGGGAGCTGGTGTCACGCCTTGCGGAGCACTTTCCACCTCTCCATCTTGCTGGGCCTCACCGCTGGGCAGGCAGGGCACCGCAGCCCTGGAATGTTGTAGGAAGGGCGTCGAGGTCCAAAAGGATGGCTGGGCCCTGCTGTTGAGCAGATACGAGGTGGGGGGAAAAATCTGCATCCCAGGGGCACTTGGGCCTCACGTCCCCTTCTTTCCTGCCTGGCAGGACACGGAGAGGTTTCAGACCCACAGCCAGGAGCTGGAGCAGAAACTGTTGTCGAAGAACCAGGAACTAGAGCAGCTCATCCAGAAGCAGAAGCGGGTATGCCTTTGTCGTGGCCTTCAAGCCCCTGGCTCCTCCCTCCATCCTCTGCTGGCTCTCGCCCACTTTCCCCGCTCTTCACTGGAGGACTTGGGTTTGTTTGTTTGTTTGTCTGTTTTTAATCCCAGAAGAACCATTGAGCTGTGCAAAAGATAGCATTTGAAATCACAGGTGACGCCAGGATAAAGCCTTCACCTCTCCAGTGCCAGGTGTTACATTTGGGCAAGTTGTCAAGAGTTCTCCCTCGAGGCATCTGAAGACATCATCCTCTATTATGCCCAGGAGCCACCAGAATGCCAACACGTCCATTCGTTTCCTGCATCCTGTGTCAGAAAAGAGGGGGCTGCTGAGATACAGGGGACATAGTCACTGATGCTTTGGGGGAGGCTGCAGACAGTGATGTCTTCCTGCCAGGATGGCCACGGACACCTCCAGTAGGAGGAGGCTCTTTAAAGATTGATTTGTCCATCCCTTGTCTTCCTGTGTGCCCAGAAAAGGTCCATCAGCCTTTCTTTGGTGGTTGTTCCCATCACCCCCCAGGAGGGAGGCAGGTACCAGATGTGCCTGCCATGCACCTGAGCCCCAAGAGGCAGTCTGGGTGGTGCACTGTGTAGGGCTGGCTGATGACCCCAGGAAGACCGATTACCTGGGCAAACTTCACGCTCGCAGCCTCCTCTCCAAAGTGAGGGCTCATCGGGGAGAGAGGCCAGGGTGCCACTTGGCCTCCCCCATTTTGTTTTGTCTGGCGCTGGAAGGAATCCAGCCCTGCACAGACCCAGACACATTGCTTCAGTTTGAATAAAGAGGGCTATTTTTAGCAACACATTAGAATATGCTTGAAGCTGCCCCATGCTGAAAGCTAGAGACTGTCCCACTCCAGCTGCTGCCCGACCCGTGGATTTGGATTTCTTCCTTCTTCAAGCAAGATCATTTCAACTTCAGCTGCCTTCCCCTGCCCTGGCCACAGCCTGAGCTTCTCCTGCTCTTTCTCCTCGTCACCGTTCGGCATTAAGTTCTTACCAATTAGACTTATCCCTGAAATGAATGATTGCCACTCGGTTTAATTACTGCATGCTTGCCTGATTACACAGGAGCCTCTTGAGAATCACACAAAATTCCTTCTTGCAGCTTCCTCCTCCCCTTACTGGCCACATTCATTAAACTCAATTTATTATGATATATTTGCCTTGGTTTGATTCCTCGTCTGGTGAGAGGGTTGGAAGCTCTGCAAAGCAGAAGCACCAGCCAAGAAAATCTGCACTTATACAAATGCAGGGTTTTTTTTGTTTTGTTTTTGTTTTTTAGTTGCTTTAGGGACATGAAACAAGGTATGTGTTTGGTTTGACCTGTTTTAGCTGTTTCCGAAGAATTTCCAGGGTTCCTGGCCACCAGACAAAGTTTCTCTAGATTAGAGGAATTGGCCTTAGTTAGCTGAGAGAAGAAAAGGGGGTAAATAGACTTACTGTCAGCATTCAGAACTGGGAAGGATGGTTTTATGGAGAATGCCGCTTAGCTGCCTTCATGTTCTTCAGGGCTGGGGGACACAGTTGACTGAAAGGACAAAAGGGGTTGAGGTTAGCTCTCAAGACCACGGATGAGATGATAATGATCAGCATTATCGTCACTGGGATGGGCAGCACGGATGGATTGGTGACCTTCCTTTCCTAGCGGTCTTTGTGAATGGTGCCTCTCCCTCTGGACTGTTCAGGAGCCCTGTGGAGGCAGGGGAGAGATGAGATGTGCTCCGAAACGTCTCCCCTGCCTCCAAAAGTGCATCGGTGTGAATTAAGGCGCAGGACAAAGCCTGTCGAGGCTCCGGGGCAGGGATGGCTGGTCGAGATGGCCCACAGGTGCAGAAAGTGAGGGGAGGTAGGGGCAGGCCAGATTGCTTGGTGGCTGCTTATCGTTCCCTTCTGCTCCCCCACTTTCCTTTCCAGCTGGAAGGTCAGTGCGCCATGCTACAAAATGATGAGCATGAAACCAAGGCTGAGAACACCAAGCTGAAAGTCACAAACCAGGAGCTGGCCCAGGAGCTGGCGCGGACCTCCCGGGAGCTGCAGGATGCCCAGCAGCAGCTGGAAAGCCTCCAGCAAGAGGCCCGCCAACTCCACCAGGACAAGGAGACGTGAGTCTGGCCTTCGCGGGCTCCACCCCCTGCTGTGAGCGTGCCATCTCCTCTCCTGGGGACCCTGTCACCTTGCCTATCACGTGGGGCTTGGGGGTTCCTTCCTCCCTGAAAATCTCTTCTGGGATCCGGAGGCCATTAAGCAGAACAGGGCAAGCATAATCTAGGATTTGTAGGACATCTACAACCCTGTTCTTGGAAAATTTACTATGTGATGAGAAAGATGTGTTATCCAACCAATAAATGTAAGGCAGTCACTGAGAAAAGGCTGAGTGAGCAGACAGACCACCCGTAACTATCATGGTTTATTTTATTTTTTAAGAGATTTATTTATTTATTTGAGAGAGAGAGAGAGAGAGTACTTGAGAGCGGGGGGCGGGGCAGAGAGAGAAGGAAGGGGAGGCTCCCTGCTGAGCACGGAGCCTGATGCAGGACTCCATCTCAGGACCCTGAGATCATGACCTGAGGCGAAACCAAGAGTTGGTTGCTTAACTGACTGAGCTACCCAACTGCCCCTTTTTATTTTATTTTTAGTTTTTAAATTTGTTTTAAAGATTTATTTATTTGAGAGAGAGAGAGAGAGAGAGGTGACTGTAATAGTTGAGAGACTAGGAAGACCCAGGACAGGAATGAAGCAGGTAGGCTTCTGAGGTCAACATAGAATCTGATGGAGTGTGTGACAGTGCCCTGGACTCTTTGCTCCGGTCTGCCCACTCTCTCCTCTGTGTGGGCCCAGTGCGGGGAGCCCCACGTCTCTCAGGGCCCGGTTCGCCACTGAGCTGCATTGGGCGTGCAACCAGCCAACTCGGCCTGCTAGGGAGAGGCACGTATGAGGAAGGATCAAGGGCTGGGTCTGCATGCTGAACCTGAGGAGTTGCTGGGGGACGAGCCATTGATCTTGTCTTGGGAGCGTTAGCTTCTGAGAACAAAGGCACTCCTTGGCGTGCCCAGGGATGGGGATCTCCCTTGTTTATTTGTTCACGCATTTACCCATACATTCATTTACTCAGTCACTTGTCAAACATTTATTGAAAACTACTCTGCGCTGGTTTATTGTGTTGTGCATTCCGTATATCACCCCATGTCAGTAATTTGACATTATTCCATAAGAACTTGATAGCATCCTGCTGTGGCAGGTACTGTGAGTATCCACTCTACGGATGAGGAAGCCCAGGGCCAAGGGGTATTAAGTAACTGTCACAGGATGCTCAGGGCTGGACGCATCTGGCTGACTCCGCACAGTGCGTAATGAGCCAGCCAGAAAATACTGACTCAGGAGTAGGACTGGCCACGCTCACTCATTATTCGCTCAGGCTCTCATTTGTCCCCTTCATTCATTCTGCAGAAGGTCACGTGGGTCTGGCCCTGTGCCAGATGCTATAGAGAGTCTGATTTCAGAGGACAGTGTTGCTTAGCAGTGCCGAGTTTTACATACACTAACCTTCCCCTTGTTCAAAAGTGAAAGCCCTCCCTCTGTCTGACTGCTGGCAACATTTGGGTCCATCGGCCCAAATCCCATTGTTCTGGGTGTGCTCTGCGGCTTGGGCCTGATTGCCTGGGGCGAGAGGGAGGAAATGTGTTTGCATGTGGAGTTTTACCCTAGTAAGACTTCTCTAGTTAAAACAAACAAACAAAAAAAATTGTATTCCCGAGTAACTGACTTAAAACAAAACCCTTCACTCCGATTCTCAGATGACCAGTGGCAGGACAGTGTATTTCATTATAAACAAGCAAAATCAGTTCCTCCTCGTTGAGAGCAGGCCAACAAGGTGCAGGCATTTAACTTTACAAAACAGAATTAAGGATTCAGGCTCTTAAAATTCAATCAAGTTCTAAAACAACAAACATCTGAAGGCACAAGCATTAGAACAGCAAATGGAAATAAGCACCCAGTGCTGGGGTATCAAATCACAGCATGAGGATTAAAATCTTTCTGAAGTCTTATCTTAATTAACCAAGCCAGAGACACAATCTCTGGAGGCTGGGAATTGAAAAAGAGGGTTAGGAGGGAGAGAGAAATGATTTCTGAACCTCTGAACCTTCGCGACTTGCTTTCAGAAAGCGCACAATGCTGCAGTGAGAAAGCATGCCGGGAGCCCGGGAGCGAGGGTCCTGTCCAGGGAGGTCAGGAGACAAGGGCAGGGAGAGCCTTAGCTTGCGCTCTGTAGAGCAGAATCCCAGAGCAACAGTACTGAGAGAACCCGAGTGCTCTAAGCCACCTCTTCATTTTATGAACAAAGAAACTGAGGCTCAGTGAAGTGTCGTGACCGCCCCCAAGCCACACAGCTAGTTGGTGCCAGAAAACAGGGACAGAGGCTCGTCGTCCCAATAGCACGCGCTCCCCCTGCACAGCGTCTTGCTGCCTGATGTTGCACCAGAGCAGCTGGGAAGGGAGAGGATGGAATAGGAATAGAGGATAAAAAGACTTAGTCATTTATCAGCTAGCATTCTGAATGGGCAAAATTAATTTTTCTCTTCTCTGAAGATGCTCAAGGAAGGAGAACTTGATTTTATTTTTTTTATTTTTTTTTTAAAGATTTTATTTATTTATTTGAGACAGAGAGAATGAGAGAGAGAGAGCACATGAGAGGGGGGAGGGTCAAAGGGAGAAGCAGACTCCCCGCTGAGCGGGGAGCCTGATGCGGGACTCGATCCCAGGACTCCGGGATCATGACCTGAGCCGAAGGCAGTCGCTTAACCAACTGAGCCACCCAGGCGCCCAGGAGAACTTGATTTTAAAATAAGATAAGGAACAATCAAGCAGGAGAGATAATATAATATAAAGATGAAAGGTCAGCTGAAAAGCTGTACCTCTCTATTTGGTTAATGAATTTTTGTTTAGGGTAGGGAGTTTATGACAAGGCACAGAATCCCAAAGGCACAAAAGGATATATACTCGAAAAGAGGCCTGCATGCCCCGTGCCCCACTCATGACTCTGGGCCTGCGATCAACAGACCACCAGTCCTGTTTCTTGTGGATCCTTCCAGAGTGTTCTATGCATATACAAGCGCGCACGTGCGCACGTACACACGCACACACACACACACACACACACACACACACACACTTCTCATTTATAAAGTGGCAGTGCACTGTTCTGCATTAGCCTGTATTTTCACTTGACAATATATTTTGGAGATGCTCCCTGACTCATCCCTCTCCAGAAAACAAAGCCAACAGCTGTTCTCTAAAGACAACCATAAACCTCTCACCAGTCACTCCTATGAAAAATGCCAAGTTCTTTCCCTTTCAGTCCACAGATTACCCAGTATAAACCTTTACGACGTCCAGTTAGAAGGACTTTGAAGGTCCTTTGGTCAACTGTCCAAGTGTCATTTGGTTTTTCAGGAATGCCCTTCTTTTTGTTAACACACAAAAAGCCTGAATATGTGTATGGATCTAAACAGATGTATGTTTACTAGACAAATAGGTAGACCTATATTCGCGTCGATATGTAACATATGTGCGTACATGCGGGTGTGATTGTGTGGCTTCAGCGGTCAACTGGTACTATGTAAACAGGGCAGAGACCGCTCTGCCTTGCTTTTTAGGAACTGGCTCCTAAATCAAGCACTCTGAGAACACAGACCTCAGATTTCCAAGGATTGTCCTTAGCAGGGGCAAAACTGTCTGCTCCTGGCTGAGAATGAGAACCTACGACTAGGCCGGAGGAAACACAAAGCCACCTTGGTGACCAGGGCTCGGTGGCAGCACACAGACAGCTGTACTCCGGACCGCTCATCACAGCAGAATCCTACACAGGGACTTGGGGACCCGGTTTGGGTAATGGAAAATACATTGTTTTCCCTCAAGTTGAAATTAAGTATAATTGGTAATAAAATGTTAGGAATTTGCAGCTCTGCGGGAGCTAGAGAAGTTTTGTTGCTTAATTAGGATTGTCTAAGGTGAACTTAGAATTTGAGTCAATCTGTTATTGTTTGTTGTAAATTGACTTTATAATTATTCTATAAGTGGGGGGAAAAACACACCGATACTTTTTAAGGAATGTGATTATGGTGAGTTTGGCCCAAGTCTGGGATGGATGGAGCAAGCAGGTGCTATTTTTACCAGCTCAGTAATGACATTGAGGGGGCGGCGGGGTGTGTGTGTGTGTGTGTGTGTGTGTGTGACTGTCCTTTCCCAGCCCGGTGTGGGCACAATCCGGGGAACCCAGACAATTTGTGGAAATGCACACATTTGTGAGGCTGGAAGATGCTCCTTACATTAGAAGCCCTGCCATGGTTTGGAAATCTGGAACTATGGCCCTTTTTCAGTAAGCTTAGGAGTGATTCAAACATTTCTAAACCGGTGCAGAGCACAGAGGAAGGAGGGAGGCAAAGTTGTGAAGTTCAGCAAGGCTTATTTTCCAATGTCACCCAGTTCGGCTTTCCTTTTTTTCTTTCTTCCCTGAGTGCTATTGAATACCTCCCCGACTCACCCCTTCCTTCCTCTCTTCCTCCATCCCTGCCTTCCTTCTTCCCTCCCCGACTCTCCTTTTGTTTCTTACTGCTATTTGTTGATTAAGCTTTCATGCTGGATACTGGGCTCCACAGAGATGCAAACATACTGGACCAAACCAGACAAGGCCCCTGCCTCACCCTCTGAGTTGCTCTCCAGATACCCCAGCTACCTCTAAGCTTCTCCTGTCCCTTCCTCAAAACCTCTGCTTGCTGGCTAGAGATAAGAAATCCTAAATTAGGGGCGCCTGGGTGGCTCAGTCAATAAGCACCTGCCTTCGGCTCAGGTCATGATCCCAGGGTCCTGGGATCGAGCCCCGCATCGGGCTCCCTGCTCCTCCGGAAGCCTGCTTCTCCCTCTCCCACGCCCCCTGCTGGTGTTCCCTCTCTCGCTGTGTCTCTCTCTGTCAAATAAATAAATAAATAAAATCTTAAAAAAAAAAAAAGAAATGAAATCCCTAAATTAAAGAAATGAGTGGCCAACAGTGGAAATTTCAGAGATCTATGAACAGATTGGAGACTTATAGGGGAAAATGGGGAAGGAGGAATGATTCTTCTGGAGATCCTGGAAACAAACAGTGTCAGGGGGGAAAAAATACAAGTTCTGCTCTCCTCTAAGATGGGACTGAGGAAGAATGTTGGTTCTAATTCTCTGAATTCCGGGCAGGGCAGGACCACCTGGAGCCTGGGCAGGGAGCCCTGTTCATGGGTTTGGGAGTAGGAGGTCCTAATCTAGATTAGAACCCTGCTCAGTAATGGATTGTCTGTGTAACATGGGGAGAGTTACTGACCCTTTGTCTGTGTCCATGGTAATTTCCTCTTCCAAATAGGGCATCTGTACTGATAAGTGAGATCATGGCCGAAACTACCTGCCAATAGCAGGTGCTCTCCAAGGGAGGCATATTCCTCTAACCCCCGTGTCCCCAGGGTGGGGTACTGCCGGCTGGGTTTCAGTGGGAGGGTCCTGGGCATCCAACTTCAGCACAGCCCCTCACACCGTGGTAGCTTACATCCCAAGAATGGAAGCTCAGAAGTGCTGTGTTTGCCTCCTCCTCAGGGAAGTGTACCGTGTGACGGAGAGTCTGCAGCGCGAGAAGTCGGGGCTCCTGAAGCAGTTGGATTTCCTGAGGTTCGTGAGCACCGGGTTTGTTCCGAGAGCACATCCCGGGTGCCTGGGGTGGGAAGGGCCAGTCTGAGAGTCTTCCCTGCCTCCATTGTGGATGGTATAGCCACTGAGAGAATGCTCTCATTCCCCTGATCCTCAGCATATCACGTTTGGCCCATTCACACACACACTCACACCCCTCTCCAGTCTGTACCCCTGCAGGTAGGCTTTGCCTCATTCTTCGTGGCATCTCTCGCAGCACCTTGTGTCGTACTTGCTCTAGTAGGAGGGGAACTGAATTTCTTGAGCTGCTACCCTATGGCAGATTTGGTACCCTTTCATCTTCAACGAAACTCAGGAAAGGAGGGCAGTTGCTGCTAGAGAAATTAACGGAGGAGGAAATTGATAGCAGAGAAATGAAGCCAGTTACCAAAAGAGACACAGCTACGCACTGCAGGAGCCAGAATTGAGATCCATATCTGGCTGATTCTCTCGATTCTGCCATATTCTTTTAATGTCTGTTGAATGAGAAAATAAATCATGACTAGAACACAAACAGAGCAAAGGAGTTTAGAGTTTCCTCAGCTCACTAAGACTCACTGTAAATTCAAAGCTCATCGGTCTGGGATGTGCCAGAACCAAACCCAAAATAAAACCTGTGTGTGGAAAGATGGGGTTTTCACTTTTGCCTGTGAGGTTTCCAAGCTACTTCTGTCTGCCAAACACCTCTTGGGAATGGTGATGAAGTGCAGTCAGTGGTCTTGAATCAGGGACACTCTGACTTGTTTTATTTATTTATTTATTTATTTATTTAGAGAGCAAGTAGGGGGAGGAGCAGAGGAAGAGAGAGAGAGAGAATCTCAAGCAGACTCCATGTTGACCATGGAGCCTGACGCGGGGCTGGATCTCAGGACCCTGAGATTATGACCTGAGCCGAAATCAAGAGTCAGATGCTTAACCGACTGCGCCACCCAGGTGCCCCAGTTTTTATTTTGTTTTATTTGAAAGCCAGGTGAGGTTACTGTGTCTGGCATCTGTGATGCTACCAAATGGAAAAGTGCTCCAAACTGAATGGGACGTGGCCACGTTCTAATCCATTTGAGAGCAGGTCTTGATTCTTAGGAAGCTTTAGTGGAAGGAAGAGAACAAAATGTACAAGGGCAAGTTTTTGTGTTTTTTTTTTTTTCCTTTTTTCTTTTGTACTTAGAAGAAAAGGACAGATTCAAGCGAATGAGCAGAGGAGAATAACAAGGCAGCTCTCTACGTATGGGTCTCTTTGATGGAGACCAGCATTTGTGCAGAATCACATGCCTGAAGCATTTCTGTGCTGTCGCATGCTTTACAAGCTTAGATTCTGCAGCCGCTGGCAGCCCCGATGTGGCAGATTTTTCCTCCACAGTGAAATCACCAGATAGTGACAGAGAGCAGTGGGAAAAAGGAGTCAAGTAGAGAGATAATGCTGGGGCAAGCAATAGCGGGAATGTGGAGTTGGAGATTGGGGGGAGGAAGCGGGGGGAATCGGGACAATGGCTGGGATGTGACCGGGGGAGGAAGGGACAAATGGAAGCAATTTCAGGACACTCAGGAACACGTGCTTGGGAATCCAGCATCTATACTGTAGGGCTCCTTATAAAACTTGAGTGAGATCAGGACACTCTGCTGCCACTCCCCTACCCTCCATGACCTCATATCTCTTTTGGAGTAAAATCCCAAGTTCCTACAATGGCCCACAAGACCGCGAATGGTCAGGTCTCTACTTTCCCCCCACCTTTCTCTGACCTCAGGTCCTACTGGTTCTCCTCCGAGCACTCTGATGCCCTCCCTTCTGTTCCTCACACACATCCTGTAGAGCTTGACTCCAGGCTTTGCCCTAGCCATCTCCTCTGCCTGTGACGCTCTTCCCTCAGATATCAGCATAGCTTCCCTCTCCGGCAAGTCTCCACTCAGATGCCGCCTCCTTGAGCGCCCTACTGAGATACCAATGCACCCTCTGACACTCTTTTTTCCAGGTGCCTGCTTCGTCTTTCTCAATAGCAATGACTCCTGCCCTAAAATAAAATTCCCTGGGGACAGGAACTCTTTTTTTTTTCATTCATTGTTTGTAACCTTGGTAGCTAGAACCGTGCTGAGCATGGAGTGGGTGCTCGGGAGACATTTGTTGAGTGACTGCATGCATGCGTGAAATGAATGGGTCAGAGAGAGAGCACGCGCACCCAATAGCAAGCTCACAGGTGCTGCGCGAACTCCTGGTCACCGTCTAGGGGTGGCTCTTCCTAGTGGTGGGATCCTAGAGTGCATGATCCTGAAGGATCTGTCTGTCCCCCGGCCTTCAGCCAACTTACACACAAACTAGCCTCTGTCACAATCCCCAAGGAAAGACACACTCCCTGGGCTTTCCACGTCAAGATTTTCTCTGTGCGCATCTCCCTGGCAAACCGGTCGCTATTGGGTCTATGCACTGCAAACACCATGTCTGAATAGATTCCCCTTTTCCACTTGCAGGGAAAGGAACAAGCATCTTCAGGATGAACGGGACATACGTTATCAGGTAATTGACCCATGCTCCTTTTCCTGACAGGATTTGGGTCCACTGGCAGCCAGAGCCCGTGCTGGAACCGGCCCAAGAATGTCCTTGACGTCTGGCTCATCCTTTCTGTGTGAGCAGACAATGGCATGGATTTTTTTTTTTTATAATAAAAATGCAGGGTGGCCTTCTGAGTAGCAGTGTGTGAATTTTCCATGAAGTAACACACTTGCATCTTGGCATAAAGAGACTAAAATATTTAAGAGAGTCACAGATCGCTTCAACGTGGACATGGTGGATCTATCCAGGAGATGGCACAGTTGAAATATCATGATCACTTTTAACCAAAATGCTCACAGGTGTTTTTTTTTCCCCCCTTCGTTAACATGTTTAATCTCTTGATGAAAAATTTGCATTTTTATACCATCATAGAACAAATTAAAAATGTATATTTCACTATTAACATCATTGATTTTAAGTACACCTTTTCTGCCCTACCGGGACCCCTGTTTCTCTGTACCTGAACACCGCACTTACATCGTCTCCCGAATAGCACAGAATCCTATATGGATTGACAGGTCTTCACTTTGAGCCACATTAAACAAAATCCAGGATGCCATGTTCTCCCACTCATCTTCCCCTTTAGAGAGGAGCCATTGGATGCTCTGAAGAGACAGAAAAGGACAGGAGTCACCGCCGCAACTTCCTATTCATCAGGATCTAGTACCTCGTGAATTTCTCATGTGTCCTTGGGCACGTCATCAGCCTGCCCCAGCATGACCCCAGCTCTCACATGAGGAAAGGGAATGCCTATCCTTTTTCCATGTTATAGGGATTTTTGAGAAAAACTCTTGCAAAGAGGAGGGTCATAGGCTCTGGGCCCTGAGCTGGACAGTGGCCTGAATGTGGCCAGCATAAGGCAGCTGGTTCACAACTACAAATCCCTGGGGAGAACTTGTTATACCCTCATTTCTTTCCTACCACTGACTGGCAGCAAATTTCTCTACCGCCCACCTCTATGTACTGTCAGAGCAAGGCTTCAGCCTACACATGTTTGTTTGATGATGATAATGGTTAGAATTGTTTTAGAAGTAACACTGAATTTGTTTTAAAATTTCCAACCAAACGTCACCCTAATCCCTTGACCTCACTTCCCTTCACCTGCCAAACTCATTTTGCTTTGAAAAGGAAATGGAATTTAAGAGCCCTAGTGGGGAATGGAAGAAAGAGGGATAAAATCATGTTCATGCTGAATAATAATTAAAGATTAATTTGGAATCATTATAGCCATACCTTCAGGGGCCCTGGGAGCGCTGCAGCCCCTCCTTCTCTCATTAAGAATCACTGGGAATTGTGGAGATCACTGGTTAATGAGAGATTCCTCCTATGATCTAACTCCCCCTCATGTCCTGGGAGACATCTGCTGGGGAGCACCGTGAGCAGGGTTGTAAGCCCCCGCTTGCCACAGGGCACCGGGCTAAACGATCCTCAGGGCTGGTCCCTTTTTCATTTCTGGGGCTTTGGAAATAAAGACGAGTTGGAGCCATACAGATGAGTGTGATTTAAAGATGCACAGTTTTTTCTGCGCATTCATACCTTCCTATGCCTTCCGCATAATCTCTTCTTGTCATCTTGCAAATTGTCAGTACTGCTGTGAAGGGTCCACAAGGTGGACCCCAGGCTCTAAACTGTGTATTGATTCATTCTATTAGATTATTGGGTGGGAGAGGGAGGGATCCTGGACAAGAAACAATAGCAAAAGGAAAGAGTAAGAGAATGCTAACAGGGAGACCAGAACATTGCTTCTTACTTCAGAATTTGGTTTACAGCCTGACCTTTGAGGTGGGAAAGTAGAACCCTTTCTGCTCAAACATTGGGACAAATCAGCAGGCATGGATCTGAGGGCATTTTGTGTTTCTACAGAAAGATAAGGCAGCCAAGGCAAACACAGCTGCTTCCAAGGCGAACTGGAAACAGAGATCTGGCTCTGTGATAGGCAAATACTTGGACGGCAGAGGGATTCTTAGGAGGTAAGTCATCCCTGATTTCTTCATTCATTATGTGTTCCTTTGTCTTGCACCCATTGGCTCTCAAGAAGTGGCCCAGGGTGGGGAAGCCTGGAGTCATTTGCACTCGCTCCCCTTGAATCTTAGAGGACACGTTCCTTTCTGTTCTGACATCCAAGCGGGAGGAGGACTGTGCAGGGCAGGTCCCTGGGGCAGGGCATGGTCTTCTAGTGTGTGTCTGCAGATAGGGACAGAAGAGGGGCTGTAGATCAGCAGAGGAGAGACAGAGAGAGGGAATGAAAAGGGTCAAGGGAGAGAGGTGGAGTGTGGCTGGAAGATACTCTCCGTTGGGCAGAATGGATGCACCTGGTTTTTCAGGGACATGACTGGGCTCTGAAGGGTAATTGAAGTGTGGGATGGCGTCTCCAATAGTTGAGCTGCTTTACAAACAGGAATGGGGCCTGTGCTTGACAGATTCCTCTCAGTGCTTCACATTTAATTACCTCAGAGATAACATTTTTTTGTTGTTGTAATTAGACAGCACAGTAATCGAGTTTGAGTCCCCAGAGGCGTGGCTCATCGCCCATTGAAAGAGACAAGCCAGTCCTCCGCCTTCTTTTCCTTTTTGCCATGTGTCCCATCCACATAGATGGCCGCAGAAAGGTAAAGGCAGCCAGACCCCTAAAAATCAAAGCCAGGGAGAAAGTGCATGAATTTGCTCATCCAGGAGACCCTGAGGACAGCGAGCATGAAATACACAATACGAAAAAGGGAAGTGACTCTGGAGATGTTGATGAGCTCATTGGTCAAGTCTTTGGACCCAATCATCCTGAACTCTTTTTCTAAATAGCTCAACAGAGGGGCACCTGGGTGGCTCAGTTGGTTGAGCTCAACAGAGGGGCACCTGGGTGGCTCAGTTGGTTGAGCATCCAGCTCATGATTTCAGTTTAGGTCATGATCTTGGGGTCCTGGGATCGAGCCCCGTGTCAGGTTCCACACTCAGCTTGTCTGCTTGTCCGTCTGCTTGTCCGTCTCACTCAGCTCTTCCCCCCGCTTTCTCTCTCTTTCTCTCTCTCAAATAAATAAATAAAATCTTTAAAAACAATAAATAGCTCAACAGAGGGATACAATTTGGGATCCAAGTTTCTGCAGTAATGGTTGGCCTGTTGGTTGCTCAGCACTGAATATATTCATTCCACAAACATTCGCTGATTGCTTAATCTGTACCAGACATTCTTTTGAGTTCTGTAATGTCTCCAAAAATAAATTAAACACGAGTCCATTGTTGAGTGCCTACTATGTGCAAGATATTATGCTATGTGCTAGGTATACAGTGGTGAGCAAAAGAGACCCTAGCTTTCATAGAGCTTAGGGTGGAGGAAAGGAAACAGACAATAAGCAGATAAGTAACAAATTGCACACCCTGAATTCCAGGACAGACTTTGGCAGAAGCCACTGCTCTCTGCTGTTCGTATGTAGCCTTTGATGGCAAAACCAAAAATAAATTTAGTCGTGCTAAGCTGAGGATTTTAGAGGATGTCAACAGTGCTTGAGAATTTCCCAAATCAAAAGCTTTTTCCAAGAAATACTTCATTTTAGGGCTGTTTCAGTGGCCATTTCTTTTTTCTGGTTGCGAGGCCTTTCAAGAAACATGCTGTGAATGTATGTGCACACTTGTTTGCATGGGCACGCACGCATGCACTCGTGTGTGTAAGCAGAGTGAAAGTGGATGGAATACTAATTGTGTTCCAAAGTGGATAAGCAGTCCGTAGGCTTGTTAGACTGTAGAAGAAATTTGTTGGAAAGAAGACAGTTAGCTTCTATTAAAAACTACAATTTTATAAATAAGTGGGAAGGTCCCTGAATTGCTACAGAATTCTTTATTTTGTATCAAGGGACCCAAATTAAGTCACCATTTTTGTGAGCACTCTATCTTAATTTATCTTTCAGAGTTGCACCTAACTTCAGAACAATGACACATGCAGTTTTTTTTTTTTCCTTTCCCTTCCTATTATTGGTCCTTAGGAAGAATAAATAGTATAAGCCAGGGGGCACAATGAAGGGCGCTTCACTGTTCTGCATATTCTGTGACCTTCGCCTACCTTCTTTCTCCTTTGGCCCTGTCACCTCCTCACCTAATTTGCATTCCATTCTCCTTTCTAATCCTTGCATGTGTGTGTGCATCTGTATTTCAGTTTGGGACTCAAGGTTCTCCCTGTCAGACTTCCATTTAAAACCCTTCTCAGCTTAATTGTTCCCAGAGACCTGAACTCCTGTGCCAGGAAGGGTCTATGAGGTCTTTGCTCTGAAAACCTTCTGAGAATACAGCCCATGCATTGGCTCACATCTGGTTGCCCAGTTCCCTCCACCTCCTTCTGCTTTTCCTTGTTCTTGATGCTCAGATGCTTCTGGAAGCAAATACACACATAGGCCTCTGAGGCCACTTACTCCTGACGCTGACTGGCAGGGACAATGAAAGAGAAAGGGAAAGGTAGGAAAGGCAGGTAGAGGTGCCCTGCCTGGCTTCCTTGCAACCCCAAGCCCATCCACAAATGCGCAGCTGCTTCTGAGCCAGTGGTGGGGCTCCTCCCAGAGCAGCAGTCCCCCCTCACTCACTTTGCTGAGGGCTGTTTTGCGAACACATCTGTTTTTATGCTTTGTCTTATTAGGGAGGTAGGCAAGACTCATTTTATAGTGAGGAAATTGAAGGCTGGAAGAGTTGAAGTGTTCTCCCTAGTGCCACAGTCAGTAAGGGCTGGTATTGGGACCACAGCCAAGGCCACCTGATTGTTCATTGAAGATGCTTTATTTCCAGATCTTTTATGCTCCTTTCTTCACATCCTTTATTCCCCCTTTTTGGCATTTCTCATAGTTTGTTGAAGTATATTTAGTTGTGCCATTACTGCTTCAGCCCCCCACTAAGCTGAGCTTGCCATGAGGATGGGGCTGTGTCCATCTGTGCATGACTGTGTCATTAGCTAAATACCTGGTGGTAATCATCACCTTCATCATTATCGTCATCATCATACCACCTTCATCATTATCACACCACCTCCATCATCATCATCACACCACCTTCATCATCACCACCATCTCCATTATCAACATCACCACCTCCATCATCATCACACCACCTCCATCATCATCATCACACCACCTCCATCATCGTCATCACCACCACCTTCCTCATCATCAGCAACACCTTCATCATCAGCACCACCTCCATCATCACCACCACCTCCATCATCATCACCACCACCTTCATCATTATCATCACCACCACCTTATCACCTTCATGTTAATTAAGCACTTAAAGAAGTGTTTTGGGTGACTGAGCTAGAGAATGCAGGGTCTGTTTTTGTTGTTGTTTTTTTCCTTTCTTGGAGCTCTCTGCCCCCAAGCTGTGATGCTCTTCAGTTAGTTGTTTGTCACAGAGCTATCAGGCATCTCTCCAGTTTCCATATTGATATATTGTATGATATTTTCCCCATCTCTCTTTCTTCCCTACCCCAAAGTAGCCAGTCAGAGGAGTTAGAAGATGTGTTTGTCCTCCCGAGGAGGAGAAGCTCCCTAGGCCTGAGTGGATATCCCCTTCCAGAAGAGGAGCCAGGGGCTGAAGGTCCACTCCCCCGGGCACTCCGCAGAATCATCTCCATTGAAGAAGACCCCCTGCCCCAGCTCCTGGATGGCAGCTTTGAGCAGCCATTGAGCAAATGCCCAGAAGAGGAGGAGGTCACCCAGCAGAGGGTGGAAGGACAAAGCCAGCAGGCCAGATCCTTGGAACCCATGCCTACATCTCCCCGAGGACAGCCTGTTGGAAAAGAAGCCTTGTCTAAGGTAAGGACCCATCCTATGTTGGTTTGTAGGTGTCACTCTTATGCCTGTCCCTTGCATTTGAACCCAAGAGTCCCAAAGGAAGCTCAGCAAGTCAGAGGTGGCTGGTCTCATGAATCACCCTATTTGTGTCCTTCAGATACCAGCTTGCCCTGTTGAACTGAGTGTCACTAGGGAGGCTCGGGGGCCCTGGCAAATTCTCTTTATAACTTCTGTGGTTTGCCCCTATGTTCTCTTTTCTGATTCAGATTCAAAAGCATTTTAAAAGTGGCTACTTTAGACAGACATCTCGCTTGGCTCTTAGCATAAACTACCACATACTTTTAAAATTGCACGTCTTCTCTTATATTTTGTAACTGTTCTCAGCAAGGCCAATCATTGTTTTGTAAAGTTTGTGTAATCATCCCAATCGGCTAATCATCCTTTCATTCCCAAATGCCCTGCCTATTCCTCCCTTCGGGGTGCTTCTCTCCCTCGCCCCTCCTGTACTCCCAACCAGGGCTTCCTGCTCAATGCTGCAGGAAAAGGAGGCCATAGTAACCATCTTCCTCTGGTCCATGGTGATGATGTTCCTCACCTTGTTTGTGACCCACGCCCAGAAATAGATTCCTCCACCTTCTGAAAGGCTACAGAAATGCCCATGACAGTGTGAAAGAGACTCCTCCCTATACACTGGGGCGGCCCTGTAGGACCGAGCCCTTGCCACTTGAGCATTTCCAAACGGCCGTATTAGCATGTGTGCCAGGAAAACTTTCCGACCACTGCAGGGACTCCTTGGCATCGGTTGTCATTCCTGGGCCTGGATTAAGATGCCTCATATCCCTTCTCCGAAGGGCCTTGGGCCAGCAGGCGAGTGACAGCTGGATGGCGCCAGTGGTGGATAGTGACCCCTCCCTCCTCCATGCCCTTCCACATCCCCTTCAGCACAGACCTGCACCTGCGGGCAGGGGGCACACTGGGGTTTTAAATACCCATGCTCTGCTCCCAAATGTAAAAGTGTCAAGAGGTCAGTAAGAGATGGGGTAAAGGGAGGAACAAAGCACCCAGGTGTGCTGGGCCATGTGAGCTGATGCGGTGCATCAGCAGTGTCTTCTCCCCTGTGGCAGATGGGGAAGTAGAAGCCCGGAGGGGCTAGACCTGATCTGGGCCCCCAGGGACTTGAGCCCAGCCTGCTCGCTGTGTGCTCTCATGTGGTGCTAATTCCACCACGTGTGCTACCAAGTGGCCTAGGACAGGAGCTGCTGCAGACAGGAAGTGTGCTCTCGGAGAATCACGGGGAAGCTTTACCAGAAGGTCTGCCCTTTGGAAGAGTGCTGTGAGGCAGGCCCTCCTATGCAAGGCTGCTGAGGCATCAATCCATACGGCCTTTCTGGAAAGTAGTCTGATAGATAACAAGAATCAAGAACTTAGAAATTCCACATCCTTTGAACCAGCACTTCTACTCTTAGCAATCCTTCCTAATAACCCAGTTCAGACAAAGATTTAACTCAAAAATGGTTAGGTATATTAGCAAACACTTGAAAAAATTCAATAGAATATTATAGCACTATTAAAAATCACATTTTCAAGGGGCGCCTGGGTGGCTCAGTCAGTTGAGCGTCTGCTTTCAGCTCAGGTCATGATCTCATGGTCCTGGGATTGAGCCCCATGTCCAGCTCCATGCTCAGCGGGTGGTTGGCTTGTTCCTCTCCCTCTGCCCCTCCCCCCGATCGTGCTTGCGTGTGCGCAGGCACGCTTTCTCTCTCTAATAAAGAAATAAAATCTAAAAAAATCACATTTTCAAGAAACTTTAGTGACTTGGAGAAATATTTATAATTTAATAATATATGAGAAAATAAAATTGTATATAATATTTCAAATCTCTTTAAATAAAACATGTATTCATTCATCTACATAGATAAAAGCCTAGAAGACATGCATCAAAATATGAATAGTGACCACTTCTGGTTGGCAAGGTAGATTATGAATAATTATTATTTTCTTCTCTACTTTTCTCTTTTTCCTAATTTTAAAAATTAGCATGTATTACTTTTAGTTATGCTGAGTGAAATAAGTCAATCAGAGAAAGACATGTATCATATGACCTCACTGATATGAGGAATTCTTAACCTCAGGAAACTAACTGAGGGTTGCTGGAGTGGTGGGGGGTAGGAGGGAGGGGGTGGCTGGGTGATAGACATTGGAGAGGGTATGTGCTATGGTGAGCGCTGTGAATTGTGCAAGACTGTTGAATCACAGATCTGTACCTCTGAAACAAATAATGCAATATATGTTAAGAAAAAAAAAAAAGAAGAAGATAGCAGGAGGGGAAGAATGAAGGGGGGGAAATCGGAGGGGGAGATGAACCATGAGAGATGATGGACTCTGAAAAACATACTGAGGGTTCTAGAGGGGAGGGGGGTGGGGGGATGGGTTATCCTGGTGATGGGTATTAAAGAGGGCACGTTCTGCGTGGAGCACTGGGTATTATGCACAAACAATGAATCATGGAACACTATATTAAAAACTAATGATGTATGGTGATTAACATAACAATAAAAATTTTTTTTAAAAAAGTGGCAGGACAGAGAATGAGAACAGATCTTACTCCAGCTGCCTCCCCCCAATCTGGTTGACACACCGGATTGTCCCCCAGAGGAAACGCAGGTTATATGAGTGAACATGAGTCAGGGTTTGCTGCGCCTGTGAGGTGGGGCCTGCCCAGAGCTGGGCCCTCAGTGTGTTGATCTTTGGCCTGCAAAAAAAACCCTGCTCTTCCTAGAACAAGGCCAGGACTGCCTCAGCAACCAGAACCGTCTCCTCCTGCTCTGGGCTTCTCATTGCCCACCTGGAGACATGCCTAGGGATACATGGATTGCTGCACTGGGTTTTAGTCGCAAACAAATGACAGCTGGAGGCAGAGACTGAGCAGGGACCAGCAGTCAATGCCCTTATGCGTTATAAAAATAAAGAAAATGAGGCAGAGGGCATAGTTTATGAGTGCGGGTTTTTTTAAGTTTAGTCTAAACTCCTGTAATTGACCTTGAATTCCCTCCTAAGTACTGCATGGAATTGATTTCTCCCCGAAAGGCTTTTGATGGCTTTTCTCTGAGACTCAAGTACTGCTAATATGTGCTGCCGCTCCATTATAGTATTTGCTCAATGAAAGGAGCTAATTCCCCCAAATCCGCTTCTAAATAGATTCAAAAGAGCTTCCTCCTTTGGCCAGGCAGGGCTGGGCTGGGCCTGGAGGCAGGATTTGGCTGAGCAAATAAGGAGCTCATGGGAAGGAATGATCATGCAGCGGAGAGGACTCTGTGCCTGAAGGCAGCTCCTTACTCGGCTGCCCCGGCTGTCCTTGAGCATGTTCGTCCCCCACTGGGCTTTAGGGTCCCAGACTAACTCAGGGGCAGACCTGCTCCCAGTCCCTGCCGGCTGCTGGGCCAAGGAGAAGGAGCGCACGGATGGTTGACTCTGGAAAGCTCCTCCCAGTGGTCTGGCCTGGCGGATTTCCCAACCTACTGAGTGGAGCCCCTTTCCCAGGCAGGTGGGGTCCTAACTGGAAGCTGATGAGATGGAAGGATGAGCAATGTGCAGGGAGGCAAGTAAGAGCGTCCTCCATTCAGTCCAGGCTTTCAGTGCTAGGGCAGACATAAAGGTCCCCTCGCCCACCCTGGGCCTTCTCTGCCCCTGTGATATACCTATGCCTTCTTCTATCTCTCCTTCCACCGGCAAACATCCCACCCGTCCTTCCCGCACACAGAGATTCTCTGCCTCCTCTTTAAGCCCCGGCTCACAGTGTCCCCCCCCCCCCGTGGACCCTGGACTCCCCGTCCATGCTCCCAGAGCACCTGGAAGCATGTGTTATAATTATTTGTTTCTACGGCTGCCTCCTTCCGTCCTTGGCCAACAGGGCCTGCCTCCTTGTTCCTGTGTCTTCTGCCCAGGGTTCACAGCACAGTAGGCCGACAACAAATGGTTGAATGAGTGTCTCTCTTCCCTCCTGCTGATGCTAGAAGGAGCCTTTATTCCCAGACCCCAAAGCTACTTGCATCCAGGACTGGAGTGCCCTCCCTCGTGCTGGTGTGGAGGCCAGGTCCCCACCTTCGCCTGGACCCTGTAGGGACCGGTTGAGGGACAGGGTGTAGCAGGAGGAGGGGCTAATGGCCATGCCAATCTGTCTGCTGTCCACAGGAGGAAGCCTCTCCCTCCAGCCTAGACCGGCTCTTCAAAATTGTGCTAGTGGGCAACTCCGCCGTGGGGAAGACTTCCTTCCTGAGGAGGTTCTGTGAGGAGCGGTTTGCCCCCGGCTTGGCAGCCACTGTGGGTAAGTTCTCGGGCTCCCCTCTGGGGAGGGGAGGGAGTGAGAAGTGGGCCCAGGAAGGGACTGGGGGCCCAGTGGGAGTGGCTGTGGGGCCTGGCTGGTAGGGGGCCCTGCCCACTTATTCCCCAGTGAGGCCAAAGGAGCAAGGTCAAGTCCCCCTCCAGCACAGTGCCAGCCACGAAGCTCGTTCCACTGAACGCTTCCTTTGTCCAGCCGGAGGGGAACTGCAACTGACAAAGGTGGGCTTTGGGCCCCATGTTCCCCTCTGAGCCCATCTCTTTTTTATTATTTTTTTCTCCATTTTCAGCAGCGCCCTGAGTCTTCAGGCTCCTCCTGAGGTGCGCACCCCAACACCGCAACCCCTGCCTCCCCCACGGGCCAGCAGCTTCCTGCCCTGCTCCTCCCCGTGTGTGTGCATGCGCACGTGTGTGTGTGTGTGTGTGTGTGTGTGTGTGTGTGTGTGTGTGTGTGTGTGTAGAGGGTGCGGTGGAGGACAGTGCTCTGGGTGACTCCTTTTACCATCACATGTTACCCGTTCTGCATCCCAGGCCTGCTGGGGGACAGTTGGATTTCATCGTGGAAGCTCATTAAACTCAGCTATTAATGGATGATCTTGGCTTAATGTGTTCCCACACTTGAGTAATATTTTATTCAGAGAGAGGCCTTTGTTCCCTTCATCCAAAGTTGCTCATTGCATTGGAAGATATGGCAAGACCCAAGGACATACTGACCTTTTAGTTTCTACCTTTTGCTTGAATCCCTCAAGCAAAAAATAAATCCCCTGAGAGACTACTATGTACCATTCAGCCACAGTGATAAGGCAGCTGTATTTGAAAATATATTGATGTGATCTGCATATTTCCCATGCAGAGTTACCATGATGTGATCTGCATATTTACCATGTATTCATCATTTCACTCTTTGCACAACCCTGGGGGAAAGTACTGTTACCAGCCCAATAGACAGATCAGGAAACTGAGGCCCAGGGAGGTTAAGAGGCTTATCCATATTCCCTCAGCTGGTTTAGTGCTGATATTGGCCCCTCACGTGCCCCTTCTCTACCATTCCACATACTGAATTGTGTGTGCTCAGCACCCAGCAAGGGGTGAGGACACTTGCCCACCATAAGATGTGGGCACGGGTTGGTACAGGCAGGGGAGGCTGCTGAGGTTCAGAGGGACATCAGGAGTCCTGGGTCTTCATCTCAGCTCTGCCACTGATCAGCTGTGTGACCTTAGGAGGACATGTTCCCCCCGGGGCTTCAAGTTTCTCCTCCTGGAGGATTTGAACCAGGTCACCCAAGATGGCTTCCAAGCCTGGTTCTCTGTCCAGACCATTTTTGACCTTCAGCTATCTGACAAGCTGGCTCTATAAGACAAACTTTCCCTGCTCCAGAACCCTGCCTGTGGAGGTTCCATATTCTTCCCCTTCCTTCCAAATTTGCTCCTGCAGATGGGTCTCTTCCCACATGCTTCAGGCATCCCATTCTTACTGTTGGGTCTTTTCCTATGCTGTTATCATCTGGAACATTCTCCTGTCCCCTCCCTTCTGTCTCATTCCACCCAAAGACTGAGAGCATCCCCAGATGAAGAATCAGGTCCCTGACAGGAAGAAGGGCAGAGCCTATGACCCAAGCCTGGAGAAGCCTGGCCTCGCTGGCCTTGCGTGAGCCCAGTGTCCTGCAGGAAGCAATGGCTACAGGAGGACTCACCTTCCCAGGGGCGTTCCGTGGGGTAAGCCCCCACAAGTCAGGGCTTCAGTACAGGTTCGTGGGAGACTGGGGGTGCATGCCAGGCCCTCGGCCCTCAGAGGCATCCTTCTGAGCAAGGTGCACAGTGTGTCAATGAAATCCCTGTCAATGAAATCAGGGGATCAAGGGGCCATTTACATTTCCAACTTTTGTGCCCCTGAGCTGGAAGCCTCTGAAAAAGGAAAAATCAGACTAATTTGCACTTCCCAGGAGACCAATTATGGAAACACCTACAATTTAGGAAGGGAAAAATATCAAAGATTCCAAATCAGGAATGCCCTTCATCATACTGCGCAGAACATGCTGGAACAGCAGCTGAAATTAGTCTCCCTGCCACACAACGTGCCTTGTTCTGGTACACATGTCAGTAACAGATGTCACACCAGCCACCAGAAAGATGCTCCCTTTAAAGAGACAGAAGAGCCACCGAATCCTGCTCTAGGGCCAGAGTAGTCCAACCCTAGCCTGGGACTCGGGCCACCCGCCACCTGCTAAGGGCAACAACACCACCGGCAGCCCCACAGCCCTAACAGACACTCGGTGGTTCCCTATATCTTACCACCCCCACCAAAGGGGACTTCAGGTCTCCCATTCCCTCATACGAATATGATCCATCCTGGACTCTTGGCTTGTGCACAATGTAAATGCTATAATACAACAGTGTGACTTGGGGGCCCTGCCCACCCCTCCTTAGGACCAGCTGATTCCTTCAAAGGCAAGGGCTTGAGCCCCGTGAGTGTCGTGGAGATGTCAAATGATGGTTTCTGTAGAACGTCGGAGCTCATTTTGTACATGACAAGACTGATTAATAGAAGCTAAAGCCCCCTGGAAACCAGGACTCCGAGGCCTATGCTCCTTCCACTGCCCCACGTTGGTTCACAGCCCCCTGCCATAAGTCACAGGCCATCGCCCAAGTTGTTTCTTCTAGAAGTTTTTTTCCCAACAGAATGCACTCCACCCTTTTTGGCATCCAGTCTGCTTTCTATCCTACTTGGCATCTCTACAGAGAAATCCCTAGAGTTTTTCTCTACGACAACTTTCAGGCCCTCCCCCTCCCAAATCCCCCCTACTCTAAATGATATCTTGAGCCTGTCTTGTCCAGAAGGGTGAACATCACCCTTCCTGGAGTCCAACAGCCCAGCTGTATCCCACACCATCCCCTAACAAGAAACGACACAATTCTCAGGACGGGGACCCCTGACGTCCAGCTGTCATTCAGGAACCAGTTAGGTTGCAAGTTGGAGGTCACTGCCATGTGTTTGTTGAATGCTACAGCTGAACTTCAAGATTATGAACATCTGACCTGTCCCTCTACACCATCCATCACCCCTCATTTGCAGGTGAGGAGTGAAGACACCCCAAAATGACGTAATATCATCAAGATCGCATAGCTGGTCAGACGCAGAACTGAGACTGGGACATAGCATGGGTTGCCCAGCTCCTGAAATGTTAGAACTGTCTGTGGTCTTAGAAACCAGTTTATTCCAGGCTCTCTGGTCCCACGTCATTGTGTTGCCCGCTCTGTTGGATTTGGACTCCTTGTGTCTCCTGCCACCGCCCCCAGGCTCTCCCCGTGGGCTTCTCAGTTTCCTGGGCCTCTCTGTCTGAGGTTTGCAGAGACGAGTACATCATGTACCCAGCTGAGATTCTCAGCAAGCTCACCACGGCACAGAACCCATTTTGCCAGTACTCTTGCCCCCTGCAAGACAAGCTCCCTGTCCTCCAGCAAGTACTTAGCCAATGAGAGCAGGACCATGACCGTAGCCAAGACCCAGCCGCCCCAAGCAGCACCACCTGCCCCTCCGTCTGCTTGCCTTTCCACTCAGGAGAGGGCTCTGTCCTCAAGGGCTTTGGACCCTCAGGCTGCTTTCAGATCAGGCCCTGAAGGGGGGTTGACCGTGGTCGGCTTTCTCCTGAGTTATTATCACAAAGCAGGCAGCTCCTTCAGTCCTCCAGAGCAGAGACTGGGGAAGCCCTTCCACTTTTCGCTAAGAGGAAAACTCACTCCCAGATTCAGCCCAGCCAGTCATAATCCGTTTTGTTGGGAGCACTGAGCCCTGGGCTTCCTAGGCAAAATGAGGCTGCCAGGCGTCCCTGTGTACAGGGCACTGCTGCGGAAAGAATGAGCCTCAGAGCTGGGCTTGTAACTCACTATAGCTGCTGCCCAGCATGGGCAAGGCAGCCCGTCACTGGGCGTGCGTGTGCACACGTGCATGTGTGTGCGTGTGTGTGCATCACTGGGCATGCGTGCGCGTGCGTGTGCGCATATGTGTATGGATGTGTGTGCACATGTGTGCCCGTGCAGGTGTGCAGATAACAATCCTCACGTGGATGTCACAGGAGCGCTGTGAGCGTGGAGAGATGGCACAGGAAACCTAGAAATATCAAGCATTCTACCAATTGGACAAATTGCTCTTTTGCTCTTCCAGATGCAGCAACGCACTCCCCTCTCTGGCCTCACCTGTGAAGCAGAGGGCTTCTAGAGCCCCTGCTGGTCTGACATTCTAGGAGTGGAGGACTCTCCCGCCTTCCTGCCACTTCTGGGCCCCTAGTGCACTAGGGTCTTGCCTGTAGACCGTGGCTGGGATGACCTTTCCGATTTGCTGCCTCTCTGTCATCTCTTTTGTCTCTCTCTGGCCAAGCTTCTGTTGCTGTCCCTTACTGAGCCTTCCATGGCAGTCACATAGGATGTCCCAGCTCCTTCGCCCTGGGCCTTTTTGAAGGTGGCAGGGGATGCCCTCTAGTTCCCAGATGAGATACCATGAGGAGGAAAGACTTTTTGAAAAGTGTTAAACATTTGTGAACATTCTTACACGATGTAGGAAAGAGGAATATGTTCTCAGAGAAACGGCACTGAGGTCCTTTTCTCCGAGGGCCACTGTGGGGTACAGTTCTTGTCCCTCTGGACCAAGACTCGGGGTAGGGCCAAGGCCGCAGAGAGATGATTTTGACTGGCCCAGGGGCTAGGATTAGGAGCTGTAAGCCCATCTCAAGGGTGAATGCTGCTTTTGACTCCCTCCCTTACCCCTTCTCTTCTCTTCTGACCCTCCCTCTACCCGCCACCCCTCCCCCACTTCTCCACATCCTTTGCATTGGCAGATGGAAGTCTGAAAGTATGATCCATCCCCCGCCGCCCCCCAGGGATATTTGAATTTTGTTAGGGGAACTTTGAAAAGGATTTTAGGCAGTAGGGGGAGAAAGAAATAGGAGGACTGTCTCCTCCTCCATTTTTGCAATGAGGGAGTAAATTGGTGAAAAATAACAATTATCGTTGCCTTGATATATCACTTCTACATATGTGATCTCATTTGAACCTTATTATAGAATCCCTAAAGAGGCTGTGGATTACATTACAGCGAGGAACCTTCAGAGAGGTTAAGTGATTTGATCCACAGCCCACAGCGGCCAAGTGGCAGAGACAGGACCAGAACTCAGGCTCCCTGGAGCTTGGGGGGAACCTGCACAGGGTGGCTTGTTGCCCCTGGCCTCACGTGCTTCCGGACATGTTGGGGGTCGTTTTCTGATCCAGAAGTGATAGGCTCATTCCACCTTGCAGGCATCGACTATCGGGTGAAGATGGTGCGAGTGGACGACTCGTCCGTGGCGCTGCAGCTGTGGGACACGGCGGGTCAGGAGAGGTGAGGAGCGCCCCTGGCCAAACCCTGCCTCCTCCACCGGCCGCCGAGAGGGCTGCAGGTGCGGGCTGCGGGGGAAGCCGTGCAGCCCCTGACGTGTGGCCCTCGGTGGCAGGTACCGCTGTATCACCCAGCAGTTCTTCAGGAAGGCCGATGGTGTCATTGTCATGTACGATGTCACCGCCAGACAGTCGTTCCTGTCGGTCCGGCAGTGGCTGAGCAGCGTGGAGGTGAGCTGGTGACCTTCCTAGGAGCGCTGACGCTGACTCCTGCCTCCCCCTGTCCCTGCCCGTCTCCTGCCCGTCTCCTGCCCGGTCCTCTGCTCTTCCAAAACCTGATTCAGAGCCCGCCTTCTCCGCGAACACCCCGGTTCAGGCGTCCATACGGCCATTCACCCAAGCCCAGCTCTCAGTACTGGGGGTGAATTAGACTGACACAGTCCCTGCCCTCACGAAGGTGGGGGCTTGAAAAACAGATCCCGCCCATAACTGTCATTACGATCGCCGTAAGTGCCTCGAGTGAATGGGCTGGGATTGGGGGAGGGCTCAGAATGGAGAGAAACCGGTGTTTAAACTGAGTCCCACCCATGCTCTTCTCCTTTTTGCCCCTCTGTGTTGTTCTGGCTCCCATGGGCCCAGCTATGCCCAGCCCAGGAGTGGCTCCACACAGTGTCTTGGGGCCTCTGTCACAACCCTTCCCAAGAGGGGAGGTTGATCTAGAATGTGAGCACCCCTGGCTCACCGCACAGTCACCCTGGGCAGGGCCCACAGGCAGCAGACCTCTTCTTTGAATTCTGGATTGGCCACAAGACTCGACTGTCTTGATTTATACTTGCAATAAGTTGCTGTGTAAGTGCTTTGTACTTTCTGACCATCTGCATGTTCTTCCTCTGCCACTCAGATGCAGCCTTCTCAAGGCCAAGGTCGGGGTGCACAAGGCACGTATTTATTTGACAGATCCTCAGTGGAGTCTTTTAACAAAACCGTCAGCTAGGATGCCCCACCTCCTTCCACCTGCAGGATCCATGTGTTGTTCATGTATTTGTCTAAAGCCCTGCCAGGCACTGTTCTAGGCTCCGGAAATTATAGCAGCAGATAAAGAGACAAGGTTCCTGTCCTTGTGGGGTTTACTTTCAACCTGCTGCTCAAGCCCCTAAGACCTGACATAGCCCTTACCTCCTTACCACACTGTACCACTGCTGTGAAGGACACAGTTGCCAACCCAGCTCCCTGCCTCTGGGTCTCTTGAGAACTGACACTGTGTAACAGGCTCTTGGCACGGGCCCCACGGAACTAGTGCTCGACAGATGTGGGACGAGTGAATGCATACCGCTATCGTTGGGCGGGCAGAATCCTGGAGTTCTTCATTTCTTCATCCTGTTGGCCCTAAGACCTGTGATTCCTCCCACCAAAATCTGTTTCTCTTAGAGTTTAGATTGGCTGGGCCACTCCTCTCTCTGCTGTGAATCCACATCCCTCTCATTTCCAGGAAAAAAGAAGGAACAAGAGTGGAAACCAGATTCAGGGATTCTCTGAAATTTGCTCCATACAAATTATTTCTCGAAATGATCGTGCTTGAGAAATTTACAGTAGAGAAAATGTTAAGTTTTGACATGTAGTGAATGGCTCTACGCCGAGCTAATAATGGAGGCAAATGGGATGGGTAATGTGGAAGCAATTCCTGTTTAAACTTCGGAATTTATGACGTGATTCTTTTTTTCTTTTTTTTTTTTTTTGATAGTGCGGCAGATTTGTCTTCCTCACAGAAATTAGGCACCAGGAGAGACGTGAGGGATTGTCTAATCTGGTGGTTCTCAAACTTTCTTCCTGGGAACCCTGGGAACATGAGGGCTTCCCCCAGGCACTGGGGAGGGCTCATCCCCCAGATCATTCAGCGCCACCTCTGCTGCATTCAGTTTTCTCTATTGGAAGTCCAGGCACAGTTTTGTTAGACGAGAGAGCTTCCCTGTGAAAAGTCACTGATCTAAAACAGCCATCTCATCCTCAAAGGAAGAACTGGAGGCCATGACATCTGTACCACCCAGTCTCTTCCCAGCTATGCCTGTGTCCTTGCCCACTGATATTGACATCTTGAGACAGACGGGAGCAGGCAGAGGCAGCTCGAGTAGTCTGGGATGAGTAGGGATGGGTGGAGGAAGCAAACTTGTGGAACTGTGCTCTCTGCCCTCAGTAGGGGCTGTCGCTTCTGGGGCCCCGGTTTTGCACCCAGAGCCCGGGATCTGGCCGGACAGGCGGAATATCAGGTTGAATTTGGCAGCAGCGGCGGTGAGGCAAAGACATAGCAGAGGGCCACCGTTGCAGCTAGAAACACGAGTTCGGTCATTCTCTGGAAAACCGGGCCAAGCCCCGGATGTCTGGCATGTTCCCAAATGGGCTGAAAAGCATTGTCAGCACGTACCTAGCAAGAGTTCCCAGGGAAACCCTAGTGCATCGATGGCCCAGGGAAGCCACATGGAAATGCACTTAACTCAGGATTCTCCAGGTGAGGGTGGGGCTTTCCTCTATAATTTGGAGTTTGAATGTTTCCGTCTTGAGAGTAGCAGCAGAAGGTACAGGTAAACTCTAAATGGGGCTGCCAAACCTGGATAATCAGGATTCACCTGTGGTGCTTTCAAACAAAACAGACGCCAGGCCTTCTCTCCCAGATAGAATGATTCAGAGCCTGGAAATACAACTAAGAAAAAGAAAAAAGCAACAGTTCCCCAAGTGATTTTGATTCTCAGCTGCCATGATTCCAAGCCTGAAAAGTTCTTCTCAAAGTTCAATATGCATAGGAATCTCCTGGGGAACCTTGCTAAAATACGGAATTTGACTCAGCAGGTTCAGAATCTTGGGTAGGCCCCGCGGTTCTGCATTTTCTAACAAGTTCTCCAGCCAGGCCAATATGGCCAGGCTGGGGACCACACTTTGAGAAGCAAGGCCCTGAATCACTTTCAGAGATGTCTGTGTTCCTTCCACAAGAATCCGCAGAGCATCACCCACCTGTCTGGTGCGGGCGAGGCGCTCTGGGGGACTCGGTGTGGGGACCCAGTCCAGTGGCCCCAGGGGATTGCAGACAAGCGCGGGGGTGGGAGCAGCGGTTGTGTGAACCTGTGAACAAGTGTCAGATGGCGGAGTGTGTCGAAGGTGTGGAACAGTGAGTTCGTGAATTCAGTTATTCTCAAGATTCTTGAAAAGCTAAAGTCATTCTGCCTTGGCAACCAGCAATCAGAGGTGTCAGGTGACAGATTAAAACCTGACACCTAATTTGATCAGAGGGAACTGAAAATAATAAGTACTTTGTATTTGTGGAGCACCTTATTTTTCCATGGAGCTCCAAGCACTTTGCCAACTGCCTCACTCGGAGAAGGGAGGGTGGAGGGGAGCTTTAATAACAGGCTTCACGTTCTGAAGCCTTATTATTAAGTGAATGCTGGCCAGCTGTTGGCATCACCCCTTCCTCCTGCAACCTGAAAAGCAGTGCAAGAAGAAAGGGCTTAAATTGCCCCAGATTATATGTGGCAAACACTCACTCTTGGAAGAGGTTGTGTGTTGCGGGGAGCAGATGCTTGGCGGGGGGGGGGGGGGGTGCCTATGGAGTCCCGTGAAAAGGAAGTTCTTACCATCCTAGCTCAGCACTTCCTGGCCGCGGAACTGGCCAGTCACCCGATGACAGAGTGGACCAGAATCTCTGACGGGTTCCTCCTGGGCCCCACATTCTTACAGCATATGGCATTTCATCCTCCGGGGAGGGGAGGGGTCCAGGGTGGAGCAGGAGTGTGCGCAGATGAGAGGACCCTAGAGGATCCTTCCAGTCCCGACAGAACCAAATCCTCCGGTGCAAGAGACCTAACACACACCTGCGCAGCTTTATGAGGTGGGAGAGCCCGGCCCCCATGGCTGGCCCCCTGCCCCACCCTCCCTCATTGCCCCCACCCCTAGGCAGCTCTACCTTGCGCACAGGCCTTCTGCAGGAGAGGCCCAGGCACACTCTGTGCTGATTCTCCTGTCATTTTACATTCCCTGTGTACCTTATAGCACATCAAAGCAGGTAGCCCTTCCTGCCACCTCAGTTTCCCCAGCCCTCCCCTACCTCCTTCTCATCTCTGCTAGGTAGAACTGGTTTAACCAGTCTAATCTAGAGAAGAAACTGGCTGGGCTCTCAGGGTCCCGTGTTTAGACCGTGGGACGAACTGGACATCTGGAGACTTTGGGGCCTGTATCAGTTAGGGAAAATCGGCTTTGGTACAGGTCTGAACGGGCTGGTATTTTCCCCGAATCCAGTTTGTGGGTCCCCAGTGTCTGCAGTCTTGGCATGTTGAACTTCCTGTTTCAATCTTTTGTCACTCTGAGGGCCCTGTATTGTTAGGCCTGTAAGTCAAGGAAGTGGAAAATGACGAGGTCATGAAGCCAACAGGAGCAGTGACCCGAACTGGGAAAAAACTTGGAGATTAATTTAATGCAGCCTCTTATTTTATAGATGAAAAGTCCTGCGATCCAGAGAGAGGAAGTGACTTGTCCAAAAGTCCCCACAGCTTGCCAGATGCCCAGCCAGAACTAGAGTCTAGTTCTAGCCACTGTGTTATGCTGCATTATGCATTATGTGACAAGAAGATCACATGGTCCATGGGTGAAATCTGCTTCTGAAGAATAGGTGTTCATTTCTTTTTCAGTCCTTCCCATTTCCGCCTCAAAGCAGAACACTTCATTAGCTCAAAGGGGCCAGGCCCACTTTCCTCTCCCTTTGTGGACCACTAGCTAATTCTCATTCTGTGATCTTTGTCATTGGAGGCAATGCACAGCGCAGAGCAAAAAATAGCAGTTTGATTTTTTTCCCCCATGTTCCAAGTTGAGCTTGAAGTGCTGGCAATTTAAAATGAACTACACAAATAAATCTTGTTTTGACTCATAGTCCAGGGGGTGGATAAATATGGAAACCCCCAAGATATAATTTTGCAGTCATTTTTTTCGTAGCATAACTACATGCTTTAATGTGCTGAGAAATTTTTTGTTCTGGCTCCAGAGAAATAGCAGCACTATCCTGGCTAAGTGCTTTTTCTTGCCTCCCAGCAAATGGATATTAACACACACACACACACACACACACACACACACACATACACACACACAAACTACAGCCAACCAAACCCAACAGCTGCACGTTCTGAGCTGAATGCCAGTCCTCTGCTCCAAGTTGACAGCTCATGTTATTTAAAGTCAGAGGTGGGTAATCTTTTGAATTTCAACACGTCTGTCTTCCAACAAGCTCAAGTTCAAAGAAAGGCAACTAAAATGGTTGGAGGTATGGAAAGGCTTCTGGGCCGGGTGGTCAGCGGATAGGAACCAGCTGCGTAGGTCCATCCCATAGCTCATAGAATAGAGTCTGTGAAAAGGAGTGGGTCCCACAAACAGAGAGGTCATGTGCTCGGCTAAACAGCTTCGATTCCTTCCTCTGACCTGCCATGCCTACAGAGTTCTACCAGCATCTATAGAAATGTCACCAGAGGTGGGGGTGGACCTTAGACTTGTTCGCCAAAGGAGGTGCACTTTAGACTTTTAAAAGGAAGCGTTGCTTCATCTGGTGGGTCATGATGAGCCTCTTTGTGCCAAGCAGTATATAGGCTGAACAACTATCTGGGTACCTGAAAGGTGTAAGGTTTGGGCAGAGAGCTGAAGACTTGAGGTTAAATTCAGAGAGGGCCATGAGACAACTACCCCAAACCCAATTCTCCCCATGGCCCTGTGTCAGAGCCTGGTGTTGGGCCAGGGTGCTGATGACTGACTCCCATGATGGATGGCACACTCTCTGGCCTTGTGTGTGTGCTCACTTATTTTTGCCATATTTTTGGAGATGCGCCTAATTCTGTATCAGTGGCGGGCCAGGGCCCATAAAGGGAAAGGGAGTTGTCCACAGTATTTGCATGAGAGGAACAATGCAAAGAACAGAAGCCACAGCTCGGGGGGTGGGGGGGGGAGCATGGGGGGCTTTTTTCTGTTCCTTCTAAGATGTTTTATTTTTATATCCAGGAATTGCTTTAAAAAAAGAAGACTGCCCCCCCCTCCTTCCCTGAGAAGAGCAGCCCTGCTGTTTGTGGTGCGCAGGGCTCAGATGCTGGGCTTGTGACTCTTCCCTATCTGATCCTATTTGGTCATTCGGTATCCACCATCCCTTTTGCAGGCGAGGAGACTGAAGCCATCACCCATTCCAACATACCTGAATCCGGGTTCAAATTTTGCCTGGGGATTTCAAGTCTGATGCTCATATTGTCAGAGTTTCCATGTCAAGAAATCCCACAAGCCTTAGTCATCCCTCACACATAAATCTACAAATATCTTTCATGTGCTCGACACAGCAAGCCTTTTGGCCCATTTCCCTGCTTCCTCCTTTTTTCCTTTTCTGTGAAAAAGTCTTCGCACAAGTTTCTGTGGCACAACACAGTCAGAAAATGGGGCTATTCCCATTACCCAGCACTCTGGTAAGAGGAAGCCACAGCATGGTCTCTCTATACCATAAGTGGTTTCTCATTTGCAAATACTTGGAATAGGGTGCGATCCACTTAGCACCTCAACTACAGTGCACATAATTTGATCTACTTTTGGTGGCTCAGAGGACACATTCCAAATTATGGAGTGCTTTTGAGCCATCATTACCAACATGAATTACCATCTGACCCTGGATAAATGGAAATACCACTTTGAGAGAGTTCTAGTTAATAAGACACTAAATAGCAGAGAGTTCACTGGAAATCAGAATTTAGAGAAAAATGTTGGAGAACTGTGGACCCATATACTAAAGGGTCCTCATAACTCGGTGACTTTGTTATTGAATGTTCTTTTGAATTCTCTGAGCCTTAATGTTCTCATCGAGTAAATGAGAATTTTTTTCACTACGGAACTGCAATAAAAATGAATGTGTAGATTAAGGAGCCATGGAGGCTTAATCTCAAAAACAATTGCATTCAAACTGAAAACATGTGAACCCATTGGAAGGACTTGGGACATGTATTTGAAGTGGTTAGATCCAGTGGCTAAACTCTTGGCAAAACTGTAAGCCATTGTTGGCTTCTGTCATCCCCCAACCCTGTCTATTTAGTAAAACATTTTAGCTACAATGAATAACTATTGGTTACCAAATTATTATTAAAAGCCCCTAATTAAATATCTCACTAAGTAAAAATAACAACCTGCTTACATGTGAATATTATCATATTTACTCACTAATAGCTGCGCACCGTGGGCCCTTTGTTTGGACTTGGGGGTTGGGCCCCTGGCTCATATGCCACAGTCAGCGGGGGAGTAAAGAGAGTTGACCCCATGAATATGCCTGTTACTTGTGGCCAGAAAGTGGAGCTTCTGTGGCCACCGAGCTCTTCCCCACGCAGGCCTCAGTGCACCTGATGACAGGGATCTGTACGGCCCCGCGTGGTGACCTCCAATTCCATATACAACAATCACAGACGGCGCTGGGGACCCAAAACCATGAATCAGAATTGGACCCAACCCTCAGGGAGCTTATGTGCCCCATGTGAGGCCCCTGAAGATGCCACTTCTAATCAAAGCAGCCCCTAGAACTGCTCTGAACCTCACTGCATTAATTCCTTTGCTTCATTCTGGTTCATTTAGACTAAGTCTGGTCACTTAGGAGTGCTTTCAGGGACACTATCAGCCGTGGAAAAGGACACATAGTTCACTGGCGTCTACTGTCCCCTCATCCTGTTACCCACAGCACACCTGGGGGAGCCTGCATGTCCCATCCAGCAGGAATGAGTGGGGAAGGAGGGAGGGGTCACTGCACAGCCGAATCTGGGAGGCACCGGAGGCAGGCCTGAGGCACCTTGCAGAAGCCTTGTAAACTGAGGCTCTTGGAGAAGGTGACGCTCCCTCTCAGCTTTTGGGATGACTATATTCTCGCCTGGCCTGTTGTGGCAGCAGGGGATTCGCAAGCCAGATTGTATCTTTCCCACCAGCATTTTAAGCCTGCCCTTCTGGGCTTTCCTTATGGATGCTTCTCTCAGTTGGGGGATTATCTGTTCTGCAGGAAGCTGTGGGAGACTACATCCCTGTTCTTCTGCTGGGCAATAAAATTGACAACGAGAAAGAGCGGGAAGTTCCGCGAGGCCTCGGAGAGCAGCTTGCCAAGGTAAAGAGGAAACGTTTCCGTCTCTCTGGACAGGGTGGGACCCTGAAGGCAGTCAGGCCTGTGCCCAAGAGCCTTGGTGGGAGCTTTCTCTGGAAACCCCCTGGGAAGGAAGCAAGTGGGCAAGGTGGGTGTCCTGGCATCATGGGAATGGCCCAACTCCTGCACACGTGAAACTTTCTATAGAAAGCCACACATCACAAGATAGACTTGGCTGGGGATGACCAGAGTATGGGGAGTTTTCCCAAATTCTCTTCGTTGGGGCTCAGAATGATAAGTTCTTAGATAGTAAGAGGTTACTTATTTAAATCCCCTATCTGATACTCGAATTTCTTCTTCTGTGTTTCCACTTGATCACCTCCAGGGATGAAACACTCACTGTCTGTAAGGCAGCTTAGCTTGTTCTTCTTTGAACAGCTCTGTTAGAGAACTTATCCCTTCTATCAAGATTGAGCCCCAGGCTGTGAACTTGAGATAAACTCAGGGCATGCACTCAAAAACTTAGCTTTTAAAATAAGCATCAGCCCTCTCGCCCAAGCTGGGGACCTAAGAGGCTTGATGGAAATGAGAAAGCAAACAGTGCTCTCTCCTCAGCTGTTTCTCCTGCCTCCGAGTGGTTTTCAGGGAACTGTATTTCTGGGAAGATGGAGGTGCTTTCCAGCCCCAGGATTCCATACTTTTTAGTGTGCTTGCTCCAAACAGGGACTCATGGCCCCCAAGGCTGGGCAAATGGGCACAGATGGTCAGGGTCAAGGAGAAAAGGAGGAAAAAGGGTGACAAGGTAGCTGTCTCTCTGCCCTCCCTTATCCACAATACCGAAATCTGAAAGAACTCTGCCGACAGAAAGATTTCTCCTATCTCATCTGGCAGAAAAATCTGACCAGAACTGACGGGAAGCTACTTATGGTCTTTGTTTACCTTGCTCCAATGAATTTTCAAATATTTCACCAAAGGAATATTAGTATGTTTGATTATAGGGTGTTGTCCCAGACCCATGGAGGGTAATACAATATACAGTATATTCATCTGCTATTTCTCTGAAACTCAAAGTCTCTGGATTCCAAAGTACATCTGGATCCAAGGATTTTGGCTAATGAACTGCAGACCTGTATTTTTATGATCCCATTTTTTTCCTTTGGTCTTTTTTTGGTCCATTGAAAGCAAACAAACAAACGAAAACAAGGCTCAGAGAAGTTGTGATTGACTTATCACACGGGTCCTCAGGGGTGGAGTCAGGAAGCCAGCTGGAAGGCGAATCCTGTCTTCTAATTCTAGATCCTATTTGCTCCCCCCCCCCCACCATGGAGCCTTTATTCTTCCACAGACTGACCCAGAGTCAGGCTCCAGCGGCAGTGTGGATGGGGGCTGGGTGAAGGGGACAGAGGATGGAGCTGGGCCCCTGGGGTGTGAATCAGGAAAGCTGAACTGGGAGCCAGTGTTTGTAGTCTGCTGATCTGCAGACCACAGAAGTGTCCTTGCTCAGCTGCCTGCATCCCCACAGGGCATCAGCCTCCAGCGCTCCATGCCATTAGCACTGTCCTGAGGAAGCAGGAAATCTATTAACAGGACTGCTAAATGGATATAATGATGAGCCTTGACCAAGAGCAGCACAGCGTCTGCCTACTGAAGTGATGGACAGTTGTCCTGTGGCCTAGGCAGCTGGAATATTAATTAACTGGTGTGAAGGAGATTTTCTACTGGAGCGCCTTCATGACATCTGCCCCAAGGGTCGAGGAATGCCAGTGTCCTGGGAAAATCCCCGCCATTAACTCCACAAGTCATTGAATGAACAGACCCACCGTTTGCTCCAGGCCCTTGGTTTCCCTGACTGTGCAGTGGGAAGAACATGGCCCATCCGGCCTTTGTATCTTTGCCTGCATTGTAGGCTGGTGCGAAAAAGAAACGAGCATGTACATACCTGAGAGCAATTTGGGAAAGTGTAAAGCACTAAGGCAGCATACTGTTTTGTGTTTTACAATTGTTATAGCTCACCTGGGAGACGGTTACAGAACTTGCCTTAGACAGGGAGCCCGAGGAGAGGGAAATCAACCTCCTCTTCCAGAGTAGGGAGGAGGAGAGGAATGAAAGGGGTGTGCGAGGGGAAATGAGGGATGTGGGTAGAGGCAGACAGCGTGTTCTCCCACCTCCCATGGCTCCGTTGAGCTCCCCCAATACTCTTTCTGTCCCCTCTGTTTTATGATTCTAGGAGAACAATCTGATCTTCTACGAATGCAGTGCCTATTCCGGTCACAACACCAAAGAGTCCCTGCTCCATCTTGCCAGGTAAAGAGGCACATCACAGCAGACAGGGGCCAGTGGGAAGCACTGCATTCACCTCTGTGCAGACCATACTCCCTCTGTCTGCCTGAGCCTTCAGGATAAAGGGGCTGGAGGCCTAGGCCTTTGTGTGGGATTCAGGGACAGCCCTCTGAAATACAATAAGGACAAAAAAGAAAGCCTCCCTGCCTCTCACCCCCACTGTAGTCTTCTTCTGCATCTTAAAAGCTGCCTTTTTCCCAGGGATCTTCTTTTTAAATGCAAATGCTTCTGGGAAAGGTCATATCATAGGTCCCTGAACACTGGCTAATAGCAGGGATTAGTTGTTGGCAGCCAGCTGGAAACAACAACAGTTATAATGTGGGCTCCAGGGGAGGGGGTGGAGAAGCCAGGGAGAGGAGGGGCTCTTTGGGGGGAACTAGAGGCACCAAGGGGGACAGCGCTCAAAGAGTTAGTTCCACCAAAAGACTGTTTTCATAAGCCTCTGCCTGTACCAAAATTAAAAAAAAAAAAAAAAAACATAGAGGATCCTTTCTCAATACTTGGACATTCACTCATTTATTCACTTATTTATAGGCATTCATTTCATTCCATCCATCCACCTACCCATCAATGAATACATCCATCCACCCACCCATCCATCCATCCACCCATCCATCCATCCATCCATCCATCCATCCATCCATCCATCCACCCATCCACCTATGAATGCATCCACCCAACTATCCACCCATCCATCCATCCACCTGTCCACCTATGAATCCATCCACCCACCCACCCATCCATCCATCCACCTATCCACCTATGAATGTATCCATGCACCCATCCGCCATCCCCCCATCCATCCATCCACCTATGAATCCATCCACCCATCCACCCATCCTTCCACCCATCCACTTATGAATCCATCCACCCACCCATCCACCATGCACCTATGCATTCATCCATCCATCTCTCCATCCATTCATCGATCCATCCATCCACTCACCTATCCATGTATCCAGAACAACTTTATCTATGCATTGGAGAGGTTATGGAGTTATGGAAGAATATGGGGAAAGTTGTAGGCTTTTCTCTGACACTGATTCCTAGGCCAAGTCAGTCTACCTCTCTGAGTTTTGCCCCTAACATAGGAACATCAATCATACCATCCCTGCTGACTCAGGTTGTAAATATCAAAACAGATGCTAAAGGTGAAAGCACGTTGAGGGTATAAAGCAGGGATAAGATACTTAGCACTATTTTTAATCCTTCACCTCCTACATTTAATCTGGAACTGTGGCAACATGGGACAGACCTTCTATAGAGTTAATAACCGAAAAGTATATTTTTTGAGTCTCTACTGTGTGCCAGGTACTATGATAGGCTACAGAGACAGAGAGACAAAATACACAGTCTCTGCCTTCAAGCAGCTTTCTCGCCTGAGGGAGCCACCCAGGGAAGCAGTTCATTCTGACATGGGGTGATCCAGTTATAACAGAGGAATAGTCAGAATGCTGTCAGGGATACTTTCACCACCTGGAGAATCAGGGGAGGCTTCTTGGAAGCAGTGTCATGAAGGATCCATATTGACTAAACGTCTTTACAAATTATGGTTACGTTTCTGTACTTCCCCGGGGGAGACTTAAATACACTGATGCTCTGGTGAGGCTGAGTTCCATCCTTATCATCCAGATGGCCTATAACCAAAGGACCTAGCAGCTCTCCACTGCTAACACTATACCTTCTCCTCTCCCAGGATCCTCAAGAAACAAGAAGATACAGCGAGGGAGGACACAATACAGGTTGACCGCCCTGCCAAAAAGAAATCTTGCTGTGGCTGATAAGAGTCCTCCTAGGCCTGCTCCATGCAGGCATGAGGTCACAGGACTTACCCTGAATCCTGAACATGGGCTCCTGCTTGGATGCTTCCACCACAGCCTGCCTAAGCCTTTGTTTCTGTCAGTGACTTGCCTCCACCAACAGGAAAGGAAGCACAGCCAGTCAGAAAAGCCGCTCTTGAAACATTTTGGAGTCTTCTTTCTCTTCTCTCTCTAGACCCCAGGTGCCCATTTTCCCCCAGCTTGGTTTTGTGGGGAAAAGAAACAGATGGGCTTTTCCAGAAAAAATCACCACGTGCCTTCTCCACCTCCCTTCTGCTCCCCTTGCCCTTAGGAGCTGCAGCACCCTGGTTGCCATGGCAACTGCACAGGGCCAACGTGCTGCTTCCTGTAGGCCAAAGACACAGCACTGGGGCAGGGCCAGGGCGGTGGGTCTTCCTTTGGCTCCTGTTCTCTGGATATCAATAGGATGCTCTTGGCATATGCTTTGTGGACCTTGAGATGCCCACGTGGTGTTGAGAAAAGCAAGCCAGGGCGTTCACATTCTATTGCACACCCCAACCCCAGGGGTCCTGCTCCTTGCCAGGCTGCAGAACCCCGCCTCTCAGCAGCCGCCATGCCTCCTGTATTTGTCCCCTTGGGATCTCTGGAACGTGCCTTACAAGAAACCCACACCCACTCCTCTCAACCACCCACCCATGACCCTGACTCCAAGGTCGACTGTGGGTGATAAATGTGTGCCTGGGGTTAGGGAGTGGGCTTTCCTCCTACTTAACTTTGACTAAGAGATGAAAAGAAAACAAGGGAAAAAAAAAACCCATCTGCTGCTAAACAGAGCGACCATTTCTGGAGTATAAATAAGGTATATATAGCTCCATAAAAGCCATTTTCCAATGTTTCTCAAAATAGCTCTTCAAAAAATTGTACATGATGATTAATGGGGTAGATTGACATGAACGCAGTGAGGCCCAGCACCAGGTCCATAGTTACAGACTTCATTTTATTTTTTTCCAGAAGACTGTATTTTAAAAAAGAAAGTATGGCTGTGTTGTTGACATATAGCTGGTGTTTGAGAAGTGAGCAAGGTGTAGCTGCAGGCTTCAGCACCCCTAGGACTTCACCAGCACAGGGCACTTGCATTATAGGGAATGATCTGGGCCCACGCGTGGTCCCTTCGTCTGGGTGGTGGTGGGTTCCCAGCCCCAGCAGGGCTCAAGCATCACTGGCTGGCCGTCAGGGGGGCTGGCAAGGGGAGGACATTCTTGCCCTGGGTGGGAGCCTGGATGAAAAGATCATAAAGATCACTCCCCATTACCACTCTAGGGTTGCAGGCCCAGCCCCACAGGAAAGTGAGTGGTATCCATACCCAAATGGGACAAAATAGGAAGGGAGAGGAGCAGAAAGTCTCCACAGGTCTCCAAGAAGATTCAAGACAACTGTACACAGCCAGCCAGGCAGGAGAGAGTCTGTTGGTCAGAGTTCCCAAGGGTGTTCCCTTGTAGCCCCCTCCCTGGACTCCTAAAAGGGTCAGGGCCCCATGGGTCACCAGAAAAGTGCCTACCTCTTTTTTGCAGGCTTTTCTCTCCCTCATTTAGTGCTTGGAGGCATGAGGGAGCCCCTGGAGGGTGTAGCACAAAAGCCAGCACTGAGCACCAAGTGGTGCCCCACGATCTTGAGTAAGCCAGATCCCTGTCTGGGCCACCATTTCATCAGTAAAATGAAGGGTGGGTTCTTTGATGCTTCTGGCTCTTCTTGCTCAGAGTGCTTATAATGATACCTTCATTTTCCAACTTAGGCTGGCCCTGGCCCCCAGTCCAAATTTGAAGGGAACTCACAGGAAACTCCTTTCTCTAAGAGAGGGCCCTGGCAATTGTCTCCTTCGTGGGATGCAGGAGATGATGGGTTACCCTGAAGTGGCCCTCCAATATCTGTGTGGGTGTGTGTTGCGGTGTGAATATGTATGGTTGTGGGGGTGGGGGCAGATAGGGGATAAAGATCACCATAAAGAAAGGAAATCAAATCTCCTGCTTCTGAAAACAAAAAAGCAGAGATGGCAGTTGGAATTTATAGGGCAAGTAGGCTATATCTGGAGTTTCCCAAGCCCACAGATACCTTTCTCCCCTATACCAAGTCCCTAGTTTGGGGCTGCATTTTTCCATTTAGGAAAAGGGCATTCAGGGTTTAGAGCAGGGTGGAATGACCCTAGTGCCTGACCCTACAGCATGTGGGGTAAATCCCCACAAAGCCTCAAAGGTCCAGGCAGAGAAGAGAGGGCAGGAAGGATCTTTAGGCCCCTGCTGATTCTTTCTCTAACCCCACTTGAAACAAGTATGGAGGATGGGAGTTCAGAGAGACTCTGAGAAGTTCTGTGTCCCCAGGTTGAAGCTTCTGCTTCTCTCCCCGTTCCCTTTACGCTATCAAGGTGATCAAAGTCACGCCTGTGGCTATGAGCCTGTCCCAGGGCCAGGCAGAGTGCTGTCAGAGAAACCTCTGGCTCCAAACCATTTACATTGCTGCAGTGATCTTGAGCAAGTCATCTGGCCAGGTTTCCTGTTCGTCTGTAGATCAGAGGTTTCAGTGTCTACCTCACATGGACACTTTAAGTATTAAATGAGGCAATGAATGTGAAATACTTAGCACAGTGCCTAGCACACATAGGTGCTAACAAGTAGGGGCTACCATTGTTGTCAACACTGAGTCACTGCCCAGACCACTAGCCTTGCCCTAATTTCAGTTTGAGAACAGCTAACACTTACTAAGCATCTCCCCATAAGTGGGTGCTCTCACAAACACTACCTCATTTGAGTACCCAGTTGCTGAGCCCATTTGCCTGGCATACGGACTTGTTTTCATCATTGCCTCTTGGCCCTGTTCTTTGTTCCTGTGGGTTTCCCTGGTTTTTCCAATCAGTACCCATATTTTATAGTATCTATGGTCTGCTTCCACATAATCCACATAATCCGCTCTGCCTCTCTGAGTGTGGTTCTCCAGGACACAGACAGCAGCTGAGACCTGGTACCAGGGTGTTTACCTAAGAATGATCTGTGCTCATTACCATCCTTGGCCCCCCATTTTCTTCCCTATTCTGACTCCTTGTGCTGCTTCTGGCATCTGCTGCTGCCCTCAGCCCTGAGTTGCCAAACCAGGGGCTTCAGCACCAAACCAAAGACCTGGTTGTTTTTATGGGTTTTTTTGTTTGTTTGTTTTTAAGATTTATTTATTTATTTGAGAGCGAGAGAGAGAGAGAGAGAGAGAGAGAGAGAGCATGCACAGGGTGGAGGGGCAGAGGGAGAGGGAGAGAGAAATTCAAGCAGATTCCACGCTGAGCATGTAGCCTGATGCGGGGCTCGATCTCACAACCTGAGGTCAGGGCCTGAGCCAAAACTGAGAGTTGGATGCTTTAACCAACTGAGCCACCCAGACACACTGCCCCAGCTGTTTTTGTTGCTTGTCTAGCATTTATCTTAGTTGACAGTCTGTTTGGGTTCTTTTCTGTTCCTCTGTGATACACTAGCTTTCTTCTACCTCTCTCCATCCTGTACTCTTTCTCTGTTCTTAACACTTCCACCCAATCTTGGACTCCCCTCTTCCCTACCCTACCCCCTGGGCCCATTCCAAGCCACACCTGTATGTTCTATCAAAAATAGCTCAACTCTTTGTCTCTGTCACTAGCAGTCAATGCCCCAAAGGATCTTAAACCATTTTCAGCTAAGGTATTAATGCAAATGGTGGTTTAAGGTCTATATGTCTACTTTAACAAAGAATTTTAAAGGAGGCAAAACTCTAGCTCAAGGGAATAAATCCCTAGTGGTCATGGGGGTCAAGTATTTAGGACAGAGGTGCCTTCTCCTAAGGTGGTTTGCTTTGAGTATTTTGGGACTCTATCTCTGGGTTCATAAATGTTTATAATTGTTATGTCTTCTTTATGAATTGACCCTTTATCATTATAAGGTGTCCTTCTTGCCTTTGGTAACAATTTTTGTCTTAAAGTCTATTTGTCTGATGTTAATAGAGGAACTCCAGTTCTCTTTTGCTTGCTATTGCTATTACATTTTCCATTCTTGTACTTTCTCCCTATTTATGCTTTTAAATCTAAACTGTGTCTCTTGTAGACAACATATAGTACAATCATATTTTTTAATATATTCTTCCAATCTCTGCCTTTTCATTGGAAAGTTTACTCTGTTTACATTTAACATATTGGGTAAAGTAAGATTTATGTCTGCCATTTTGCTGTTTCTTTTCTATATTTCATAAGTCTTTTTGTTCTCTGTTTCTCCATTACTGCCTTCTTTTGTGGTAAATAGTTATTTTCTGGTGTACTATTTTAATTATCTTGTTATTTCATTTATTATATATTTTTTAACTTATTTTCTTGGTTGGTGCCCTGGAAGTAACCCTTAATATCTCAGTTTATAACAATCTAGTTTGGATTAATACCAACTTAATTTCAATACTACACAAAACATTGCTCCTGTATCGTTCCATTCCCCTCTCCCGTATGTTGTTATTGTCACATATTACATCTTTATACATTTTCTTCCTGTGAACATAGATTTGTTGTTATTGCTTTTATGCAGTTCTCTTTTAAATCAGATTTTAAAAGAAGTTATAAACAAAAAAAATGGATTCATACTATTTCCTATATTTAATTATGTAATTACTTTTACCAGTGCTCTTTATTTCTTCATGTTGATTCAAGTTACTATCTAGTGTCTTTCACTTCACCAGTATTTCTTGTAGGGAAGCTCTGCTAAAGACCACCCTTCTCAGTTTTGTTTATATGAAAATGTCTGATTTATCTTTCAGTTTTGAAAGATAGTTTTGTCAGATATTGAACTTTTGGTTGACAGGGTTATTTTCCCCTTGCTACTTTGAATATACCATCCACTGTTTCTGGTCTCATGGTTTCTGATGAGAAATTAGCTGTTAATCTTATTGAAGCCCTTTTGTATGTGATGAGTTGCTTCTGTCTCGCTACTCTCAAAATTCTTTGTCTTTGGCTTTCAGCAGTTTGATTTTGATGTATCTAGCTGTAGATCTCTTTGAGTTTATCCTGCTTGGAGTTTGTTGAGCTTCTTGGATGTGTAGATTGATGGATTTCATCAAATTTGGGGAGGTTTTAGTCATTATTTCCTTAAATATTCTTTATATCCCTTTCTCCCTCTCCTTTCCTTCTAGAACTCCTGTGATATACCTGTTGGCATGCTTGATGGTGCCCACAGGTTTCTGAGGTTTTGTTCATTTTTCTTCATTAATTTTTGTATTCCCCAGACTGGATAATCTCAACAGCCCCATCTTCAAATTCACTGATTCTTTATTCTGCCTGCTCAAATATGGTATTGGGAACTTCTAGTGAAATTTTTGTTTCCATTCTTGTACTTTTCAATTCCAGAATTTCTGTTTGGTCCCTTTTATAATTTTGTAGCTTTATTGATTCTATTTGCTGGGACATTGTTCTCAGACTTTCCTTTAGTTCATTAGACATGGATTCCTTTAGGTCTTTGAACATATTTAAAATAGCTTGTTTAAAGTTTCAAAGACCTCACATTGCTAGCCATCTGTACTGTGCACAAATCAAGTTCTGCTTACCAGTCCTTGCTTCCTTCCTCACACTTCACACATTTCCAGAACTTGTCTTGTGCCTTAGCCCCACCTCTAATCTCCTCCCTAAAGCCTTTCCTGTCTTTTGGATTGGAGGAGGGATATGAAACTCAGAAATCTTTCAGGTCTGAGAACCATCCCCTCCACCTTGAGCTTCTGGATATCCTGCTGGAGATGAGCTGCCCAAGGATATGTCCACCTCCTTGAGGAAGTGAAAGAAGGCCAGAAATCCTCAGGCAGTTTTCCCTTTCCTGCCAAGAAGCCAGACATTCCACAAAATTTCACTCAGAAGGGATAGGTAGGGGAATACTACAGATCAGAAGTGTCCAATTACTTCAAAATAATGAAATCACAGTACACGAACATACAGAAACAAAGATTTAAGTAACTTCTTGCTGACTGGGCTTAGGAGCACTGTCACCTCTCCTCCTGTTATTTGGGGGGAAAGAAATTAGCTACACAATTCCCAACCAAGTTCAGTCAAAGTCTATAGGATTTTACTTTATTACTTATTTCTTCCCTTCTTATCTGGGTGTGTGTGTGTCAGGGTGAGAGGGGTAGAGATGGTGATGGTTGACATGATGTAGGGTCTTTCTAAACCTCTTCCACTTCCTAACTCCATCAATGTCCCTATTAATAAATATGTTAATTATCAGCAGTAACAGTAACAAAGAACATCATAACTCCAACTTTCACACAATTCAGTGGAGCCAGTTTCAGTGAAGTGCCCTAGTTAGGAAGAACCTTCCTGGAAATGACAGGAGTTGGGAAATCATATGGTGCTTGGATGAGAACCTGAAATCAATGTAGAAACTGAGAAGCATTTGGTGAGGTTGTGTTCATTTACCATCTTGGGGCAGGACTAAATCAAGTCCAAGAATGGACCCCTCTGTCAGGGCTGGAATTTCATCAGGACTTTGGCTCTGATTTGGAAGTGGTACTTGCAGGCTCTTAACATAGCACCAGGAGACTCCCAGCCCAGCAAATGAGGACTCTTAGGGCCAGTGAGGCATGTGCCATCATAACGAATTATGACTGGATCCATCTGACCTATAAAAGTAAAACTACCCATAAAAACTCTGCACTACTAAGCAAAAATGCCCAAAGAACATGGACAGAAGGAATGGGATTTTTTTAACTTGGAAATGAAACAGGTAGAGCTCAAGGAGCCTCATAATGCAGTTGAGTAAGATGACTATGGAAGTAGAATTCGTTGAGCATGTGTAGCACCAGGTCAAGGACAGAGTGTCAGGGTATGATTTAACATCCAGTCCGTAGGCTCCCCAAGGCCATTCTGTAATAATATTATATTGTGCTTATTTGTACACAGTGCCCACAGGGCTGTAATGAGTGAAATGCACTGGACTGAACTCCTGAGCATTCATCTCTGCCTCATGCTTGGCACAGTGTCTGGCAAACAATGTTTGCCTTGTAGGAACAGTTGAGAACAGAGCATCATTTCTCAAGAACAAGGCCCACCACTTGGTGAGCCACTCCACTGGAGCCCCAGTTCCCAAAGGCTAGATGACTGGGTCCCTGTGGTCTGGTAGACCCATGGGGTTGCCTCACTGGTTCAAAATGAGCTGCTGCTTCTGGCTCTTAAAACAGAGTGCTGAGAATCATTCCAGCTGCTGTGATTCAATTGCATTTCAGACAGTGTGATGCCCATCAAAGCATTCCATCTCATCACCCTGCAGCCTCCCCAGCTGTTGCTAGTAGCAATCCATTACCCTCAGGCGGCTCAACAACTCAGTCTGACTTGGGCTCCATGCCTCTGTGCATAAAAGATGCTTCTTTACCTGGTTCTCTTCCTCCCTGGTATGGAACCGACCATCTTTACCCAGACTGTGCCTCTCCCAGATGTTTTCTCTAACCCATAATGATCTGCTCAGAATAAGAACCTGCACACAAGTTGTGTGGCCTTAGGCAAAAGCTGGAACTTCTTGGTGCTCTGAGCCTAGCTTCCAAATCTGTAAAATAGTGTTCTCTGTCCTACTATCTGCTAGTGTGAAGGTCAAACAAGAACTCCGGGGAAAGGGTTTAGTCAACTGAAAGCTTCTAGACAAATGTTAGTTATTACATCATCTGTCTCCCTGTGCAAAAGACCAAAACAAAATAAGGAAGAAAGAAAGTCCCACACTTCTTGGTAACCAGGAGAAGCTGGGGCCTCAGGTAAGAGCATCTCCCATTTCTCTGGGCTAGTAGAATAAGGAAAACTTGCATTCCTTCAAGCTACAGACTTCTGTCTAAGAATGCTTTGTATCTTTCCACTCTGCCTTGAAATGGGACAGGAGCCCAGCATCACAGACTACAAGGTTCTCACTGGCAGGGTTCTGGTCTCGTTCATTTTTCTATTTACATAATAGATGCTGGGTGTGGATGTGTAGTTTTGTTGCCCAGTCAAGACTTCAGATAGTGCACTGCTAATCAAACCACCTTTACATATATGGTTTACAGACTCTTTCATTTTGGGATGGTAAAAAGCTCTGGAGTTGGAGGGGAGTGATGGTTGCACACAATATTGTGACTGTATTCAATGTCACTGAATTGTACATCTGTGAATGGTCAAAATCGCAAATTTTACATTTTGTATATTTTACCATAATACATTTTTTTCAGAAAACACTTTCACAAACAATTATGTTCCATGAATAAATACAGGATTGATTCTCTTCAATGCCCAACAACTGAGGGTCTAAGACATTTCTCTCAGGTTTTATCAGAGATAAGGGAGCAGAAAGGAAGACAGGCTTATTTAATGCCCTCAATGCTTCAGTGTACTCAAGGGGAAGAAATATCTGGAAACCCACAAGTATACAGTAGCATTCCATAAAAATGCCATGACCACAATCCCCCGGGTCCCCTTCCCTTAAGGGCCTCAACCAGCCCCACCCCACCCTGGATTCTCCTAGCACTTCTGCCCCTGCACACCCTTCTCTTTAGGAATTTGGCTCCATTCCTTGTAGATAAGCTCCTGGAGACAGGACTTCCATAATCCTCTATGCCCACAGGAGGGGCTAACCTGGTCCCAGAGTGTGGACTCAATGAGGGTGTGTTGAATGACACAAAAAAATGAATGGCAAAAGTTTTTTGTCATTCCCAAAATTTTGTTGCATTGCCCACAGTGGGAAATACACTCATTAGCATCCAGAAATACTTTGGTTTAGCAAGATTTATGCTGTAATCATTTATGGTAAGGACACTAGGAACTAGCCTAGGAGGACTAGAGTAGAGAGGACTCGAATACTGTGTTCTGTGATGAAGGGCTGTCTCTGACTTGGGCATTACATCGTTCTGAGGGACTCAACAGGCCCGATTAGGACCAGCCAGCACAGAGCATGCGGATTGCAATCTATCCTAAGGAAGTTTGTCCCCGTAAGCACTGCCCAGCAATGGAACAGGCTGTCTCACCAGATAGTGAGCTAACTGATACTAGAGGTATTCAGGCAGATGTTGAACACTCTGCTCCCAGGATTGCCTCTGCCTCTACCCCACCAACCCTGAGAGTCTGGGATTGTTTTGAACTGAGACTGACATCAAAGTATACAGTGTAAGGTGTGCCGGGGAGTCTGGCTGAGTTGACCGGGAAGCATTCCTGGACCCGGAGAATGTTGAGCCAGTCCATTTCTGAGTCTTCCCACTCACCCTTCTCCATTTCTGCCCCACTTTTCCCTCCCTTTCCCATCTTCTGTTTCTTTCTTTGTTTCCGCCACCGCCTCCTCCAGCCTGTTCCCACTGCCAGGGAGTAGAAGGCGTCTGGCCTGAAGGTCTCCCCGCTGCAGCTGGCCTGGCCTGGCCTGGGGAGAGGTGCTGCGTCTTCACTCCCCTGCTGTGGCAGATGAAATTACCAGCTTCACTCTGCGGGTCTACTCAAATCAGCCTTTCACGTCTGATGGATTTAAAAACATGCTAGAAGTCAGCATCTTAAATCCAAGAAACACAAACAAGCAGACGAGGCTGCATTTTCCTCCCTCTGTGCCCACCCCACCCTCTTCCCTTCCTCCCACTCTCTCCTGCCCCCTCCCAAGGCAGGTTTCATTCACGAGGCCCATCTCCCCGGTCCCCGTCCCTCCCGGTCTCTAGCTGGCGTGCAGTCTTCAGCCTGAGCGGTGGCTGGGAGCCCCGGGGTCTAGGTTCCCTCCTCAACCCTGCGGGACACAAATAAGGCCACCCAGCAGTGAATGCTGACACCGTCGCTCCCAGCGTGGCCAGGGGCGTCTTCTGCCCTGGCGGCTGCGACGGAACCCAGGGCGGGCTCACCAACCTCCCTCCTGTCCCAGACGAGGAGGCTGTGGCCCGGCAGGAAGGGTGACCTGCTGGATTCAGAGGTCAGTGAGCAGCCACGCGGGCTCCTGGCCCACCGCCCTGACAGTCCACAGCCGGCCTTCCCAAGCCTGTGTGTTCAGTTTTCTGGGAAGGCCATTTGCTACCCCAGAGCCCCACAGCTCCCAGCAATCCTCCTGTGAGAGTTTCTCAGGCTCTGGTCACAGCAGGTCTGTCCCCGGATATTCACTGGGGACCCTCTTTGGGGCCTTGGCCCACTTTGGTTGACCTAGCCCAATTTTCTCCAGCTATAATTTAAGTCATATTCCCTTTAAGCCCTGAGCGCCCTCTCTTTGAGACTTGACAAATGGGCCCCCCGCATGTCCTCTGCCTGTGGGGCAGTGGCCGGCTCTGGGGCTGCAGTGGGGAGGCCAGGAGAACTGTCTCACCTGGAAAAGGCTTGACTGCTCTGCCCGCGGCTCAGGCAGACATGGTGGTTCCAGCTGGTGGTCCTCAACCTTGGATGCCCCCTGGCATCACCAGAGTGGTTTTTCTTTATCTTTACTAGCTTATTTTTATTTATTCTACTTCTTCTTGTTTTATCATTTAAAAAAAAAAATAATGCCGGTCCTCGCCTCGCCCCCCGCACACACGCCAGAATTTCTGATGTAAGTAAAGTTAAAAGAGCTTTAAAAACTTGTTTAATATTACCATTATAGCAATAAAAATAATGGAATGGAATGATGGAAAGAGAAAAATCTTCTGCTTGTGTGTGAACATTTTCTTGACCTTGGATCTGCTCTTTGTACCTCTCTCTGTCTTTGCCCATGCGGTTCCCTCCAGTTGGATTCTTGAAGAGAATTTCAAGGACTTGCTGACGGCCATGCGACAGGCCATCAGTGAGGCCGATGGCCTAACAAGGTTCTGAGGCCTCCGTAGTATTACAAGCCCTCTCAGTTTACCAGGCCTTCGAGAGCAGCCACGTGCTGATGCTCTACACTCACGAGGGACAGTTGGGGCTCAGGTGCCACACCAAATTCATCATGTGTGTGTGGATATAGAGCACTCACGCACACACACACACACACACACACACAGAACCATACACATACACCGCACACTCAGACACTCATATGTGCACACACACTCATGCAGTTACCACACACACCACATACACACCACACACACCGCACACTCAGACACAACACTCACACACACACCATATACTTACACACCATACACACACACACATCACCTCAGATACAAGGCACTCACACATGTACCACACATATTACACACTCACACACATTCCGACACACCACACACACTCTCATACTCGCATGCACACATTCACCAAACACACACGTACCACACACACCGAGGAAACTGCACACTCTACCCGTTCCAGTTTCATCCCTGACTCCCTCCCCAATAGTCCCACCACTGATGGCTTGAAATGCTTTCCATGAGAGTTTGAATATGTGCCATCGTGCCAAGCAATACACTATGCCCTTGGACCATAAAAATGGAGAAAAAAATCTGGGAGCCCAAAGTCAGTGGAACTTAATTAACTAGCAGAGAGATGGGAAATGAGAGGGACAGGGCAGGATGCCCTACGACGCAGGAAGTTAGTGAGAGACTAACTTGTCCCTGGGTTTGGAGTGGGGGGGGGCTGCCTTTTGTGCCCTCAGACAAAAAGGGGAGCAGTGGGGAGTAGGGATGACAGGAAGAGAAGTGGGAGAGGGCAGGCAGTTTGGGGAGCCAGCCGGGCTGGCTGCCTGCCAGGCTTGTGGGCAGATGCGGGATGAGGATTCTGGGGTTGGGGATGGAGAATGAATCCGGGCATGTAAGCGGATGAGGCCAAACCTGGAGAGCCTGCCTGGACCAGAGGAGTTTAAATGCCATCTTGTAGGTGATGAGGAACCCATGGAGGGTTTTAGACAAGGAAGTGACAGGGGCAAATCTGTGACTCAGGGCAGAAAGACAGGGGAGGCTTTCTGGCGCTGGTCCCAGGACCCTGTGCTGAGAGGACCAGGGTGTGGCAAGAAGGGAGAAAGAACCTCGTAACCAACCAACCTCAATTTTCAACATGACCTGTGTTTGCCCATGAGCCAGGCCACATTTTATACCTTGGCTTCCCTCTCTGCCTTCCCACAGCCCAGTGTGTTCCCAGGTTGGCCACTCCTTCCTCCTTCTGGGATAGGGAAGATGAAGAGCTCCATCAAAATCTGACTTTTGCTCTTTGTCCTGCTTCTATACTTGCTGGGACCTGCACCCCTACTTTACACATGTCTTAGTGCAAATAATGTGTGTCCTCCTTGTAAAGGACAAGGAATTAATGATTTCTTTGGAAGTCATCCAGCACAGGAGATTAACATCTAAGGAAGGACTGGGCGAGAATGACCCCATGAAGCCATCATGTGCATATTCCAGCCCACGGGTGCTGGACATCTTGGTACCAAGACCTCCTGACTCCAAGGAATAAGTGACTTCTAGAGGACTCCTGGACCCTTATCCTTGTTCGAACCTGTTCCAGGATGCCTAAGAGGACACTTATACCAGACCACAATCCTCAATAAAAACCCCAGGCCACAAGCAAAGACAAGATTCTCCTTTTCTTTTCTGAGTCTCCCACATGCTCTGTATCTGCCCTCTCTCTGTATCTTCAATAAACTCTGTTCTCACTTCCTTGCATTTGATTTCTATCCTGCACGTAGCCAAGGACCCCCTCTGTGCCCTTGGACCTAGCCGGGCTACATCAATCCCATACCTTAAGTCACTAAATCTCAACCACTGATTTTTTTTTCCAATTAAATCCAGTGAGCCTTAGGAAACATGGTTTCTCAGGAGGTGGGGGCTTAGGGATTATACACTGCAAACCTCAAGCCAAATAAAATTAGATTTTGTATCATCCACTACTTTGAATTCTCCAGGTCTGAATTTCCTCCATGCACATAAATAGTCAAAGCTAGATGTAGTTTGTGGTTTGTGGACGGGCAGGGGTTAAGAGAAAACCCAGGATTAATACAGCACTTTAGAGTTTACAAGTTTCTTCCACGACACACTCTGTAGATCAGCTTCCGTCTGTGGAACTGGAGACTTACGAGCATGAGGACCTTCTCCAGAGCATGGCTGTGAGCAACAGAGCTAGGACTTGCCCAGCCCCCGAATTCTTAAGTCTGGGGCCAGAGTCACTGCGCTTAGATGTGACCACATTGTTTGCCCTCCGCTTCCATCTGCTGCTTGTCAATCCCAGCCCCCCCTCCACCCTGGATCCTGAACACCTGTGCAGCCCTCCTCCTCCCACCCCTTCCCTCAATTTCCTCAGAAGCCCACCTCTCCACAGGTCTCCTTGTTTGGGGACACTCTGGGGACTGACACATGAAAGGGAATCTAATCAGAGATCATCAATAGGCAATATTAGCAGAGCGAAATGAAGTCCCCAGCTGGATGAGTCAGCCAGCCCTGGCCAGCAGGCAGCCAGGACCCCTAATTCCATTTCCTCTTGGTTATTAAAATGATTTTCCAAGAGATAGTCCCATCTCAGGAAAGTCACAGACTAATAAAGTGCAGTCAGGCACCCAGAGAAGACCTGTATCCATGCCCCCCTCCCGTTTCCTTTGGCTGCTCACTGGCAAAGCCTCCGGGGGGTGTTTCTGCAGTGGGGAGGGACCTTCATTTTCCCCCTTGAGCCATATTTCCCACCCTGACCCTGGACCCCACAAAAAGCCCAGCAGCCCTCCTCCTTTCCCCCACTAAAAACTCAGGCACCAGATCTCCATGGACAGCTCTGAGCCCAGGGCCACAAAATAAGAGCCGTGGAAGTGCAGAATGGGAGAGTCAGATTCTTCCCGCCGGCCGTGCGGGCAGGGGAGGGGGGCGCCTGGGGATCACGCCCAGTGAGCACCTTCATTTCATAGACGAGAATCCCTGGGCCTAGAGGGGGCCACACCGGAGGTCCCAAGAGCAGGAGCAACAGGTGAAACTGGCAACGTGCAAGAGAGTCATGGCAGCAAGCCATCATCTGCCCCTTTGGCAAATATTTACTCCATGTCTCTGACGGGCCATGGGACTCTACTCAACACTGAAGCACACACATAAGTGAGCTGTAGAACCTTCCCTCCAGGAGACTGCAGTCTCAGGACTGGGGCGGGGAGCAGACACAAAACCAGATACTGCTAATAGAGCATCGTAGGTGTGGGCACAGAGAGCCGCACAGGACACAGGGAGCAAGTGGGGAGGCTCACAGAGGCCAACGTGTCCGAGTCCCGGAGGTGCTCAGAGCCCGGCAGAAGTCGAAGCCGAAGCCTGTAATCAGCAATGATAGCGGACATACACCTGTTGACTGCGTCCTCGGCACAGTTCTCATTCCATTCTTCCCACCTTCCTCTGAGAATGGTACTGCCAGGTTACAGGTCAGGGAAACTGAGGCAGGGAGCGGCTAGCTGCCTTGCCTGAGGTTATGGAGCCAGGAGAGGGAGAACTGGGATCCTAGCTCCCAAGTGGCCCGTGCTCCTCTGCTCCCGGGTGACTGCAGGTCCTGTTAGGCCACTACGGCCAGCTATGAGGTCCCGGTCCAACGCTGCCCCACGCAGCTGGCGGCCTGGGGCCTGACTCACATTTAATGATCTCAGCTTCCCCAAGCCCTGGCCCTGCTCTGACCTCCCAGGGTGTCCCTAATCCAGGCCTCTGCAGAAACCACTTGCAGAATTGTTTCTAAGCAACAGGATAGTGTGCCTTTTCTCTTTGGCCCCCCAAAACAAGCATTCCCATTTCCTGTGGGCAGAGACTACACCCAGAGTCCCCCGCACGTTCTCGTCTGGGGCCCTTGGTTCCAAAAACAGGGAGCACCACTTATAAGCTACTGCCGCCTGTGGGCGGCGGGCGGCGGGCAGCGGGCGGCCTGCTGCGTAGGATGAGCCCCCAGGCCATCTCAGACTGTCTCGTCCAACACTTCCAACAACCCTGGAGAAAAGTGTTAGTCTTCTCTGCATTTAACAGAGGAAGAATTCACTCAGGAACAAAGACTCCCAGTAACTCAGGGCAGGTTTCAGGGCCACTGGCTGCAGGAGTCAGCCTTCCGCACCAGGTCGGTTTGTCTCCAAGGCTGGCTGGAGTTCAAGGCATCGTCCATGACCATGAAACTTGAGTGGTGAATCTGTGAAGCCTCTGTCTTTGGCTTCAGGCACAATGCCGTATCCAACTGAGCTAACCGACCGTGGCCAGGAAGCAATTGTCATAATATCAGAAACCCATTATGACCCACGAAGCCTCGGAAAGATGCTTCAAGAATCCGTCTATGAGTTGAAAGCAACGCTGAGCATTATGCGCCCCTGGAAACAGCTGCCTAGGGGCTCGGAGACAGCAGAACCATCCCGAGACGCAGAGCCAGCCTCATACAAACCCTACCTTTCGCCTCCCAATTACATCCTCCGAGCCGAAGGGAAGCCATCCTTGTGCGGAGAACAGTATGACATGACACCAGAAAGGATAATGCAAATAATCTCAGAGTTGTACAAATTGCCCCTTTGTGGATTCCTGATTGGTGAACAAGGCAACCCTACAATGAAGCAATTTGTATTCAAGCCATTTTCCATAGCAGCCTCCCAGAGAAGCCTCAATCTCCACCCTCCGCTTGTGGCTCCTAGAGGCTCTGTCCAATTTACATTGACCTTGTCTGTGGTCGTCTGTGGTTTTCTGAAGCAGGCAGTGGGTTAAGTCTATTACCAGATCCCAGGGGAAAGGACTGCCAACTTGAGCTCATTAAATTGTGAGCGTGCATGGGGTGCAAATCCTGCCTTGTCACTTTCCTGGTTAAACCCTCAGTGGCTTCTCAGTGCCCAAGGCAAATAGCTCCCTGACATGGCAGCTCCCGAGGCTCCTGACCGTGGGCCCTGGCTCCCCCCTTCTCACTGCTCCCCCCTGGCCCTGGCCTTCGCTCTTCTCTTCTCCCCTTTTCCAAATGTGTCACTCCCTCTGGCCGCCTTTGGGCTGGGCCTGGGCATAGATGTTTCCCCATTTCTTCCTCCCTTGCCTTGCCCCTCTGCTTTTGTGAGCTCCTGCTTAAAGTCGTATCTTCAGAGAGGCTCTCTTAAAAAATTAAAAAAAAAAAAGATTTCTTTATTTGAGAGAGAGAGTGCAACAGGGGGAGGGGCAGAGGGGAGAAAGAGACAAGCAGACTCCCATGAGCGTGGAGGCCCTGTGTGGCTTGATCCCATGACCCTGAGATCATGACCATGACCTGAGCCAAAATCAAGAGGAGGAAGCTTAACCAGCTGCGCCACCCAGGCACCCCCAGAGAGGCTCTTACTCCCTCAGCCTCCGCCTTTCCTCTTCCATCATATTATCATTCTTGTCCAGGCTCTGCTCCTCCCGTTTCCTGTACATTCCAGGAGGGCAGATGCATCTGTTTTGCTCACTCCTGTGTTCCCAGTACCTAGCGTCGTGTCTGCTACACGGGAGGGACTCAAGAAATCTCTGCGGAAGGGGGGATGTTAGGAAAAACTACTTGCAGGGCGCCTGGGTGGCTCATTTGGTTAAGCGACTGCCTTCGGCTCAGGTCATGATCCTGGAGTCCCGGGATCGAGTCCCACATCGGTCTCCCTGCTCAGCGGGGAGTCCGCTTCTCCCTCTGACCCTCCCCCCTCTCATGCTCTCTCTGTCTCTCATTCTCTCTCTCAAATAAATAAATAAAATCTTAAAAAAAAAAAAAGGAAAAACTACTTGCTTAGCTCTCCTGGTTCCAACTGGGACTGGAACCACTGTCCTCGTGCTGCAGATGAAGTAGCATCCCGTGCTTGATCCGAAAGCCATGCCCAGTCTCCAGACAACAAGTGGCAAGGGTACCCTCTCCTGCCCTCAAATAGATTTCCGTGTTGTGTGGTGACATGTGGCAGTGTGTGCAACAGAGTATTTCGGCATCTCTGGGTTTTGCTCCTTCCTCCCTGCACTGATGTTCTCTTGGGAGGCTCAATCCTTGCCCTGGGCACAGAGAAGGAGCCCTATTTTTCTGTTCTTCTAATGCCTTCTGACTCACAATGCCGCAGTGGCATGTGCCTCAGCCACGTTGATGACAATTTGTGACACTGGGGAGGTGGCTGGTTATTTCCTATTAAGTGGAGCCAGAAAGCTCTCATCTAAGCATTTCCATTGTTACTGCAGTCCAGATGAGGCTCCCAGCCTGGCCCCCCCTCATCCCTCTTGCCAGGCCCAGAGAGTACTCCCGAGCCACTAACCCTGGCCCTCGAAGAGAATAGGTGCTCTGAGTACACAAACTCAATACATTATTAATCACAACCCAAATACCACTAGAGGAAAAGTCTCCTGGGAATAGCAACATGTGTCAGATTCCAGAGTAAAGTGAACATTTTGGATTGCTACTGCTCTTCTTCCGGGGGATGTGAACCATGCACTAGACATAGACTCTAGGCTCCGTCTCAAGGTCACCAGGAAGTCCTTGTGCCTGGAAATGCAGGTGGAGAGAGCCAGAGGGGGGGGTCCTGACCAGAGTGCCCCAGGTGGGGCTATGGCATCTCGCTGATTGAGGATCTTTTCGTTCTAATGGAAGGACACGTGCTGTTGGTGTCAGTCAGTCACTTCCTGCTGGAGGTCTGGGAGATCTCCACAAACCACTTGTGAGGCCTTTAAGAGCTAATGAACAGGAGCCACTAAGCAGGCCGTTCTGCCCAGGGCTCTTGGCAGGAACCCTACATGTGTGTCACCTACAGTGACCAGCCTGCAGTCCTGCGGCCACGCCAGCTGCTGACTTTGGCTCTGACGGCAGAGCCTGCCGCCCCCAGGACCTTCAGAGGCCCACAGGCACTGGCACCCAGGCATGCTTCTCAATAACCGAGTTGGCATGCAGGGCAGAAATATTATTAAAATGGCAATTATAGCTGGAATTGCGATTGCGCTTTGCACATTCCAAACATGCTTTATATTAATCTCATTTCCTCCAGGTCATCTCTCTCTGAGTCTCATGGATGTGGAGTGACTTGCCCAAAGTCACACAGTTAGTAAGCGGCCCCACTGGGGTTTGCCTCAGTTTGGCTCCAATCCTCACGGCATGTGGCAGAGTTGTCCAGTGATGGGTGCTTCCCTTTGAAGGGGGCACAGCAGGGCCTGGGTCAAGTGACGTAGCCTCCGGGGAGTCTGGCCAGTTTGCTCTGGCTGCCCCTGAAGCTGAGATGCTAGCTGGAGCCTAGTATTTGGGAAAGACCCTTTCCACTTCTGCTGTGATAAATGACCTATGGCTAGGATCAAAAAGGGTCCCGGGCCTCCTTGAGTGCTGTCATTCTCTGAAAATGACAGACTGGGTCCTTCTATGGGATTCACAGATAGCATATTTTCCTTCTGTTTCATAAGCTTAGTGACTGAGAGATGCTAAGGAGGCTAAAACCTCACCGCCCAGCCTGACAGAGCCTGTGACACTGAGCTGGGCTCAGACTACGGATGTGGTGGGATGGGGTAGAGTGGGCTGCTGAGGGAGGTGGCTGGGGGACCTCATTTCTCAGTTTGGGGGCAGGAGTGAGCCCAGCCTGCCCAGAGACTGACAACCAGCCGGTGCGGCCATGAGGGTAGGGACAGTGCCTGCTGACTCTGCTGCCTGCCATTGCCTAGCTCAGGGTCAGGAGTCCGTTAAGTAGCTGATAAATGCTTGTTGGCCAAACTTCTGATTGTTGAACATGTTGTGTCTGAGCCTGAGCTGAATATGAGCTCGTTGCTTCCCATGGGTTGGGCTCTGGGCAGCCTGGGAGGCGCTAGATGTGGTTGGACGGGGTGAGGAGATCACCCATCCTCAAGCAGGCTTACCCTGGCAGTCCCAAGACCACAGGCCAAGGGTTTGGGGGAAGCCTGTGGAGGCCCGAGGGTCTAAGGCAAGCTGGAGGGCCACATGGGTGGAGTGGTGCTCAGAAGCCCGGTATGCAGGGAGGAGCTCTTCAAGACTCCAGGCAGGGGCCCAGAAAAATCTGTCTTCAGGAACAGGGCTCCAGAACCCAAGGTGGGGGCCCTCTGTGCAGTGGCGGGGGGGTGGGGGGGTGGGGGTGTGTGAGGACAACAGAGACCCAAAAACGAAAGATAGGAGATCACCCCATGATCACAGCTGGCCCCTAGGCTGAGGACAGGCTCTTAGCCGGGTGGCTGATCCCAGGCATGAGAATGGGCTTAACTGCGCTGTGTTGCAGAGGTCCCGATTCAGGCAGGGCCTCGAGGTGGGGCTCCAGCTGTTGTGCCCAGGGGGAGGAAGGCTGTAGAGACAGGGGAGGCGGCCTCCATGGGGTGGTTTTTACGAGAGCAACGGAAATGTCAGCCTCTCCCCAGGGGCAGCATCGAGGGACAGGAAGCCGGTAATCCTAGAAGGGCTCTTGGACACATTTCATGATGTCAAGCCGGTCGGCGGTCACCGTCTCCTTCCACCCGCACCCCATGCTGTTCAAGGGGATGGGTTCCCGCCCCTGCAGCCCGCGTTCTAAAGGCGAAGAGGGACCATGCCTGCAACGGCCCTCAGAGTGACTCAGGGAGACAAGCTCAGGTAAGACCCCCAGAACGACCCCCGGGCTGTGGGTGTGGGGGAAGTCGGCTGGGAACGGAAGGGAGACGCTCCCCCAGAGAGGAAGAAGGGGAGAAGAGGACCGGAGTTCCACCAGTGAGTTAGTATAGTCTTTAAGGGGGAAAAAGGTAGGGTCAGGGGACAGAAGAGGTTTCATAAGTGAAGTCGTCTTTGCCACGCCTCTGTTGTCATGCTGAGACCCCATCTCACACAGGAACTTGGATTCAGAACGGGTTCCAAGCAGATATTGCTCATTTTCCACTGAATCAGAAGGAAATTACAGTTCCCATTAGAGCATTCCCGTGGGCGGGAGGAAGGGGCTGCTGTGGAGGTGCTCCTTCCTGCCTCCCCAGGCCTCACCCCTGCAGCCCAGGAGCAGAGATGGGAATGGCGCAGCAGGGGCTGGAGACCCAGGGCCGGGGCAAGCTGCAGGGGTGACCTTCTCTTCTGGTGGCTGGAGAGGCCTGAAGGACCTCTGGGCCTCCGCTCAGCCCAGTCCTCCCCTGTCCCCCAGCGATGTCAGGGATGCCTACAGGCCCCAGATGCCTGGAGCCTCCCCGGGGGGGGTGTCATCATCCTGATTGGCTCCTGCGAATGTACAATTTTACCCATTGACCATGGATGGAATCCTCCATGAACTTGGCTGGGCTCCCTGCCCAAGGAAAGGCAGAAGATAGGCATTCCCCAAGTGCCACCACAGTGAAAAGCCACTAATGCGTTTCCCTCAAATGCCCCCTGGGGGACCCCCCACGCCCATGTCCTTCTTCAAGCCCCCTTCCCTCTCCAAACACATTCACTGCTGTCCCCTCAAGCTTTTCTGTGCTTCTTGTCTAACATATGAACTACGTGATGTCCAGGTGCAAGGAGAGGCCTCCAGGCCTGGGTTCAGAGGGACCCGCACGGGCGGTGGAGGGACCACTGGGCAGGACTGAGGTCCCAGCTCAGCTCTGCTACAACCCCACTCCTCCTCCTGGGACCTCAGTGGGTCCCTGCTACAGAATGGGTGGGGGTGCCTCTAGCCCTAACTCCAGGACTCCGGGGAAGCCAACAAGTACATTATGGAAGGGTAGGGGTCACTGCTGCTGGAGTCACTCATCATTATCAAAGGCACTGCCAGCCCCAGGATGTCCCACCCGCAGCCAAGCCAAGTGCTCCTCTACCTTCCCCCGTCTGGGGCCCGTTAGGCTCCACCCACTACCTCCAAAGGGCCCTTCTTTCTTCCCAGCACCTGGAGTGTCTCTCCCAGGGGAGATGATGCAGATGAGATCACCTGTCTCAGAAGCTAAAGAATAACCCAAACCCAAACCAGATCAAAACTCTTCACCGTACCTGGCAAAGTACACTGACTTCCATCCTACGGAGATTCAGTTACCACACTTAGATGGAGGCTGCAAGTTTTGCCGACAGGTCTCTAATGGAAAGTATGATTGACTCAGAATTGGAATGCAGGGCAGCCTTCTACTAGCTAGAGGGAAACAAATACGGGCTCCGACAGGCCCAGTATAGCTTTTCTTGGGGCACCTGAGTACTGTTGTGCAGGTTTTGCACCAGACCAAGGGACAGGGGGGACTGAAATTCACTTTCCCTGCCAACGAGAGCACCCACAGAGCTATGTGTGCCTTCAGGAGGCCCCTTTTAAAATCCAGGCAAAGAACCCATATCTGCCCACAAAGCCTGTCCCCCTTTCTGAGTGACAGTGGTTCCAGAGAGACTATTTCAGAGCTGATGGGGGCAAGAGATAACATAAAGACGCAGGAGGGTGAAAATGTGGTTCTGGGCCAAGTGGTGGGCACCCAGCCGAGACCCAAATGCTGCTTGGGGGCAGTTTCCGGTGAAATTGCACAGAACTCACAGTGGGAGAGAAGGAAAGACAGAGAGAGAGGATCCAAGAATCCACTGACCTCAGAGTGTTATGGCCAGGGGGACTCCAGGGTCACCTAGATATGTCATTTTCAGAGGTGTTTGGTTTTGGTCTTGGTTCCTTTTCATTTCCTTATTTCATTTTTATTTTGAGTAGTAGAATCCTTTTCCCAAAGAAAATTAAAACAGACAAGGGAAGCATTGGGTTGTTTCTTTTTTTAATCTGGGGAGAGGGAAATCCAGAGCTCTGCCCACCTCGACGTGGCACCTCTCCCAAGCCCTAGGGTTCCCCAAGACACAGTGTGGAAAACATTCACCTAGTCCAGCTCCTTTTCCTCAGTGGTAATAAGGAAAGTGATGTGACTTGCCCAAGGTCCACTGAGGCAAGCCTACACCTCCGTGGCCCAGGATCCTGGCCCTGTTTCTTCCCACACACAAAGAGGCAGACCCTCAGGCTCCTTGGCAATGGAATCGTCAAGGCAGCTAGGCCTGGGTCCCTGCCCACAGGTAAGGCCCATGTCTTTCCCTCAGGTGATTGTTCCCAACCACAGAAATCGCTCATCTGGTTCTGCCCTCTCCACGATGGAACCAGAGTCTAGAATCTGGGAGGTGGCAGGATTGAAGAAGTTGAGGGCACTGGAGATTTACCAACCATGCAGGGGGGGAGGAGATGCAGTAAGAACCTGGGGTACCGTCCTAGGATCCAGTCTCACTGGAGCTCAGTGGGAAGGCCCCCGCCAAGGTGGGTGAGCTCCTGTTGGTGCAGAGGGTGGCAGGCCAGTCCAGCCACTGGCCAGGGGTGAGGGAGCAGGGATGAGACTCTGGGCAGTGCTGCAAACATTCAGCACCTCGGACAAGAACAATCTCCCCACTAGCCTTCCACTCATACCCTGCCCCAGTTTCACCCCAGGGACCCAGGACCACCATCTCCTGCTTTTGCTGGGCCCTCCCAGCAGGACACATATCCCAGGTTCTCCTGTTCCTGAGCTTGGCCTCCCTCCAGGCTACATGTAGCCTCCTATTCTAGAGCGTTCTTGGTTAGCTCACATCCCCCCCACCTCACTGCTGAGTCCCTCTTCCTAGCCCCCTAAGAGTTTGCAGGGAACATGCCCTTGAACCAGTCGTGACTTTCACGGCTGCTTCTACCATGAGCTGCCTTCTGGGAGCTGGGAGCAGCATCCATTGCTCCTTGGATCTCCTGTGCGTGTGGGGCCTCTGATGTCCTCCCAAGCCCTCCCAGCCCAGAGCACCAGGAACACAGCCAGGCAATTGATTCGCTCTCATGTGCATTTATTGAGTGCCAACAGAGTGCGTGGTACTATGCTCAGGGTTCAGAGCCACAGTCTAGTCAAAAGGAGGCCAGAGCTAGTACAGAGAACGTTTCATAGCTGCTTAACATCTGTAAGGGACGGGGAAGGGGGAGAACTAATCACAAAACAAATTCCTATTCAAAAGCAACAGAATCTCCTCTGAGAGTAATATATATTCTGCGCACACACACACATACACACGCACACACACACACCCTGAATGAACACAGAAATACACCCACGTGGTTGTATATGCATGCATATACAGGTGTTGTGGGTAGAGAAACTAATGGATCCGCTGGAGGCGCGCACACACGCACGCACGCACACGGCACCACGCAGACGGGTAATCTGGCTTATGCTATCAAAGACACTATGTCTCCAGGTTCTAGTGAAGCAATCTGTCCTAGATGCCTGCAGCATGCAAAACTTGGAAGTTCCGGAGATTCACAGTTAAGGAGGACAATGGGTATACGTGTGTACTTTTCCATCCTCGGGGCCCCAGCCATCACACTGGAGATTGCTCTTTGTCGGCGACAACAAAGCCTCGGTGAAGGGCTCCCAGAGTCGAGCTGGGGAGCTGGAGGCTCTCTGTCCTAGCGGCAGGGCCCACGGGAGCCCTGGTGAGTTCACCAATCTTCAAGGCAGAATTTAAAACTCTGGTTTTCAAGTGTATAGTCCTGCAAACGGTATTCCTTGTTACAGAGCCGCAGATCGAGGGAAGAGTTTCTCTTCTTGCTCACTCGCTGCAGCTTCCCACGTGTGCTAACGCATTTTGTAGTCATTAGATACAGATGTTTCACACAGCTGTCCCTTAAAATCCAAATCTACCGTGAAATCGAGGTCTCGCTGCAAAGGAGGAGTGAAGGGACCCAACATTAGTGTGGGAGCAAGCGAGTGGAGCGCCTCCCACTCCTGCAGGCAGGGGGATGGGCAACTACCGTGTTTCTAAGGTTTTCTAGCTAAGGGGTTCCCACGAACAGCCCTCGGGAATCTATTCTGGTGTCTCATTATCCTCACAGGAAGTGCTTTGATTTCGAACCTAAACCCTTCCTGTTATAATATAGAAATGTTCCCTCTGATTTCATCCTGAGAGAAAACAGAATGGGGTGGTTGAGTCTTCTGTGGCACAACCCTCAAAGCATTCTCTAGACTCTTTCAACACACATGCTTGCACCTGTGGTTACTCAAAAAGAATCACCTGATCCCCAACCCACCAGGGCCACTGACGATATGTGAACCAAACATCTTCCAGGCCACCAGAAACTGTTATGTCCTGGCTTGGCTTGTTCTAAATGAGCTGAAACCCATGGCAACAGCCTCCGTGCTCAGAGCCCCCTGGATGAAGAACTGGAAGCTGTCCTCAAGGCTGAAAGTCCAAAGCAGGGACTTGAGAAAAATCTTGAGAAAAATCTGTCATCTTTGAGAGTTAAGGGGCCACGGCTGGAAGCCTTCAATGACACCTGGTCAGATCCAAACCCGGTTTTCTACTGCCCCTACCCCAATACCTTGTCTGGTTGTGCACAAGACACTCGGGCACCTGGGCAAGAGGGTCCTGGAAGCTGCAGGGAGCCAGCTCCATGGGTCCCTTCCTCTCTCTGACCCTGGCCCAGACAGAGACTGCCTCAGCACTCACCACGTTTTTGGCATTTGGCTTCATGGATATGGTCCCATAGATTTCTTCGCCCCTCCGGACAGTGAGGTAATCTTCCAAGTAGAAGACAGTCTGCTTCCAGTGGGTGTAGGGGGCATCGGGGGCTGAGGGGAGAAGAATAGGGGAGGTGGGAAGGAAGGGTCAGAGAAGATATCTCCAGAAGGTCTGAGGCTGAGACCCTGCCTAGAAGTTGCTGGGCTTCTTCTGGGATTCACTGAACCAATACCCAGCACTCTTGCAGGGTTGGTGCCCAGCCGCTATAGCCTGCCGCCAAGCCCCAGAAATCCTCCCTCGGCCCCAGTGCTCCTCCTTCCATCGAATTCCCATCTCCTCGGGGCTGCTGATCTTCCAGGAAATCAGAAGAGAAAGATGCTGGTATTACAAGTTCATTCCAAGGGGTGGGATGAATACCTCTCACCAACTAAACTCATTAACGCAAATGAAACTCAAAATGCTACTGTTTTTAATCAATTCAACAGAGGGAAGACATTCAGATAGTGTAAGGGGGAGATTTGTAGAGTAGGCCATCCTGGCTCTCCTTAAATGACATCACGTATGCAAATTCCAGAGCTAAACCAGTGTCCCACTGACATCCCCATCCTACAATTAGCTTTCCTTGCCACCTCTCTGCCCTAGAACCAAACCTAGTACCCTTGGCCCAGGCCAGCTGTGGGGTTTCAGCAGTGTCCTCCTAACTGGATCAAAAAGAAATGAGGGATGGGGTGCCTGGGTGGCTCAGTTGATTAAGTGTCCAGCTATTGATTTTGACTCAGATTATGATCTTGGGGTCCTGAGATCAAGCCCCACATCAGGCTCTGTGCTCTGCAGGGAGTCTGCTTGAGATTTTCTCCCTCCTTCTCCCTCTGCCCCTCCCCCTCAAATAAATAAATAAATCTTTAAAAGAAGAAATGGGGCATAATTCTCATCCCACAGACCCACCATTGGTCCACAGCACACTCCTGCAGGATCCAGAGCTGCACCGATGCTGGCGCCTCCCCTGTATTTGCCATTAAATCCCAACCAGCCTCTCTCGACACACTGTGTGCTCAAAAGCCAAATGAGGGGTCCTGCTTATGGGCCATCTTCCTCAGCGCCAGCTATCTTTGGCATACTCTTCCCTCCCTGTCCAGCAGGCTCTCCCTTCTTCATCTGTCACTTCCTCTGGGAAGTCTTGCCTGATGGCCCACCCTGGGCTTATGCTACCACAATGTCTATCACACTACAGCATAAAGGCCTTTGTCTTTTTTCAGCTGTTTGTTCCTCCATAGGACTACAACTTCCATGAGGACAGGTGCCCTGCCAGGCTTCTTGACTGTGACGTCCTTGGTGCCTACCACCACACTTGCTAGATCTGTAAGAGCTGAACAAATGAGCTATGGCAAAAACCCAAAGAGTAGACCCTTCGTTATGCTTCAGGGTACCCACAGATGTTCAATTACAATGGAGGCTTTGAAAACTATAGATAGTAGAAGAAGCCATTATAGTAAGTTCCTCTTGGCCCTTTAGGATCTTACCTTCCACCACCTGGATGTAGGACTCTTTAATACTGATTTTCTCTTTGCTTAGGACCAGAGCTAAAGATGAGAAGACTTGGGAGAATATAAGAAGTGCCTTTCAAATACTTCAAAAGCTGTCATATGGAAAGACTTACATGTGGCATTATATATGGCGTTGGAAACAGAACAAAGTCTAGAGACTGGGAATTACTAGAGGGCAGATTTTTAATTCATCAGGAAAAATCAGGGCTGTTCTGCAATCGTCTGAACTACCTGAGGTCCAGCCTCGAGGTGTTCCTACAACAACCACTAACGGGATTTATCATGCACTGAGCCAGTCCAGGTCACCTCTACGATCTTACAAACCCCAGGACCTATTTAAATGGTAGTGAAGAGTCTGTCTTTCTTCACCCTTTGCAATGAACTGGCCTGATCAAAGGTCAGTGGTTTGGTTAAAGACTCGTGTAGCCTTCAATGTGTGCATTTAGGAGATTAACACAAACTCAAAGTCATGGTGGGGGAAAAGCAGCCTGAGCACTTGGAAAAGCTCAAAGGAGGATCATGAATGTGCAGTCTGTGCCTCTCAGATCCTAGATCCCCAAACACATCCAGCCTTCATGGCCTCTAAGGCATACTGCTGTCTACGGACAAAGTCCCCCTGTCCCAGCATCTTCCCCGCCAACTGTAACTAAATGAATTGTCAAAAGATAGTCTCTGGTGTGTGCAGAAAATGGCAGCATATGACTGGCAGCCCTCTTGCGCCCACACCCTCCTACACCAACTCAGACAGGTGTCTCTCTCCTGTTCTTAAAGACCTTCAGGCAAGGACATTCAAGCAGCTTCCTTCCGTCACCTAATCAGATGCCTTAAGAGAGTCCCAGAGATTTTGCTGGCTCAAGGTTGGCAGCCATCAAGCCTGGGAGTGTCTGATGGTTGTCCAAAATATATGCCAGCCTTGTGTTGGAGGAAAGTGATTTTTTTTCCCTTTGCCATCAACATCAAAAGTTTGAGAACCTCCCCAAACATTTCATTTCTGTGATGGGTCCATTAGCTGTGGACTAATTATCTAAACCAGTTTTCACAATACTAATACTCTGTCGGGGTATCCAGGAGAAACTGATTAAAATTCAGATGTCTTGACTCTACTGCTGAGACTTGAATTCAGTCATTCTGGGGGACATGAAGGGAGCAGACTTGCCAAGACTTAAAAATCTCCCCCCAGATGTTGTAGACATACAGCATGGCTGAAATCACTGTGCAAACCCACTCTTTTGCATCTAATAACATCTCCAGATGGGCAAGAGTGGAAAGGACATTAAATAGGCAACAACAGGCCCAGTTTCCTGCTTCCACATTGCCATGTGTTTGCACTATGACCCTGGGGCTCATTTGCTATATCTGCAGAATGTGGGGCGTGATATTGATCTCCCTGGGTACTTTTAGGATTAGATGGGATGACAAGGGGGAAAGGGTATACTAAGGGTGACCAAATCTCCTGCTGTGCCCAAGACAACTCCAGGTTACTTGTCTTTGTGGCATAACTATGAATAGCTCTCCCTTTCACTATCAGAAGTGTCCTTAATTGAAAGATAAATTATATAGTCATCCTATGACACATTAGGCCAATGTGAGGGTATCACTAAGCCATTATAATATAATAAGCCATTATAATATAATTCCCATATAATCACTATGGGAAGTGGTATATATAATTTTATTTATCCATAATCTATGGTTCTGACCTGCAAAGCTGTGCTGCCTCACTCTAGCAGTGTAGAAGGTCCTGGGGAAGGATCTAGAAAGGTGCTAGGTGCAAGGGTGAGTACACAACACAGGGCTGTGGATGACATCTTAAGTCTTTCCCTCCCTCCCCTGCCCCAACTATAACCTTCAAGATCATGTACCTGACTTTCAGCTTTCCCTGTTATGAAGATCTCTTTATACTCTTAATATCCTGACCCCACACGCCAACCTCTCCTTTTCTCCCTCCCCTTCCCAGTCTCTCTGGGCTCTGGATTATGGACAGCTTTTGTTCTATATTTTAAGTGAGTGTGACGAGTACTGCCCCCAGCATGCATTCCTCCATTCAACAGACATCAATTCAGGATGTCTATCATGTGCCAGTTACGGTTCTAAATTTGGGAAACAGCAACCTGTACAGTCTTGCCTCCCTTCACACCCTGCAGCCTCAGCAAGAAGACACTCAGATCGCTGGGTCATCCTCCTGACCAAGGACAGGGGTGCAGAGCTCAGGGGGCTGTGGGAATGAATGGCAAGGGCCCCTCACAAGAAGATTTTTCCTGGTGCTTTCAGAAAGGGAGTGGAATCCTGCTCCCCGTTTCATTTCCCAGTGTCTAAGTGGCTGGTAGCTTTTCCTGAAATTTAGTACTTTTCCTGGCTATCAATTTGCAATTTTATTCCCCGGGGGGTCAGAAGTTTTTTGGAGAATGAAAGACTATGCACCAAGAAATTTCTTTGACCTGCTACAATGACTCAATGTCACCGGATAGTAAAGTGGGAAGGGGCTGCTAGGCATCTCGGTCCAACCACATCATCTCACAAATAACAAGCCAGAGTCCCAGAAAGTAAACTACTCAAAGCCCATCTCCTATGTCTGGCCGCCATACCTGGTTGACTCCTGGAAAAACGAAGACTCCAACCCAGGCCTGCTTCTACTCAAGCAACTGCCCCTCCACGCACTCCAGTTGGCCCAAGGGTCCCAGTTCCCATTTCCTGCCCCCACCCACTGAGGATGTGGCCAAGGTGTGGGGCAGCCATGCCCACTGGCTGGCACAGCCTGGAACCCTGGGCTCCTGTGCCCATTTTCGACAGCTTCTGCCTGAAGCTGCAGAGAGGAGACGGGAGAGCCATTAACAGGGATTGTCTTCAAGCTGCATGCTACGTGATGTGCTTTTGAGTGGGCCCGCCAGAGCTAGCTGTGGCTGGGCTGAGACAAAGCTCGGCGGATAATCGATGGGAAGGGGCCACATACAGCAGGCTACACTCTGCATGAAGTTCAAAAATAGCTGAGACCAAACAATACAGTGTTCTGACGTACACATAGATACGATCAAACTTTTTTAAAATAGCAAGGGGATAAAGAACACAAAATCATTCGGAATAATGTTCATCTAGAGGCAATATGGGAGGGGTGTGATGAGATGGGGTGGAGCATCTGTTTAATTATGTGGTGAGCTCACAGGGATTAATTATGTGACTGTGAATTAATTTACTTATTGATTATAAATAGTATCATTATAGCCACTGATGTATTTCCGGTTAACACTTATATTCTAATTAGTAATAGTTTATTTCTTGATATTAAATAATGCATTTACATTCTAATAACAATAATACATTTCTTTCCAGTTACTATTGCATTCTAGTTAATAATACGTTATTTACATTCTAGTTACTGAGTTAGCGGGGCGTTCACAGGTGTTCATTATATTAATAAATAAACAAGCAAAAAGTGAACTGTGTCTGACCCAATGATGTCATGAACCAGGAATTAGGATTAATCTAATTCTGTGCATCTGAGGTCCTTAAAAACAAAAAGTAAATACTCTTTTCTAGGTGGTCAGAGTTCAGAGGGTCTGAAAAGCCCACTGCCAAACCCACACTACCTGGTAGCAAAACCCCCAGTGGACATTCCACAGGCAGCTGAAGAATCAGCTTAACAAATTATTTCCCCTGATCTCTAAACATATGGGGATGCTGCATCGAGAGGGACCTACGTCAGACAGAAGACACAGGCCTTGATGAGAAAAGAGGGCATATTGTAGTAAGGAGATGGAATTATCTTTCCAGAAAGGCATCAGCGGGAGCCAAATTCACAATCATCTTGTTCAAGCCGTTGTGCACAGGGGCAGTGGTTCTCAGACTGATTTGTGTATCACAATCACCTGGAGGGCCCCATCCCCGAGTTTCTGATTCAGAAGGTCTGGGGTAAGTCTTGAGAATTTGCATTTCTAGCAAGTTCCCACCATGATGCTGAAGCTGCTGGCCACAGACCACACTTTGAGAAGGGAAATGGAAGACTGCAAGACCTCTGGGTGACCTTTGAGACCTGAGTTTCTGGGGTTCTGTGCAAAGAGGAGGCAACATAACACCATAGATGCAAAAAGACAGACGAGTGAGCTCAGACCTTGATCTAGACCCACGGTCTTTGAGCCTATGAAACACAGTCCTTGTCCTTTCTCTCATAGGGACTTGTGAGGAACTATAGTGGGGCTGTGACCACAGAATAGGAAGAAACTGCACCAGTGGGTTGGAGACTTGAATGCTGAGAGCAAACCCTTACCATCTGTCAAGCAGGCTCCTGATCAGCCCTCCCGCTGCTGCCTTAACCCCTGCTGTGAGGTTGAGTTTCACCCATCCTTCAAGGTCCAGGTAAAACTTCCCTTCCCCGTCCAGGCTATTCTTTACCACCAGGAAGACAATCTCACCTGCTGCCCCTCTAAGAAAGGTAATAGCTAAAAATGACCCCAGTTGAGTGGGGGGGTCTCTGGTTTTCCCCAAGACAGCCTGGATGATGGACACCGGAAGATTGTGGTCTTGGTGGTCAGGAGACACCAGTTCTGGAAAAAGCCCTTCTGTGATGGGTAAGATAAATCTCTTGCCCCCTCTGTCCACAGGTAAAAGAGGATCATTGTCACCAAGGCTCAGGAAGTGAATAATCATATTCTCAGATTCTGGTAGAACGCATTGACCCCTGCCACATACACGCTCACTCGCCCCTGATGAAGTGCTCCCACTTCCCGAGAGGACTTCACAGGCATGATCAATATGAACATGTTCCCAAGGGCAGGACTTGGATCTTGATATACTCATTGGATGGAGATTTGTTTAGAACCTACTACGAGCCAAGCACTACTGTAGATGTCAGCAGGGCAGAGATTCATGAGATGTGACCCCAGCCCATGGGGAGACTGACAATTGCATAAAAAGAGTAAAAATATTGAATAAACAATGGTACATGTGGCACTGGAATCCTGTGTAGTTGTTTCAAAAAAAAAAAAATACACTAGCTACGTCTGTGAGTCTGTGGAAGGCTCTCCAAGATATATTGTTAAATAAAGACAAGGTGTCAGAGGGCAGCGTGTTTAGTATGAGCTATCCGATGTTTTAAAAAAGGTGTAGTTTGGATGTGGTACTGTGGTTACATAAGATGCCACCAATGGGCGAGCTAGGTAAAGGGTTCATAGAGCTCTATGTTCTATTTTTGCAACTTTATGTGAGAAGTATTTCAAATAAAAAGCCATGTGCTTCTGTACCATTGAAATGTTTGGGGAGGGTAAAAGAAATCATTAACATATGTCCCTGAGGCACAGGGCTGGGTGCAATGGAAAGAGGACTTTTTCCTTGACTTCTTATACCCCCTTTCTTTACATCACCATGAATGACTGACATAAGCACAGGATATTAGGGAGCTCCAAGAAGGATGCCTAACCTTGAGCAGGAGCGAAGGAGGGCATCAAGTAATAACTGAGGTGAGAGATGAGGCCGGTGCTGGAATTGGCCAGGTGAGGGGCGGGGATGGGGGAGGTGTTCGGGGCTGAATTGTGTCCCCCGCAATTCATGAAGGGAGGGTCTGGAGCTGAGGCCTAAGCCCCTGTCCCTCAGAATATGACCTGTATTTGGAGATGGGACCTTTAAAGAGGCCTTTAAAATAAGGGCTTTGGGTAGGCCCTAATCCAGTGTGGCTGGTGTCCTTCTAGAAAGAGATTAGGGCACACACAGAGATACCAGGAGCGCACACACACAGAGGAAAGACCATGTGAGGACACAGAGAGCAGGAGGCCACCTGCAAACCAAGGAGAGAGCCTCAGGAGAAACCAAACCTGCCGACACCTTGATCTTGCAGAACTATGAGAAATAAATTTCTGTAGTTTAAGCCACCGGCCTGTAGTACTTTGTTATAGCAGCCCTAGCAGACAAATAGGGGAGGAAGGAGATGACAAGAGTCTCTGACCAAAGACCCTCCTGTCCCCTGGTGCACCTGGATGAACAAGGGGTTGGCGTGTGCAGAGACAATGGCCTAGAGACTTGAGAAGCCTTGCTAAGTTCGGGGACAGCAAGGTGTTCGGTATGACTAGGCTGTCTGTGCAGTGAAGGGACAAGGGAAGAGGGCAAAGCAAAGGAGGGCCAGTGAGAAGCGAGGTGACAGAGTGGGCTAGGGCTGGGTCATGGAACCCCCATTTACCAGGCTAAGAAATTTGGGGTCATCTGCTACAGGAAATGAGACACCTCTAAGGCTGGGCAGGGAGGGAGTTTTATTGTGCTTCTAGAGCAGGTGGGCTTTGAGGAACAGTGTCAGGAACTCAATGAAGGAAGGACTGGGGTGGAAGCAGCAAAGAAAAGAAGGAGACAGAGACATAGGCTGCAGCCTACTGAGAGACCCGCTGAATCCTATGGTAGGGCGAGGCAGTGAAGATAGGGAAACCTTACTCTGTATCCTTACCGCTCGCACAGAGTATGCTCAGTCAATGTTCAAAGAACAAATGCGCCTTTCAAACAGGGCCGTCCCCCTCTGCCTCTCCCTGCCCAACACACACTCTCAGCTCTGGTCTTACCATACCCACTTCCATCTACCTTCTCCTTTGGCAGCCAAAAGTGTGCTGGAGAAGGTTTATGAGATGCCAAGCGAGGGCCCCTGCCTGGCTCATGCCCCAGGTCCTGCCCCCAAGAAGAGGCCAACCCTGGTCACTTCTGCAAAGCCTCAACATGGAGGGTCTCAACATGGAGGGAGGGTCTGGAATGAGTGCCCACCAAAGGCTCACCTGTGGAAAACCCCATTTTCTTGTGGCACTTGGTAAATTCAATATTAAAATAGGTGACCAGGGCGTGGATGTAGTCATTTCTCTGTATCTGCAGGCAGAAGGCAGATGTGAACGACAGCTCTTCCGTCTTCACCGTATAAATGTCCACTTCCTGTGGCCCAGAAGAAAGAGAATGCCAACACTTAGCGCCTCCACCAGGTCTGGGTCTGGTCAGCAGCTTCCTTCCCATGGAAGACCACCAACAGTAGACTCTCTGGGGTGTCATTATTCTTGGGGTGGCTCCCCACCCGCCCACTGCCCTCCCAGGGACCTCCTCCATCCTTTCTAGGGTGGGGTAAGCCTCAGGCAATGGTGCAAACACATTTGAATCAGAATGTGTGGGGAACAGAATTAGGAAGGTCAATCTTCTGAGGATGGGGGCGTATGGGGGAGTGGGGGAGAGGGGAGAGGAGGATTAATGAGAGAGAGTCTTCCTGAACCTAACGGAGCAGCCTCAAAGCAGTCCCCCTCAGCATTGCTCCCTTCATCTAGTGGTTCTCAAAATGTAGTCCCGGCTGACGGGCATTAGCATCACCTGGGTGCAAATTCTGAGTGGATGGGGTAGGGACGGCGTCTCAGACCTGTGGAATCAAAACAGCAATCTGTGCTTTATCAAGCCCTCCCCCTGATTTGGGTGAACCAGATTAGTCATTTCCCAATTTTTTGACATTCAAGTTCCCAACTAAGTATTATCTCAGGAGTGAGGACCTGAGCCCACCCACAGTCACAGACTGGACCAAGAGAAGTTCTGCTGACCATCTACACCAAGCCTGGATAAAAGAAAGAAAAAGCAGGGGAGAGAGAGAGAGAGAGGAAGGTAGGAAGGTAGGAAGGAAGGAAGGAAGGAAGGAAGGAAGGAAGGGAGGGAGGGAGGGAGGGAGGGAAAGGGGGAGGGAGAGGAAGGGAAAAAAGAGAAAGGAAGAAAGAAAAAAGGGGAGAAATAAGAGGTAAGAATTTTTCAGTTCTGGCTGGGGAACAGAGAACACAAAGAACTAATAATTCTAACAATTTCAGTTGGGAAGTGGCTGAAAATCAATGTTGCGTGGGGAGCAAGTATAATGAAAGACAGTTTGCAATGTGCTGTTCTTTTCCATGTGGAGGATGCTGACCTGCTGTTTGCTGGCCCCAGTGAGACGGGGCAAACCTTCCAAGAGCCCTAGAGGCATCCAGACAGTTTTCAGTGAGGTTTAAGGAAGCTTCCCATTGTTGGGGTTGTGTAGCAAGGACCTCTATCTGAAGACTCTGTAAGAGCCAGACAGATACCCGTGTACCTGGACTGGTTCCAAGGGGCTCTCCTGAGACCCGGATGATGGAAGATGTTGGGGAAAATTAGGAGAGGGGTCTGAGGGTGGAGAAACAAGAGCAGGGAAGACACAGAATAATGTAACAGAAATGGCTTATATTTCTAGAATAAATAAAGGAAAAACAGACACAAAGCATCCCGGGGTCTTGAAAGAGAAGTCCTGCTTCCAGGGGGGTGGACAGAGGAAGAGGTTTGGTTAAGGAGGCAAGTCAGATCAGAGCCCTATTGTGGTCTGTGATGCGTAGCCCTCGTATCCCCTGGGGGAAGCTGAAGCTCTGACCTATTAGTTGGGAAGAGGGTGGGATTGCAGATTTAGGGGAACAGGGAGACCCTTGGTGATGTCACCTCAAATGCAAGTTTTGCTGTGCTTCTAGAACCAAGGATGAGGAACAAGAATCAGTAGAATGGGAAGCCATGGGTCAGGCATGCAGAATTTGACAGGATTAGAAAGCCATCAATGCAAGAGCCCCTTTGGTAGCATCCCTGGGAAGTGGCCATCTGATGCTTGTTTGGACACCTTCATGGATGATGCATTCACTACCTGTCAGGCAGCTGATTCCACTTCCTGACATCTCCAAGGGACAGGTCCCTCTTCAAAATGAGTGAGGAGAGTACACACCCGTCTGTGTAACTTCCATCAATGGAATAAGCCAAATGCCTATCCCCGCTCACATGGGCCCCCTAAACCTTTTCTTCTCCAACATAAACTGTGTCTGGTTTTTCATTCACTTCTCATAAGTCATGATTTCTTACTCTGTCACCCTCCTTGTTTGGGGCAGCCTCTGGTCTCAAAGAGCACACTGCTGGCTCAGACAGCACTCAGTCGTCCAGGCCCTCTCCCTCCACCACATCCTGCTCATGCTCCTTTTTCCTTTTGTCCTGGAAACTGAGTGTAGGGTCCTCCATTATATGTCATCCTGCTAAGTTTGGTCCATGGCTCCTTTTTAAAGCCAGCACCTGTCAGCCTACATGACATTCGTTAGCCCTCCGGCCACATGCTGCCCAAAGTTCCTTCCAGCTCCACAACTCAGAGCAAGACATGGTTAACTGTGTTTTTGTTAACGGCATCAGCACAGTCCACCAGGCTCATGGTGCCTACACTCACTGACTACCATCTGCTTCTTAGCCAGGGCCAGACGGCCAGGCTCCAGACTCTCCCCAAGGTCCTTGTTATCTTTTGCTCTCGGTCTCTCTGCCTCCAGCCTCGCCTGGTCTTTCCACCATACTTCTGGCTCATCTCAGCAGCCTGGCCCCCCCATTGGACAGGATCTTGGCACAGAGGCTGCCCATTATGGGTCTGTGTACCCTCGCTGTGTAACCTAGCACCTGCCAGCCCTCAGTCTTCTCCTTACTGGCCTCCATGCTCGACAATGTTCCTGCCCCCAGCCCCAGACCTCTTCTCCAAACCAACCCACTAATCCCTCAGATCCATTCAGACCATGCTGCTCTCTGAATCCGAAGACATCCATGACTCTGTATCGCTTACCTAAAGAGAGAGGACCTCTTGGCCTGAACACAGACAGTGAGCTCCAAAGGTAGGCTCCGGGACACATCTGGACATGGCTACTTTCTCCCGTCACCCCCCTCACTTCTTCATGACATTCAGGGCACGCACGTGCACGCACACACACACTCCATCCCTCCTCCATAGGGTCCTGCTCTCAGATGTGCATCAACCACTGTCAGCTATCGACTCCCCTGTTAGCTGACAGTGTTCACTAAGTCCTACAGACATTTGCATCTTAATAGGGGCCTCTGAAGGAACAAAAGGTTTTTGAGACAGAAGTGATGAAGCTAGACATTAAAATGGTGACAGTGGAGGGGCGCCTGGCTGGCTCAGTCCGTAGAGCATGTGACTCTTGATCTCGGGTTGTGAGTTGGGTGTAGAGCTCACTAAAAATAAAATAAAATAAAATAAAATAAAATAAAATAAAATAAAATAAAATAAAATAAAATAAAATAAAATAAAATAAAATAAAATAAAACAAAACAAAATGGTGACAATAGAAGCAGTTGGTCTTTTGGAATGAGGGCCGGGCCATCTGCGAAGGTGGCCAGCTATGACTAGGCTTTGGAGACTCAGAAGCCTTCAGGGCTCAGGTCCACCCTACTGTCAGACCCAAAGGCTACAGAGCCAAACCTGTTACCTGGCTCCCTAGAGCCCTGAGTCCTGTGGTGGAAGGTTTCTGTATTCCTGCTGCAGCAGCATCTCTGACACCACAGGGGGTTCCCCTGACTCGGCTTCAGGGAACCCCCATGAAGCAGAGGGCTCTGGAGGCCTCAATACTCAGAAGAGCCCCCGGTCTCTGTTATCCCCAGCACTAAGTAATGGTACAAATGTATGTCTCAGAGCAGAAGACTGGTCAAAACAGAGTCTTAATTATAATAAAGTGTCACACTCTACAACGTTAATAGCGATGAAAGTAGCAATTAAGTGTGTGAAGAAGGGCAAGTGTTTTCCCAACAGGCTTGGCAAAATGTTGCTTAGCACACTGGTGAGCAAACTGATGGAGGGGCTCTCCTGGTTGCAGAAGCATGCACAGATAGCCGTTACCCTTCTCGGGGAAGAGAGGAAGAAGGGTTGCGGGCACAGGGAGGGGGCAGGACTTCAGCCCCAAGGAGTTGACAGGAGTGTGTGATGCATGCCCTTCTGCACCCCCTGCCCTGAGTTCGGTTGCTTTGCCCCTGGCTGCACTCAGGTATAACCAAGGGGAAGACCCTTGCTGGGAGTGGGGGAAAGAAGGTAGGAGGCCAGGGTGGCCTGGGGGCGGGGAGGGAGAAGCAGGCCAGTCCACCGTGTGACCTGCAGTAGACCTACGGAAGCACAGTGGTCACACCTACCGTCAAAGGTGGAAAAGGTGGAAAGCGACCTGGGGCCCCAGCACATTGAAGGGGTTGTACCTTCAAGCTGAGGCCATGACGCACAGGTGCCTAACGGTTCTATGTAGCTGCCACATGTCATTTGGGCAAATTCAGTTGCACCAGTTTGGGAGTGTAATTTCCTACTTCTTGTTTGGGGCAGGGAGAGGCTTCAGGGGCCGATAGGAAAAACTAAAAGGACACGTTTGCTTGCAATTGAGCCTGCCTGGACTTGGGATGGGCCGAGTTAAGAAGTAGTGAGAACCCCATCAACAGAAAGCCCAAGACTTAGATTCCCAGCCACATCTCTTAGGTGGGATGTTACAAGGAGGCAGCAGCTGATGAGACTCATCTGTGTATTTGCCCTCGGAGGTCCATTCTAAATGCTACAATGACACTATGGACCGAGAGTTGTGTTTCTTCTTAGGAAGACTGTGCCCAGGGACAAGGGACAGTTGTGAACCTAGCAAAGCCGTGGTTTATATCAGAACTTCAGAAACCTCGCCTCATCCCCAGTGGCCCTGGACTCTTCCCCTTAATCCCCTGAAAATGCTGCCAGTCTCCAGCCCAATACTCCTGGCAAAGAAGTGACAGATGCAGGACCAGAGCCGGCAAGTATGTTTTAGTAAGATGAGGGCTGCGTGGGCCAATGAATACTTACAAAATGAACCCAGATTTTTAAATTAAAAAGTTAGCTTCAACCATATGAAAGTGATGTCTTTCTAGATTAAAAAAAAAAAACAAATATCAGTAGTTTATATGGTTCAACATAATATATTAGCGTCTGTAAATGCAAATTCTCAGGAAGGGGCTGGAAAGATCAATCCAACATGTGAACAGTATTACCTCCAGGAAAAGTGTGGGGTTGAAAGGGAGGGGGAGGTCAAAACAAAAGGGAGCTTTTGTTTTCACGCTCTCAAATTTGCTACGTTTGAATATTTAATAGCAAGAATACACTAAGGATTGGTGTGCCGAGGATGCTGACCAGCTGTTCTTCATTTGCACTGAAGAAAGTCTTGTCAGGAAAGCTGTTAGAGCATATGTACAAACAAAACCACTCAGGAAGGGGGTTGAGTAGCTCTGTCTGGCCAGGTCAGATGTGTGCTTGGAGGTGGGAGTATAAATGCCGATTACACAGCAGACTAAGGTATTGGATTGCTTCCCTAGGAGGGCCATCCCCCTCGGAATGGAGGAGCTTCCCCAAACCTAAGCATACCCTCCTGCCTCTCCGCTGATGCCCCCTCCCCCATACCCTTCCCCTTGCACCACCGAGGGATGTGACCTGACTCCCTCCCCTCAGCTGTGCCACTGTGGAGTCCAGGGGCTCTCTCTGTGACTCTGCTTATTATGAGCATCTTCTTTTGACTGGCAGTCACCTTAGGGTGCCACAGGCTCTGGCCAAGGTGGCCTTGCTTTGCCAGGCCGGGGCTGCTCAGGAGCTGAATATTGCTTTTACTCCAGGCCCACAGGTTTCCACGGTGGCACAGCTGGGTTGCCAGCATGCTTGGGCCCCAGCAGAATGAGTCTGCAGACCTTTATTAAACAGGCATTGGTCACCACTTGCTTTGGGTCCACGATGTCCACCAGGGGCTCCTTCATGGCAACATCCCGGATACAGGTCATATCAAAGCCATAGACATTCTCCCACCCTGTGAAAACAGAGCGAGACATGAGGGCCAGCAGCAGGACCCCCCGGAAGGCTTCCCAGCCCTCCTGAGGACTAGAGCACAGCATGCCCATGAGGGGGAGGGGCAGCCCATGTTCCCCTGCAATCAGAATAGAAGAATCACTCATCTGGGTGGAGAGCTTTGCAGAATGTACAGATCGCCCTTGATGGTAGGAAAACTAAAGCCCAGAGAGGCCAAGAAACTTCTCTAAGGTCACACAGCCAGAATGCCACAGGGTCAAGACTAGAATCCAGATTGCCTGACGCTTCCTGTACCCACTTTCCTGTCCCTCTATCCGAGCCAGCAGAGTCTCCTACAAACTCTTATCTGGCACTCACATTTCTATCTTGGTGCCCTTGCTCAAGCCGTCCTGCACACTTAGAAGACCCACCTCTCTCCCTTCTCCTGTCCCCACCCACTGAATCTTTAACAAAGCAGAGAGAAACATGGGCTCTTAAAATTATATAGACTAGTTTGAATCCCAGCACCACCACTTACTGGCCAGGCCCTTGTGCTAATACCCTAACCTCTGTGAACCTCCGTTTTCTCAACTGCAAAACGAGGGGGGAGGGTGGGTCTGTGAGAGTCTTTGCCTTTCTCACATGCCATGGTGCACTCACTAAGAATCCATCCCATAAGAACTATCCCCCAGGGGGTTGCACAACCATCCCAGTGGTACTCATTGGTCCCTTGTGGCTGCTCATAAGATGCTTTGAGAGGGAGAAAGATGGAGGGTGCAAGGCTGGTGAGTAAATGAATGCACATCTGATGGCCCAAGACCATCCTTATATGGTGGCAATCATTGCTACCGTTGACTGACCTCCTAGCTGAAGCCAGATTCCTCATTTAACCTACCCAGCAACCTCCAGGGGATACGTCTATTGACAGTCAAGGAAACAGGTCGGGAGAAGTTGGCATATGGCCCACACACAATATATGGGCCAAGATCACACATCAGGGAGATGGTGGAGCTAGGGCTCGCTCCAGGTTGTCCCCTGACCCTTCAGCTGCACTGACCCAGCTGTGACAGCAACCAGGAATGCAATTTCCTCCCCCGGTACTGTAGAGGGTGTGGCCTAAGCAGAGGCTTTAGTCACTGAGCAGCTGAATCTCATTTGTCTGTTTATGCAGATGGGTCTAGAAATGCATCGAAGGAGAGATGCTCTTCTCTAAAATCTTATGGGATTAAATTTCCTTTTAAAATGTGCATCAAACAAATGCTAGTTTCAGGAACTATGTTTCCGTATGTTTAGGAGAGGGGGTGTGTGAAGAGGGAGGTGGGAACAGTCAGTGAAAGCCGTGTTTCTTTGACTCCTTTCTAAGGCACACAGAGACCTTCCTCGGGAAGAAGAGGCAGAGGAAATAATCATCTCCCAGAGGGTGAGCACTTGTGAAATTCGGGCTTGAAGATAAGATGCCAGTCATATCCATTAAATCACATGAGTTTGGTGCCAAGTTCCTAGTTGAAGCCTACGTTTGGAGAAGTAAGCTGCTCGGTTGGCAACGGGATGTGCTTCAGAGGAGATGCCCTTCTAGAGTCTGGAAGCCCCCAGATAAAACATATACACTAAACACAGTGCCTTCATTTTAAATCTTTCCTTAATACACCTGCTGCCATCTTCCCGCTCCTTCCCATTCCCCGCCCTGCCTTAGGTTGAGGTTGAGGGCAAGTGTCGGGCAAAATCCCAAGAGTCCATGTGCATGATGGTTAAAGGCCTGGGCTTTGGAGTTCAACTCTGGGCTCTGCCATTTATTTGCTATGTAATCCTAGCAAAAATTTAGCTCTCGAAGAGTTGGTTTCTTCTTTAAAATAGAGATGATGGTGATAACCACAGCTACTCTGTTGGGTTGTCATGAGGGTTAAATGTGATAATATAGGGTATAAGGGGATGCCTGGCACACAGAGCCGCTGATACATAGTGATCATTATCATGATGTGGTCTGAGCTCTGGCTTTGTCACCATCTGAGCTGTGTGATCTTGAACATATCAATCCTCGTCTCTGGGCTTGTTTGTAAAGTGAGGAGTTTGGTTCAGTGGTTCTGTGCTCCTGAATCATCTGGGACACTTTTAAAATTACAAATTCCTGGGCCCAAACCAGATCTGCTGAATCAGAATCTCCAGTTTTGGGATCTGGGAAGCTGGAATTTTACAAATCTATGTAGGTAGGGGCACCTGGGTGACTCAGTCAGTTAAGAGTCTGACTCTTGATTTCAGCTCAAGTCATGATCTCAGGATCATGAGATCAGCCCTGCATTGGGCTTTGCACTGAGCAGGGAGTCTGCCTGAGATTCTCTCTTTCCCTCTCCCTCTGCCCCTCCCCCCACCACATGCACATGCTCTCTTTCTCACTCTCTCTCTCTCTCTCTCTCAAAAAAATTCCCTTACAGTCAAGAAAAGGTGAAGTTAATGTCTCTTGCTTTTGTGAAACCTTTTCTAACCATTCCCAACTATGAGACTACTTCTATATCCTCAACACCTATAGCCCAGCATCTAGCACAATGGAAGCACACAGATAATGCTTTTTTAATTGAAACTCATTCCCAAATATTTAATGTTCTACACCGCTTGCAATGCCCAGTATTTTACTTATCTTTTCAGAGGTTAATTCGTGTTTTTCTCCCCAGCTAGACTACCTTGCCTTCAATTATTGAGGAGAAAGTTCACCCAGGACAATACATTTGTTTTCTCTTCTTTCTGCTAGCCATTTATCTCCCACTAGCTCCTTTAGCAGAAGTGGAGCAGGGATGCGAGACAACACTAATCAAACAGACTAATTTTTCGTGGCAACTCTGTCTTGTTTATTGACTAAGTGAATATGGGGTGAGGGCTATTGCTACCAGGAAATATTATTATTCATTTTCTTATTTAAATTTAAACAATAACATCAGATGGACCTTTGAACTTTTGTTTATGGATTAAAAAACAAATTCTCGGAAAGGACAGCACTGTGGCATGATGAATGTAACTAAAGCAACAGCCAAACCTCAACCTATCATTATGACAGAGTAGATTGACTCAAATCCCCAGTTTAAAAGCCTGGAAGAGGAAAAGGCATACTCTTTCTGGGCATAACTATTGTGCATCTGTCCCTACTGTTCTTTTACTGACATTGCCCAGCATTAAGAAAAAATTACAAGATGAATGAAAAAGGAAAAAAACATGACCTATCATCAGAAGAAAATATAGTCAATAGAACCAGACTTAGAGACAGCCCAGATGTTGGAATTATCCAATAGAGACTTTAAAGTACCAATAATAAAGAAGTTAAAGAATCCAATGGAAGAACACGCATGAACAGATCGGGAATTTCACTGGTGAGTTGGAAACTATAAAAATGAGCCAATGTTGAAATGTTAGAAATGAAAATCACAATATCAGGGGTGAAGAATTCTTTCAATGTGCTTATTAAAAGAATGCATACATCAGAGGAAGTAAGGAATAACTTCAAAATAGGTCAATAAAAATTATCCAAACTTAAATACAGAGAGAGAAAAAATATAGCACCCAAGATCCATAGGATAATATCAAACAGTATCTAACATATGTGTAATTGGAATCCCCAAAGGAGAAGAGAAAGAGAATCAGGCAGGAAAAAATATTTGCAGAGATAATGGCTGGAAATTTTCCTGAATCAATGAAATCATCAACCCATAGATCCAAGAAAGCTGTAGAACCCCAAGCAGGATAAATAGAAAGAAAAACACTTGTAGACACATCCGAGTCAACCTGATGAGTATCAAAATAAAGAGAAAATCTCAAAAGCAGTTGCAGAAAAAGAAATATGAAGTACTGGAGAACCAACTTTATGTTTCACTAAAGAGAGCTGAAGCTACATCCTTCTTCCCCTCCCTGGCCCCACATTTTCAGTTTCTCCACTAGGGTGGATGGGACTGCCTCCAAATGTGTTAGAGGGAAACACAGCAAGTGCCACCAGGCGCTACTTACAGTTTCTCCTCTAGACAGAAGGGAAGGTGTTCACAATAGTTTCATACATTTTAATCTCTCAGGCACAAAGGCAACTTCTTGTATAAAATAGGACAGAGGGGCGCCTGGGTGACTCAGTGGGTTAAGCGTCTGCCTTTGGCTCAGGTCATGATTCCAGAGTCCTGGGATGGAGTCCCACATCGGGCTCCCTGGTCATCAAGGAGTTTGCTTCTCCCTCTCCCTCTGCCTCTCCCCCCAGCTTATGCTCTCTCTCTCTTGCTCACACACACACTCTTTCTCGCTCACTCTCTTTCTCTCTCAAATAAATAAATACAATCTTTTTAAAAAAATAAAATAAAATAGGAGGGAGTCAGAGAACAGAGCTCTGGATGTTGAGGGTGGGGCTGAAAGTGGGAAAGAACCACATGGAGAGCAACTGAGCCCTCCAAGAGGTTCTGCCTTTGCAACCTCCCTTGGGCTGCAGGCACCACTGATGCCACGGAAGGCCTTCCTTCTTATCTTCTCATGAGCTGGGAAGCTGGTGCCCATACCTCTGACTCCCAGCAGGTTGGAGATTCATGTATTGGGTCAGATTCGTGTATTGGATAAGAAATCAAATAGAACACCTACCACGTTTCCTTCCAGTTTTAAGATTCTACAAATCTCCTTCATAGTAGAAATTTTAAAAAATGATTGCTCCTCTCTCTCGGGGTTAAACACTACACTTTGCACATTCCTCTACTGCTTATTTTTACTCCTTCGTTTGTTTCTTCATGCATTCACTCAACAAAATGTGTATCGTGAGACTGGTACATGCCAATCATTTGCCTCTCTTCTTCTGTGTTCTCTAGTGGTTGGTGAGCAAAATAAAGGCAATTTCTGTGTTTCACTTATTCTTGTGTTTCCATGTTGCATGTGGTTGAGAAAGGAAAGGAGAGAAGAAGTGAGAGGGGAGAGGAGGAGGGGAGGGGAGAGAAAGGGAGGGGAAAAGGGTGGGGAGGGAAGGGGAATGTGGTGGGAGGGAGGAGAGGGGCAGGGAAGAAGCGGTTTTGTAACAATTTACTTGGTGAAAGGGTCTGGGCTTGTCTCATTCTCCTGCCCCACTTTAAAATTTTTCTTTTTTAGCCGGTTCTTGAACCAACTGAAATTTGCTTACAATTGTTCCCTTAGCAACCAGCAACCTTTATGCTTTACTTTTGATTTAGAACTCAGAGTAACCAAAATCTCTGTTTATTTGAAACAGATTTCTAAATGGGCTTGCTTCCTTTACTAAAAACAAAAACAGATTATTAAAAAAAAAATTTAATGGAAAACTTCACAGTTTTTTAAATAAATTTTAAATGTATGTTTGATTTTTACTTTTTGGGTCTGGGGTTTTTTGGTGTTTGTTGGATAGAAGACTCTAGAGCAAACATTTCACAAGAAAAGAGGATTTAAATTTTTTTAAAGCTGATTTAAATTTTTTTTTCTTCCCCAGAACCTATGAAAATTGCAGTGGGCAGCATAAGATTAAGTCACACCATCTCCAGTCCTGGACCAGCACCTGAGGAACAACAACTGCCCTCTTGCACCTTCCAGGGTCCATGCAGTCCGGTCCAGCTCCAGCTGGCTCACTACAATGTGCATCTGCCACAGGTTCCCAAACACAATCCAGGGAAAGGAGAAAGGTAAGGAATGTTGGCTTTTAAACCACGAGGAAGTCCCTTAAAGAGCTGTGCCCAGGGTCAGGGCTCAGTAAATACTTATGCATAAGAATGAGGAATGCACCTGAAGATTCTCCTCAAAACACGATTTGGTATAGTTACACCGCAAGAACTCCAAAAGCAGCATTATAATGCAGCTCCAGGGCAAAATATGTCCTATTTATACATGCATTTGATCATTGTTCACTGTTGAGTTGTTTCTGCAATCTACCGTGAGAGCACATCTGTCCTAGATTCTGAGCCACTGGAGGCCAACAAGCTCGGCAGTCAGGCTCGCTTACCAGAGTTGCAAACAGAAAGGGGCTTAGGGATGTGTTCAGTGCCTAGGTCCAGTCTGGTGCCATGTACCTCCAAGAACTGTCACATCCTTTCCTATACATCATCTCACTTAGTCCTCATGGCTAGTGTGTGGGATTGGTGATATTATCTGTGAGGCCAAAGGGGTTGGGTAAATTGCTCCCAGTCATCCAGGTAAAATTTGAACCCAGGGCTGGAAGACTTTGAAACGTGATCGTCCAACGTAGGCTATTCTCCCTCTCATTGCTCATCAAATGTTAGAAATGTCACCAGATTGGCTGGAGGCAGAGGGCACAGAGCTTCGAATAACTGTCCGGCTTCTGTCTTCTCCTGAACCTGACTCTGAACTTTGTGCTTTGATGTTTTATTTCCAGAAGGGTGTGAACACACACACAAATGTACACCTTCTGTAGCGCAGTCCAGCTGGGGTGTCATTAATGGCACTAGAAAAATTAGATGGCAATCGTGTGAATCCATGGAGCAACAATTTGTCAAACTACCGAGTCTCAGCCTCTCAGGGTGCTGATCCTCTGCTCAGTCTGTGAACCCCTCCATAGTAATCTTGCCAAGGAGGGTTTGACCACTGCAGGGGCGGGAACCCCAAGTCTGCTGAATCTATCACACTGCGTAGAGTTCCTGTGTCATGCTTTGGATTGGATTGTGTATGTGCTTGCCCGTGTGAGGGGCTCTTTGCTGAGGAGACATGGCTGTTTCTAAGTGATGGGAATACATTTGAAATAAGCTTGAGGACTAGCTTGTGTCAGTGAGAAATGCTATCTTCTAAATTAAAAAGAACAAAGCATCCTTTTCGGACCAGATAAAACACTGGAGAGGGCTTTTGTTTGTTTGTTTGTTTTTCCCTAAAAGAACAAATTTTCAGCTGATAAAGCAGTAATGAATGTAGGTTTGGATATGAGTCCCTGACACACGCATGTACACACCTGCACATATATGACGGGCAAAGTCTCCCTCTCTCCCCACCCTCACTGCCATCCATTCCCCCAAAAGAACCACAAAGAAGAATATATATTTTACTTAATGTGAAGAAGAGTCACTATCATTTTGATAAATTCAAGTAGCATGAAGGCAGGATTCAGAATGGTCGAGCTGGCTAGCGATCTGCCATTTTTGACCCCTGTAGTGGACTTTTGGGATAACCGAAACTCCACAGGCTCCCAGTCCCGCTGGCCTGATGTTCTCTACAAAAATCAGCTTCTGTTGCTTCAGCTCATTTTTCATTCACATTGCTTTCATCCTCTCACCCCAGGATATGTCTCTTAAATCAACTGCTTTGCTTATTTTCTCTCTGTAGACCTCCTACCCTTGGGACCAAGGGAAAATGCCTAGAGAGAAGAATCCAGAATAAGTCACAGGTAAACTCCTCCGTAGGCATATCAGCTGTATTCATGAGGCTGGTTGCTTATCTCAGAGTCACTGTAGTACCTCCCACCCCAACTGTGAGAAAGACAAAAACTTAAAAGGCGACTTACAGTGGATTTTGAAGTCCTTGTACTGTCTGTCTTCAATTGCTACCACGTACAAAGCTGCCCGGTCTGGAAACATAAGCCCTCCAGGTTTCTGTTGATGAATTGTGGGGAAATGGGTCTCGTAATCTATTCACCTGACGAAGACATCACATTTTGAACTGCACATAGAGTCACCAGACAGGCACCCCCTTGCCAGCATTTCTCATTCAGCAGACTGTCACCTTGGCCAGGGTTAGGGTTAGGATGGCAATGCCCAATTTTTATTTGGGAGTGGGGAGAACTTGAGGGAACTAAGTGGAGACGGTAGAACAAATGAACCGGGGCAAAGGTAAGTTCGGTGGGGAGCAGCCTGGACAAGCCAGAGTCAGAAGCATGCTCAGCTCTCTGGCAGCCAAACAAGTCCTAAGTACCTGTTGACCAGAAGAGATTTTTGTCTTGACAACAGAGAATGGGTGTTGATTACAACCAAAGAGGCCAAGGTTAGCCCTACAGAACAATGAGGCAGACATGTTGGACCTGGGTACCATCATTCTGTCCCCTGAAGCATATCTGGTTTAAGGAGAGGGGTCTGGAGGAGGTGACCTTCTAGCCCAAGCCCTCTCTGGAGTCCTCATATTCTTCCTAGACTGTCGACCAGGGGTAGAGCAGCAGAACAGCCAGCAGACCAACAAGGGGACAGCATGCAGGACACTTACCAGCCACTTGTCCCTGGCAAAGATCACCGTGTTGAGCATTGACTCATAGAACAGACAGTAGCCCATCCACTCGCTGATGATGATGTCTACCTTCTCCACAGGCAGCTCCACCTCTTCTACTTTACCCTTAAATATGGTGATGACTGGAAAATAGGAACCCCACGGCCACACTTTGCAGGGACCCTAGCCTGGAACCATGAGCACCCCACATCAGGGCCAGACCTACAGGTTTTAGCCCTGTTCTGATTCTGCTTTTAGGATGTGACATACCTCATCCTTCACCAAGCTAGTTATACAAAGAGAACTGTGAACGACTTGCATGTTTTCTCCCTAAAATGTACAGGGCAATGACTATGTCCTGGCCCCTGTGCCGAGCCTGTGATACACACCGTATCATGTGATCTTCCCAGCAACTCCATGAAGTAAGCACGTTATTATTATTCTCATTTAGAAGTGAGGCTTAGAGGGGTTGAATGGTGGGTGTGGAAGTAGAGACCAGGTCTAATATGTTGTGACTCTAACACTCTGATCACAGTCCCCATCCCATTTTAGGTCACCATGATGGTTCAGATCCAAAGGGCAAAGATGTTCACATCCAGGGCTCATCCCCCAGTGGGTTCGTGAGGAAGGCAACTTGGTGTCTTGACAAGAGTGTGGGCTCTATAATCAGGGGTTTAAGTTCTGATCTTCTCATTATTAACTATATGATTTTGCACAAGTTACTTGACTTAACTGAACTCCAATTCCCCAGAAAACAAGGAAAGTAATATCTACTTAGTGGGCAGTTGAACTGATACAATGAAATAACAAATGTTAAGTGCCAGGCTTATAGCCGGGGCTCAAGAGAAGGTAGACATCTTCTGACATTTCCCCCCTTGCTGATGGAAAGGTGAGGGGGATAAGTGACCTTAGTGACCTCTGCTCATGAGTCACTTCCTAGACCTTCCTATCCCTCCGTGGCAGGAGAAACTTCTTAGTTGAGTTCTTGATCATTTGACATAGTCATACACATAATTTTGGAGTCTCTTTTTTGCATTGATTGCTCTAAAGATCATAGCAAACACTATCTTAGATGCTGCTATGAAATTGACAGGGTGATGTATTGGTTGGCTGATTCCATCTGAACATTTCCTCTGAAAGGATACACATATTCATGCTCTGAAATTCTCTTTCTGCACCATCTTCTGAAAAATCACACCATGCCTGAGCTTTGCTGGGAAAATTGAACAAGAGCTTGTATTCAGCAGTGAAAAAAAAAAAAAAACCGAAACAAAAAAAACAAAACCTGTACACAAAGACAACACATCTGTCCTGAATCTGAGGTTCATGAAAATGAATTTGGATTAGAGGCTCCTGGATGACAAAGGGCACACAGGTCACTGGTTTTGTTTCATGTCCTCACATTGGATAATGCAGGTGATGAAGTGCCCATTAGCAGCCTCTAATGATGATTTGCTCTCCAATACCTGGTGTTTAATCAAGTCTTAACCAGATAAGGCCTCCTCTGTGATCAGTCAGACACTTTGCAGATGCATATTGGTCCTGATCGCTCTAGAGTGAGGCCCAGGCTTGTGTGGCCTTCCTGGCTACTACTCATGAGCCCTGCCCCTAAGTGGTAAGAACAGGAAGGCCTAGTCATCTCCAAAAGGTTTGGAAGGGGTGGGAGGAGTAGGTGTCAAATCTCTGCTTCTCTGGGGAGCTCCACAGCTCAAGAGGAGGAACGCAAACAAGAGCAGAGCTGAGGATGAACCAAGAGAATTCACAAGGGAACAAAGTAAGGGATTTTTGAAAATGCAGAGAGTGCCTAACTTATTTCTCATTCTGAAAAAGAGTTGATAGATACAGGCCTGACCCACCTGACTCATTATTTGAGTGCAAAGCTTGGTTTGTCTTACTTTTGCAAATCTTTGTTGTTGAAGAGTAACTGACATATCATATTATATTCATTTCATGTGCACAACACAGTGATTTGACATTGTATACGTACACTGTGAACTGATCACCACAATAAGTCTAGTTACCATCCGTCACCAGACAAAGTTGATACAAATTATTGACTATATTCCTCATGCGGCACATTACATCCCTGTGACTTATTTATTTTAGAACTGGAAGTTTGTACCTCTTAATCCCCTTCACCCATTCCCCACCACCCCCTACCCCACCTCTGGCTGCCAGCCATCTGTCCTCTGTGTCAATGAGTCTGGGTTTGGTTTGGTTTGGTTTTGTAGACTCCACTTCTTAGTGAAACCATGCAATATTTATCTTTCTCTGTCTGACTTCTTTCACTTATTGTGATGCCCTCAAGGGGGCCTCCCTTTATTCTGTCTTTGCACATTTCTTGAAGGCTCTTCCCAAATGTTTGCATGTGTCTATGGGGCTATAGGTCTGCTCCATCTCCTACATTAGATCATGCCCTCCATGTGGCTCGGGAAGAAGGCTTCTCCTGCCCGTGGTGCCCCATGGCTTCCACTCTGGGTGCCTAGTACATGGCTCACTGGGGATGGTTCCATGAATAGGACTCCAATAGGACTACAAGAAGCAGAGATGGACAAGAATTTATAGTCTAGTCTGACAGATGGGTATGTACAGAACATTCCTGGGGTATCCCCAGCGTGAATGAATGCTGTCCCTGTTCTCGGCAGTAGCACTCTATCCATTCATTGCTATATCCTGATCACTATGGGTACAACAGATGATAGGTAGGTAGACAGATAGATGAGAGGCAGACAGAGAGAGAGAGATACACACGGTGGGTCATGGAAAGGCAGAAGGAATCAATTAACCCTATTTTAAAAAATCAACAGTCTGTGCCTCTGTTTACTTAACAACACCCTTCTGCATCCAAACATTTTTTGGAGCAGATGTAGCCCCTGCTTGGCTTGGTGAGTAGATGGGCCCTCTGTGAAAGGAAAAAGGCAGCCGCCCCCTCAGTCCAGTGGTGGACTGGATTTCAGACCCCCTTCATCCCCTTGCTCAGGTGTTTCTATACAGTGCTCGATTTCCACAACCTTCTGCCGGTGCCCTAGGGGCAGACAACTTCTGTTCTTCTTCCAGCTGACAACAAACCTTAATCAAACATTTCCTCCCCTTTGGGGGCTCAATTTCTTTATTGTGGGGGGAAAAAGAAGGGGGATTGAACCTAAAAATCCCTAAGATGCTTTGCAGTGCCAAAATGCTATGATTCTTCAGATATATATTGAGCATGTAAAAGGCATTCTACAAAGTTTACTGGTAGAAGTAGCTGACACCAATAAAGAAACAGTGCCCGCAATTTCCAGTTTGACTCTAATTTGCACCAATTCCTTGAGGCTAATTTAAAAAAAAAAAAAAAAGAGGCTATGTTGTTTCTATGGACCCAAATATAATTGCCCAGCTGAATCATCAAGGATATTCTTCCTGTTTTCTACAGTCCACACCAGCAACCATTTAAACTCCCAGATTCAATTTCCCAGTCTGCAAAATGCTACCTCTTGTGGTGGGCTTTATGGCAACTAATGGGGCAGGGAGGGCTATTGGCCAGTGCAATGCAGTGGGCTGGCTCCAAGGACTGTGTGGGCATCTGAACCTTCTCCACGTCAAGCTTTTTCAAGGGGCATCTTAGCCACTGATCCTCAGGTTCTGAGCAGCTATGGGCTGCAGAACCCCACTCCCAATCTGGACCCCACATCACTAACCCTGTGTCAGCTCAAGGTTGCACTGAAGTCCCTCTTTGGAGCTATGTTTTTACTCCATAGAGATGATGGAAAGTTTGTCTCAACAACAGAACCATGGCTCATAAATTTTGGAATGATTAATCATAACTAAGTGCACAACAGGGAGCAATGCACTCTGAACTCTAAATTGGGAGATTCTTCTCCTGTAATTTCAAGTTTGCAAATTAGACATCCAGATTTTTTTTTCTTTTTTTGGATTTGTTTTCTTTTTATCTTGAGTGTTTATTACAGAAAGCTAGCCAAACTGACTCACAGTTATTCGTTTGACTTAAAAAAAAAAAAAACAAATCGGGCCAGCCTGATATCATCTGGCCCTCCAGCATGTCCATCAGAGTTAACTGACCCCACAGGTCTGAAGTTAGAGGTCTCCCGAGTTTAGACTCTTCTGTTCCGCAGAGTAGATCCCAGAGGAGTGGGCATGGGGTCATGAGTGCAAGGCGGGGGCACATTCTGAGGCAGTAGAGCCTCTCTGACGCCACCCACCCTGCAGCATGGCCACTAGCCGCCCCCAAGCTACCTTGCCATGCTGTTCACATGCCTATTTTGGCGACACCCACGCTGGCTGCCACACACTTTCCAAGGGCCTGACTCGCCTCCAGGCTACGATCTCCTCTTCTTAATTGCCTATTCTAGCATCCTACCTCCAGGACCTCGCAGAGCACTTGACTCCTCACAAACATCAGGAATCATTGCTGAATGAATGAATGGATGAATGAATAAGCAATTTTGAAAAAAGGGTATTTGGGTTCAAAGACAAAAGATCCTCAAACCAGTCCTAATTAGGATAGTAAAAAATTACTAGCAGCTTTGCAGAGTGATTTCACTTATATCATCTCTGTAACCCTCACAGGAACCTGTGCGGTTGGTTTTTATTATTCCATCTGCCTAATGAGAAAACTGGAGTTTAGAAAAGTCAAAAGGTAGGGCCAAAAGCGAGGCCTGTTGTATAACATGGTACAAGTCACCAGCCTCCCTGAGGTTTCCTTCCTTCATCTGCTGTGGATATAATATCTGACTTAACTACCTCGTGGATTGTTGTGGATACGAAGCAACTGCTTAGCGTGATGGAGGAAAAGAAATCAGAGAAGGCCAAGGACTAACCCATCATCCTCCTGAAGGCTGTCAGATTGGTTAGTAGGGTGAGGAGAGGTAGAGCCATCATGAGCCTATCAGGATGAGGGAGGAAGAACCCATCCACCTCCCTGGTATCAGCTCTGTCTCAGGTGCCCAGGGTCTAGATACATGGATAAATCTCTCTTACAAGGTCAGACCTAGCCCCATTCTGGAGCCAGTAGTGGTGAGACAAAGAGGACCACAACAACTTTACCTCCAATATCTGGTGGGCCTTGGAATATGCCCTACAGCCAACAGACTCCATAACTGGAGTGGCAGAGATGAGCCATGGGTGCTTCATAGCCGCAATATAGTAGAAACTTCAGTAGGGTACCCCCTTTCTTCCCCAGCCCCCCTTTGCCCGAGAACATAGGGCTTGAACTTCTGTCTTGTCTCTAGTACATCATCTGCCTGGCTTCATGTCTTAGCCTGCTCTGGTTCCCTTGTGGACCGAGGACCTTGTCTGCTTAACTAAAGCTCTGAAGTCCTGCTAGTTTTGGCCAGAGAACTTCCTTGGCCGGAGACCCTGCACAGCTGGACTAACACTCAGGCAATCAAAACCATACCGGGACTCACCCCCACCCCAAGCTATCGCCCACCACTTAGGACCCCTGGCACGGCACAGCCCGGGCAGATACCTCACACATTGGCCACAGGCAGAGGATTGTGTGGGCTTGGCCAAGTGGGGGCAGGGATGAAGAAGGCGGTGGAACGGGACAGGGTGGTTGAATCAGTGCTAACATAGAAGACAGCAAAGCCTCCCCGAGGCCCCAGGACTCAGAAAATCATCCCAGGTGTCAGTCGCTCACTACCTAGAGCTTACGTGGGACAGGCACAAAGTGTCTCTCATCTCGGGGAGCTGGCATGGATGGTCCCTCTGCGTGACACACTTCTGTCCACTCAGCAGCTGGCCTCTTGGTCCGTCAGGTCTGTGCCTCAGTGGCCTCCCTCCAGAAGCTTCCTCACTGCCAGTACTGTGCTGGTCAGTGTCTAACAACCGGCTCCAGGAGTGGGGCCAAGGTGCTTGCTGGTGTCTGTGGTGCAAATATCTCCACCATGGCTGATTTCTGCTCACCCCGGGACGTCACCCGTGCGCAGTTGGGAAGAAAAGTACAAGGCAGTGTGAGCCATGTGAGCCGGCTCCAGCATGCCATTACGACCCCCCAGTCGGAAGTGGGCACCCCACTTTGCTCAACGACCCCATCGTGTTTTGTTCTAAGACCTGTCACGATTTGTAATTCTACCATGATGTCTGTTCACTTGTGTTCATGTCGATTCTCTCCATGAGATGGTGAGCTTCACCAGAGCAAGAGCCTACCTGTTGGGTCTGCGATTGGCACCCAGCACCTGGCACCGGGGTGTGGAGTATGGCACCACAATGCCTGAAGGAATAAGTGTGTGAAAACCAGCCCTAAGATTATTAATATGTTGCTTCACGAGCAGTTAGGAACGGAAGTAGGAATTGCCAGGAGTCACTAGTACAGGTTCATTAAAAACAATTATATCTGATTAATCTTATTTCTTCTTTTGACAGGGCTATTAGTCAAGTTAATAAATGAAATAATAATAACAATAGCTAACATTTATTGGCCGCTTACTGCCCACGAGATACCGTTGTGTTTTACACAGCAGTGTGCTAGTAGATACTGACCAACTGGGGTTCCAGGGGAAGTAGCCCTGATTTGTAGCATTTGCTGATTTCTGTGGTATAGATATTCCCACAGTGGCCAATTTCAAGCCACCAAAGTGACTTCATCCATATAACAAATGTACTGAAAATTTCACAGTCTGCCCTCAGGAGCCTGTAGGAGCCTGTTCCGGCACACCGTGGTTTTGCCTAGTAACATGGAATTATCACAGTGACCCTATGAGGTATGCTCCGCTATTGTTCCTATTTCACAGATGGGGAAACTGAGGCACAGAAAATGAGGTATCCAAGATCACAAGCTAATCGGGCAGAACTGAGTGTGAACCAGGAAGCCTGGGTCCAGAGTCAGTGCTCTTCACCCGCCCCCCTCCCCGTGCCCGTGGTGAGCCATGTGGGCACATCCTTGCCTCCATGGCATCCTCATGGATATGCCATATTATTGTATGGATTCACCACTGGCTACTTGGCTGTGTTCAAAGGCGCTGATCAAGAGCTGAACGCAGACCAGGCTACAGGCACTTCCACGCTCACCCCAGGGCTCCCATCAGAGATGCAGGAACGCCAAGCACAGAATGGTGACACTGGGAGAGCCATGCCCTCGGGATGCCTAGCAATTGTAAGGAAGGACCAAATCTACCAGCATGAAGTCTACTATGAATAAAAAGGGCGACTCTCCGTTTGGATTCAAGACATAGGTTAGGAACTACAGCTTGGCAGTAACTCTGATAGACGACAGATGCGGGTGTGGACAGACAACAGACTGTAGCTGATTCCATCAGCACCAGATGACATGCGGTTTCCTAATGGACACTGGAGCCACGGGGCCAGCAGCACAGCATCTGGGTCCCTCCAGATGCCGGTTGGATTTATTTCTTAGCATGACTCTGAGGGTGAGAGGGTGACTCAAACCAAAGCCAAGGGTAAAGGACTGTCAGGGGATGTGGGAGAAGGGCTGTCACCTGAGGAGGAGGCTTCCACGCCACGTGGCCCCAGAGGAAAGAAAGGGAGCATGGGCAAGGTTGCAGGGAGGCGGACACCCCCAAGGAGCCAAAGCTTCTCCCAAGTGGCTGGTGGCGGGGTCCCTGTCAGGGCCACCTCCAGGACTGCGTGGCTCCAGGGCACGGGAGAAAGCCTGCTACAGCAGATAATTCAAGCATCGTCTATGGAAGCCACTCAGTGTGGGGCTAAGAAAGCAAAGTGCCTGAAAGGACCCACACTTAATGCTTTTTGAGCACCTACTACACAGGAAGCCTGGCACCGGGCACTCAGTGAACACTCTCTCGCCTCCCCCAGGACCCCCGCAGGCTGTGCAGGGGCCTAGCTCCTCTCTGGGCAGGAGGTGAAGTGACAGGACAGAGCCACCCCTCCTGGGACATTGCAGAGCTTGCTGTCCACTGCCACTCTGACGGGGTACTTTACGCTCAGGCCTCTCCGTCCACGACTCTCCTGCTTTAGGACGTGCGCAGGTAGAAAAAGAGAGAGGAAAGGAGGGGTACGCTTTCTCCCTTTAGTATTCTGAGAAGTACATGGGTTCTAATTCTTTTGTTCCTAAGACTATAAACATTTCGTCAATCCCTGAGCACCTGTGTCAACTTTCACAAACAAATCTACCTTTTGAGGCAACCCGGCAGTAGCACCCTGGCTTCCTCAGCAGGGAAACAGAGGAAATAATAGTGCTTAAGTCAAAGAGCAGCCTCTGGGCATGTGAGTAGGCCATGCGTGTGGTAGAAGCCATGTGAAGCTGTGTGACTGCTGCAGGTGGCTTCGTGGAGGTGTGTGTCTCCATGGGGATAAACCCTTCCCCAGGAACCGCGTGGAGGTGGACGGGGAGAGGGCTTGATTGATTCTGGGTAGCAGGTATTTTATGTCCTGTGTTGTTATTTATGTCTCTACACCTACACTCCTGAGCCCCACACAATTGGCTGTTGCAACATTTCAAAAGCATTTCCATGGAAGCATTCATACAGTCAAGCTGTCCTCTCTCCAGTGAACACGCCGAGGCTGAGTGAGCGGGTGCCACAGTCAGGGCCCTGGGCGGCCACCCCGGCTCTAACCGCCTATTACTGTTCTCGGGGAAAGAAGAAGTGGGAACAACATTACCTTGGAAGGCCCCTGGCCCTGGAGTTCCCTCCTTCTCGGTACACTGGATGTGAGGGGGAGGTCCAAGGGTGCGAGAGGGTCCCTGCACAGGAAGCAAGCCTGGCTCAGCAGACTGGAGTCGAGCAGGGAGAAGAGAGTGCCCATGCAGGTGTCAGAGCCCAGCACGGGGTGACAGACACATCTGCATGGGGCACGAGGTGGTGACAGTGGGAGATGGGGCACATACGGTGGGATTGATTCAATAAGTAAACATGTTAAGAATAGTGGGAGCCAGATTTTTCACCGTCAGAGAAAGGAATCTCCAACGTGGGAAAGGAGGAAGTTAGAGCACCTGGTGGGGCTGGTTAGAGCTGGGGCATCACGTGAACTCACACTTGACAGTATGTATAGATAGATTCAGAAACACACATTATGTAAATGCCTGTGTACACACACACACACACACACACACACACAAACACACACACACACACACACACTTCTCTAGTTCTTTCCGCTGAAGCAGCCCTGGGGACATCAACACCCTAAAATCAATGAGGACACTTAGCCCCAGATCCTAGTTTCTAAATGCCATTGTCCACTAAAGACTTCAAGACTCCTTGGAGAAATGACTGATTCTAAAACAAAGCCATGTAAAGTACAAGGTGAACCTGGAACATTTGTGCCAGAAAATAAGAAAGCTCACAAAAAAAAAAAAAAAATGAAGAAGGAATGACAAAAGGATGCAGAAGCCAGCTTGAAGGGGGTCCCGTGACCAAATTAGGAATAATTTGTGTTTCAAAATGAGTATTGATAATAACAGACATAATCTATCAAATAAAATAAGGAATTAATGATAAAAATGAAGTATTTACATGGTTTCAAACTGCCTCCCCCAGAAAGTCCTACTCATTACAAAAGGAGAAGGAGCAACTTGACCGTGGAGAAGCCTGGTAGACATCACCTTAAGCAGGGATCAAGGTCAATGCTGTCAGTGACAGGACAAATCCAAACTGCATGTCCCCAAGAGTGTGCAGGGAGAAGGACACAGCATCTCAGCTGAACCCATTAGTGCAGAGGCATCCTACATCCCCGGACGGAGGGACATCCTACAGAACTCTGGCCTGTGATCCTCAAGCATCAAGATGACAAGAATCAAGGAAAGTCTGGCTGCTCCAGCCTGAAGGCAACCAGAGGTATGTCAACTAAATGCAACACGTGGTTTGAAGCAGAATCCTTTTGCTGTAAAGGGTGTTATTTTCGACAGGTGGCCGACAGTAGGATCTGAACGCTCAATAACAATAATGTAAGAACGCTAGTCTCCTGATTTTGATGGGTGCAGTGTGGCTATGCAGAGAAATGTCCGAGTTTGTAGGACATGCACATTCGTGCCTTCAGGGATGATGGGGCATCATGTCAACAGCCTGCTTTCAAAGCATTCAGGGTAAAAGAGGAACTTCCACCTTTTCTATAAAGTGGAATGTTCTGAGGGTTAAAGGAAAGAAGGGAAAAAGAAAAGGGGGAATAAAACAATTTACAGGAGTCTGAAGCAGAGGAGCGGGGGGAGGGGGCCCTCGAGGTGTGACCAAAGGGCATGGTGAGGAGTTGTGGGCTTTCTTTTTCCTGGTAAGTCTCCAGAGCCAGACTGCTCTTCTCCTGAGGTCAGGCACTCCTCAGCTAATGTTCTCCCCTCTCCCGCTCAGGCCTACCGCACACACTGCTACCAATGGCTACGAGCAGCCGACCTCGGCAAGCCAGGGGGGCTACGGTTCTAGATCCCGACAGCAGCAAGAGACAGATGACAAGTAAGACTGGGCAGAACCTCCCTCCAACGGCAGGCGTCCTTGCGCAAGAGAACCTCTGCAGAGGCAGGGATGGTCCAAATGTCCTCTGAAGGCCCCTTAGGGCCCAGGAATGGGACTGAGAGGACGTCAGATCAGACATCTATTTGCACACACCCTCCTCTCCTAAGAGGTTTTGATTTTCATTTTCAGGATTGGCAGCCACTGCTGGGGCTACCACATCAAAGTAAACACACTTCAGGAGAGAGGAGGAGAGCAAGAGCCAAGACCGAAAGTTCTGCCCTAGCTCTCCTAACCTCAGCTTCCACATTTGTTAAATGGGGGAAAACCTCCTGTGCTGTGGCACAGAGCTGGAGAAACGGATATCCGATGAAAACATGGGGATGGCAGGCCTTTCACCCTTGCAGAGAAAGAACTGGCCAGTCTTCTTTTCCATCACAGTAGGCAAGTAGAGCGCTCACCTCTCTTTCCCTTCTGCCCACATCAGGTACTATTCCGAGGAGTGTAGGAAACAGCCGGCTCCCCTGAGCGAACCAAGAGAGGCTGGACACCAGGGCCAGAGTCAGGGGTATCTGAGCAACACTTCCCCTACTCAGGCTGGAAAGAGGCCTCTGGACGCCTCTTGTGGCCCACCCAATACCCCTAATCTTTTGTGCTATGGTTCACCCACCATTGCCCCCTTCCCTTCCTCACTTCCTGCCTTCCCCAGCTTAGATTCCATGATCCATTATTGCAGTCAACTCCCGTGCTCTGCCATCAAATGCTGCACCCAGGCGGTCCTCCTCACACCCAAGCTGGTGAGCGTGGTAGGGGCAAATTCACACGCGGACCAAGCTTACTGCTTGTCTGTGTTGACTCATCTCCAGCAGGCACTGACCACTCCCCAACAATCCCCACTAGTCCTACTACTATATTTGCCTTTCTCCCTCCTAAAAGACCATTCCATCCCTTCTCATGTCTCTTCTCATCCCCTTCTTCTCTGCCAATGACTGTCTTATTCTTCGAAAAGGAAATGGAGGCAATAAACCAGGGGCTTTCCACTGCCAGCCCACCTCTGTCTGGACTCACACCCTCCACTTTCCCTCTGATTCCCTACTCCAAGAAAAAGGCCAACCCCTGAACCTGTGCTCTGAACTCAAGGGCCTCGCTCCTGTATCTTTATCCTGGACAATTGAATCAAACACACATGTTTCCATATCTCTAGTCTTAAAAAACAACTCCCTCCCTTGGCCCCACATTCCCCTGTAGCTGCAGTTCCATTTTTCTGTGCCCCAGCACAGCAAGAAAGACTTACTTATAGCCCTACCTTTACCTACTCTAATTGGACTTCAATACCGCCCCCGCCACATTGAGTCTGCTCTTGTTTAGAACACCAGTACCTTCCATGTGGCCAAACTCAATGGTCACTTCTCTGTTCTTACCTTACTTGATCTCTTAGCATTCCGAATCTACATTTGTCCCTATCTCCTTCCCTTGACTTCATGGTACATCTCTCTCCTGAAGGTCCACCAGCTTCATTGCGGGTATCTTCTCTGCCTCTTGCTGGCCCCTTCTCCTCTGCTTGCCCTCCAGATATTAAAATGCTCTAGAGCCCTATCTTTGGCCCATTTCTTTTCTTCCAGCTCTACTTTATCCCTAAGTGACATCATGCTCTAGCTTCAAATAAAATCCATATGCCGAAGACTCCCAACTCTATATGGCTCTCCCTGGAACTCTAGACTCATATAACCCGTCTCACTCAACATGTCTATTGGATGTCCATCTCAAACCTGACATGGGCTGAAGAGAACTTTGACTCCTTTCTCCCTCCCATCACCCCTAGGAATTCTCTACCTTCAGTCTTCCACCATCCCCCCCGCCCATTACTCAAGGCAACAAAATAGTCCTTGCTCCTGTCTTTTTATCATTCCAATATGCATTCCATCAGCAGGTCCCCTCTCATTGTGGTCCAAAGTGCTCAAATCACCTCCACTGCCACCATCCTTGCCACCAGCCATGCCACGGTATATCCCCTGAGCACGGAAATAGCCTCCTAATGAGTCTCTGCTTACACTCTTGATGCCTACAACCCATTCTGATCCATACTCCATAGGAACTACTTCTCCAAAATGCCTCCATCATCCTTAGAAAAAAAATTCAACTTGGTTTTCCTAGTTTACAAAACCTACATGATCTGGCCCAGCTCAGCACAGGACTTGGGGGCTAAATCACATCAGGTTGACTGATAAAAGATGCAAGGAGTTCTTTGGATCTGGGACGCTTGTGGGTGTGAATGTGTTCAAAATAGGTTCCAGGACAAAGGGCCTGGGAACTGTTGCAATGCATGGGAAAGGAGTGAGGGGAGGAAAGGTAGGGAAGACACCTCTCTTTATAATCAGACTCCAGCCTGGAGAAGGTCCCACTCCCAAGGGCAGCCTAATTGCCAAGACAGCTTCATCAGCAACAGGGCCGGTGGGCAGTAGAGGACCTCATTTCTCCAAAGGCAGAGCCTGGGGTCTGCTAGGATGCCCCTGGTTAGCTTACAGGGAGAGGTGGGGCTGGGGGCTGTGCAGAGGAAAGAAGAGGAGGAAGAGCAATAGAATGCCTACAGCCGGGGCCAAGCAGAGGGAATGGTGGCTAAGCCATGGAAGCTTAGCTGGGAATAACGTGCCCTTGGCTGACATGGCTGGAATGAGGAACCTCAGAACCTCCTAGGCACGTCCTGCAAATAGGGCCTCAGCCAGGCTCCACCATCCCAAGGCCAAGTGCTCTGTACTCTTCCCTCTTACGTCAGTCTATACCACCCAAACAAGAAAGTGCAAGCCCCCTCACTCCCTCCCTCCGTGGGAAAATACGTGTCTTACTGTTGTCCAAGTGGTTGGCCTTAATGATCTTCTCTGAGTAGTCAGAAATACTGGAACATTCAATCTAGAAAGGGCACAGAACAGAGGGGTGAGGCATAAAAAAGATCACAGCACGTCTGGCACCAGTTTAGCCAATGGAGAAGCCGAGCCTGGAGGGGTACGGTGACCTGCCCACAGCCATACAGTTATTTTCTAGTAGACTGAAGACTACAGTGCAGCCCTCTGGATCGGCAGGCCTGCGGCTCTTGCATTGAATCTGTCTGCCTTTGCCGGAGGCTGATTCCCAGCTACTGCTTCACAATGGAGGGCCCGGTACTCAAGCTGGGAGATTCAGAAGGAAGTGGCAGGCCTCCTCCTTGCCAGAGGAGAGTGACCTGGAGCCAGGCAGCCTGGATTCACATCTAGCCTCAGCCACTCTCCAACTGCCCCTCAGTTTCCTCCTAAGTGAGGAAACAGTCCCTGTTTTACTTGGTCATTGTGAGGATTAAATAAGCCAAAGCATGTGACCCACTCAGAGCATGGCGGCCCCCAAGCCCCAGCCCCTGGGCGGGCAGCCTTACAGCTCTCTTTCCTCTTCTCCTGTCTTTGCCCCTCTGCTTTCCTTTCCCCCTTCTCTCTTCTCTCTCTCTCCCTCTTTCTCCCTCTGCTTCTCTCTCTCTCTCTCTCTCTCTCTCTGGAGAAGAGCCGTGGGTAGAAAGGGGAGCGTGGAACAGGAGAACCTGTGAAATGAGCCATCAGGAAAGAGGCCCAGCTAAATGTGGGAGCTGTTTAGAAAATAGCGGTGACAGCAAAAGCCCAGGAGGCAGACAGATTGGGACAGTTGGGATAGTCGCCACAGCTGGAAGGCGCCGAGGGGACGCTTCCTGACAGCTCCTTAGCTGGGGCCGCTGACCACTTAGAAGCCAGTGAGGGACAGCCCAGCCCGCTCAGTGCTCAGGCCTCGGCTACCCATGCCCCAGCCAGACAGGGCCTGAGATGAGGCCTCTGAGACAGTGCTGGAAGGGCGAGCAGGGGGATGGCCAGACAAACCAAGTCCCACCCTGAGGTTCTGTTGACCTCAGGGGAAGTGGAGTCTGTCCCTTGCTGGAAAGCCTCCCTTTGGGTGAGGAGGGCCCAGTGAAGGAGAGCTGGAAGGTGGGGAGGGGCAGGACTCGACCTGGGGCATCCGGATTGGCCCGTCTCCTCCACTGAGTGCATCTCAGCTTTTCCAGTCAAGTCTGTGGTGGAGATGCCGCAAGGATGGCCCAGGTTTCTAGAAGACCTCTACAGCCAACACCCAGGCACTTCCCAAGTGAGGCAGGAGAAGGAACGTTGTCGCTGCTGGGGACTCACTGACAGGCCTCTGAGGCCGAGTCAGTGCGGCCAAGGGGATGTGGAGGGCTCTGGGGTTCTCCGCACAGGCTACAGGACCACGCAGCTAAATGCACAGAGAACAAAGCCCCACTGAAAGTTGTTCAGCTCCCATGGGCCTCTGCAAGCAGCTGTCTTGTGCGCACACTGGGAGCTTAATTGTAGTGTGTCTTAAATTTTGCTCAAGACCAGTTCCCATATTCTAGCTTTGGGCCCTCTGCATTTTTCAAACACCAGCCAGCCACTCAAATTTTTCCTTTTCACAGTTTCTTCCCAGCTCCAGAGCCTGCAGCCTCCCTGTCATCAAGCAGTGCCCAGCTCTGCAGTGTAGCCAGAGGAAGGCTGGGAGCCTTCCCAAAGTGTCAGCCTCCATTCCTATCTGGAGGGGCTGCAGCAGCCAGAGCAGCAGAATTTAAACTCACCAACTTGCCCTTTAACCAACAAAAGAAGGAGATTGTCTTGTTATTATCCCCTAGGGCCTCATCCCAACTATATTAGTATTAGACACTGAGCGTTGGTCATATGCCAGGCCCTGTTCTAAGCATTTTACATATGTATTAAACTCATTTATTCTTCACAATCACCCCATGGGTGAGGTATTGTTCCTAGGGCCATTTATAGATGGAGAAACTGAGGTACAGAAGTGAATTATCCAGTCACACAGAGCAAAGATTCAAGCCAAAGCCCACACGTATAACCACACAGCACTGCTTCTAAAGCTGATGGTAGGACTAAGTGCTCTAAGGCAATGATGACACCAGAATGATTTCCAGAAAGTCAAAAATCCCCCATAAATGTCAGCATTTGTCAGGGCAAGGAGCCAGGAGCAATGCCCGAGTGACATGGAGCCATGCGAGTTTGCCCCACTTCCTGAGAGTCACACTTGATTTTCTCTACTTCTCCTCAAGGGTGTGGCCCCAGCAAGGAATGGACCAAGATTTGTACTTGCAGGAGGGGCAGGAGAAGGTAGGAGGCAGCTGGTTCTACAGGAGCCAACAGGAGGGAGGGAGTGGCATGCTCACCCCAAACACTTTCTTGGCCCCCGCTTTGGCAGCAAACATGGAAAGGATCCCGGTACCACTCCCAACATCCAGCACCACTTTATCCTTGAACACATGCTTATTGTGGTACATGGAGTTCCGGTAGGTGAGTGTCCGCACCTCATCCTTCAGCATTTCCTGTGGAAGGAAAGGCAAGGCAATGTCAATGTATTCAAGCCACCTAGGAGTACACCAAGGTCATGGACCCAGGACTGTCTTGTCAAATTTTTCAAGAATATAGCCACTTTGGAAAACAGTGTGGAGGTGCCTCAAAAAAATTAAATATAGAGTTACCCTATGATCCAGCAATTGCACTCCTGGGTATTTACCCCAAAGACACAGATGTAGTGAAAAGAAGGGCCATATGCACCCCAATGTTCACAGCAGCAATGTCCGCAATAGCCAGACTGTGGAAAGAGCCAAGATGCCCTTCAACAGATGAATGGATAAAGAAGATGTGGTCCATATATACAATGGAATATTACTCAGCCATCAGAAAGGATGAACACCCGACTTTTACATCAACATGGATGGGACTGGAGGAGATTATGCTAAGTGAAGTAAGTCAAGCAGAGAAAGTCAATTATCATATGGTTTCACTTATTTGTATAACATAAGGAATAGCATGGAGGACATTAGGAGAAGGAAGGGGAAAATGAAGGGGGGGAATCGGAGGGAGAGATGAACCATGAGAGACTGTGGACTCTGAGAAACAAACTGAGGGTTTTAGAGGGGAGGGGGCTGGGGGGATGAGTTAGCCTGGTGACGGGTATTAAGGAGGGCACGTACTGCATGGAGCACTGGGTGTTATACGAAAACAATGAATCAGGGAACACTACTTCAAAAACTAATGATGTATTGTATGGTGACTAACATAACATAGTAAAATAAAATTTAAAAAAAAGAATCTCAATGATGGGGGTGCCTGGCTGGCTCAGTCACTGGAGCCTGCGACTCTTGATCTCGGGGTTGTGAGTTTGAGCCCCATGTAAGGTGTAGAGATTGCTTAAAAATAAAATCTTAAAAAAAAACCTCAATGATGTCATTAGGCCAAGCCGCAGGAGAGTATTGCAGGGCAGCTGGACTAGGGGCTACCTATACACTTACAAACAACTCCAGCCTTAAAACTCTACCCAAGAAAGATAATTTTGTACTATAAAAGGAGAAACTCATGTCCAGCCCTGGGAAAACCTCCATCTACCAAAGAAAAAAGGAAAGATCAGTGCAATGCAACCAGAGGGATTTAACTTAAACCTAAAGCAGAATCTTCTGCCACCATGAAAGAATTATCTTCAAACAGGTTATTAGAGGAGACTTTGTGGTTTGTGTGTGTGTGTGTGTGTGTGTGCATACCTTTTTCATTTGTTTTTTTTTTAAAGAATAGAAAACATATTTCTTTGCTCACCATTATTTAAGTGCTTTGTGGCCTAAAAGAAAGCAGATTACCCCTTACAACTGTCTCCAATCTAAGGAGAACATGATTAATCTGTGTATGGCGGTGAGGCAGAGACCTTCGTCCATTCAAGCTATCAGGAAACACTTTTTTTTTTTTTGAGAAAGGGGGGTGTGCAAGCAGGGGGGGGGGGCAGAGGGAGAGGGAGAGAGAGAACCTTAAGCAGGCTCCACACCTGACATGGGGCTCAATCTCACTACCCTGAGGTCATGACCTGAGCCAAAATCAAGAATTGGACATTTAACTGACTGAGCCATTCAGGAACCCCAAACACTTCTGACTAATTCATCACCAATAGTATTGGGGTTATAGTATAATTTTAGTATAATGTTTAGTATAACTTGCATACAATAAAAAGCACAAATTTTAAATGCATGTGTTAGGTATAAGAGGTTTTTTTTTAATTTAAATTCAATTAGCCAACATATAGTACATCACGTGCCCTCCTAGGGGTAAGAGTTTTAACAAATGTATACCTGTGTAACCATCACTATAACCGAGATATAGAACATCTCCACCCGCCTAGAAAGTCCTTCATGTCCCTTGGGCAGTCAATCCCCACCACCACCCAAATGATTAATCATCTAACGTCTATCACTAAAGTTTCCTTCTGTCTTCATATAAATTGAATCATATGGTATGTACACTTTTGTGTCTGGCTTCCTTTGTTCAACATAAGGTTTTTGAGATTCATCTACTTTATTGCATATATCCAAGGTTTGTTCCTTTTTTCTTGTTCTTGTTGTATTGACTAGTATTCCATTGTATGGACGTTTATCCATTCACTTGTCGGTGCGTATTTGGATTGGTACAAATAAGGCAGGTACAAACATTCTTGTATAAGTATATTTGAGGATATGTTCTCATTTTCCTTGGGTAAATACCTAGAAATGGGTTTGCTGGTAGGTGTTTAATAGCATAAGAAATTGCCAGTTTTCCAAAATAGTTGCTCTAGTTCATGATCCCACCAGTAATGCATGAGATCTCAAGCTGCTTCACATGCCAGCAACTTAGTATTACCACTTTTTAAAATTTTATTCATTCTTATAGATATGAGCTGGTATCTCATGGCAGTTTTAATTGCATTTCCCTGATATCTATTGATGTAGATAAATTTTTCATGTGCTTATTAGCTATTCATATAAATCTTCTATGATGTGTCTGTTTGAGTCTTTTGTCCACTTTTTTCTTGACCTATCTGTCTTTTCTTTATTCAATTGTAGGAATTTATATATTCTGGAAACAAATACTCTGTCAGACATATGTACTGTGAATATCTTCTTCCAATCTGAGATTTGCCTTTTCATTTTCTTGATGTTGTTTTTTGAAAAGCAGTTTTTAGTTTTGATAAAGGCCAAGTTTGTAAGTGTTTGTTTCTTTTAATGATTGGAATTTTTTGTGTCCTGCCTAATTTTTGTCTACCCCAAGGTCACAAAGATAATCATCTATGTTTTTGTCCAGAAGTTTTATAGTTATGGCTTTTACTTTAGGTCTATGATTCATGTCAAATTAATTTTTTTCATATGCTGTAAATTAGGGATATGAGTTCATTTTTTTTATACAAAACAGGTGATGTAAGCACAGTTTATAGAATAGATTCATTTCCTCCATTGAATTACCTTGCCATCCTTGGCAAAGATCAATTAACTATATATTTGTAGCTTCTCTGACCTGTTCCATTAATATACCAATTCAACACTAACTTGATTACTGTAGCTTTATATTAACTTTGAAATAAAGTAATGTGAGTCCTACTTCTTTTTTTACAAGTTTTATTTTAGATCCTATGTATTTCCATATACATTTTAGAGTCTGCTTATTAATTCACACAGAACAGCCCCCTGGAGTTGATTGGAATTGCATTGAATCTATAAATCAATTTGGAGAGAATTGATATCTTACAAATATTGAGTCTTATAATCCAAGAACACTGACACAGCTTTCCATCTATTTAGGTCTCCTTTAATTTCTCTCTGCAATGTTTTATAGATTTTAGAAGACTTGCGTTTCTTTCATTAAATTTATTCTCAACTATTTTACTTTATGGTATTGTATATGATATTTTTAAATGTTATTTTCCAATTGTTTTATGTCAGTGTATATATTGAACATATTGTGTTTTGCAGGCTTGCTCACTTCCCATATTAATTGTAGTATGATATTTTGTAGATTCCTGTTTTTCTATGTAAAAAATCTTGTCACTTGTGAATTAAGACAATTTTACTTCTTTTTTCCTATCTGTATGCCTTATAGTTTTTGTTCTTTCCTTTTGTTTTACTGCACTGGTAAGGACTACCATGCAATAAAACATTAAATAAAATAGGAGAAGACGGGCATTCTTTCTTTGTTCCAATAATATAAATGTCACCATTGAGCATAATGTTAGCTGTGGGCTTTCTATAAATGTCTTTTATCAGATGAAGACGTTCTTTTCTATTTATAATTTGCTGAGAGCTTTTATTATTATTAGCACTGAATTCTGTCACATGCTTTTTCTACACTTATTGAAGTGGTATGTGACTTTTCTCCTTTATTCTGATAATATGTTGAACTCCAGAGATTGGTTTCAAAAGCTGAAACAACATTTTGTCATGATATATTATCCTTTTTAAATATTGCTGGGTTTTATTTACTAATATTTTGTTGCAGATATTTCTATCTATATTTATGAGATGTTAATCTGTAATTTTCTTTTACCTTTCTCTGGTAATAAGTTATGCTGACTGAGCTCATCACACAAGTTAGAAAGTGTTCTCTCATATACTTTCTGAAAAAGTTTGTGTGAGATTGGTATTTTTCTTCTTTAAATAGTTGACATATAATTCACCAGTAAAACTATCTGGGCCTGGAGTCCTTTTTGTGGGAAGATTCAATTTTTCAATAGATAGAGGGCTGTTTTAGTTTTCCATGCATTCTTACATCAGTTCTGACAAAGTGTTTTTCCAGGGATTTATCCATTTCAGCTAAAAGATCAAATTTATGGGCATAACATTGTCATAATATTCTCAAATTACCTCTCAAATGTTTATATGATCTGTACTGATGTCCTTGTCTTCATTTATGATACTATAATTTTTATTTCATCTGACTTTTTCTTGATCAGTCTAACTAGGTGTTATCAATTTAATTAGTCTTTTCAAAAACTAACTTTTAGCTTAGTTGATTTTCTATATTGCTTTATGTCTACTTCATTGATTTGTGCTCTCATCTTTATTATTTGCTTTTTCAAACTTACTTGGGTTTTCTTTTCTGCTTCATAAAGTAGAACTTTTGATCATTGATTTTGTACCTTGTTTTTTGTCTAATATAAGCATTTAAAGTTCTAAATTTACGGGGTATCTGGGTGGCTCAGTTGGTTAAGCATCCAACTCTTGATGTCAGCTCAGGTCATGGTTTCAGGATCATGAGATTGAGCCCTGTGTGGAGCCTACTTAAGATTCTCTCTCTCCTTCTCCCTCTGCCCCTCCCCACTCTAAATAAATAAATAAATAAATAAATAAATAAATAAATAAATAAAGTTATAAATTTCCCTCTAGGTTTTGCTCTAATTACAACCCACAAATTTCCATGTGTCTGTTTCTTAGTTCAGAAACAGCTGTAACAAAATACTATAGACAGGGTGGCTTAGAAAACAAACGTTTCTCACAGTTCTGGAGACTAGAAATCCAAGATCAAGGTACCAGCAGATCCATTATCTGGTGAGGACCTGCTTCATGGTTTGCAGATGGTCATCTTTTCCTTGTATCCTCACGTGGTGGAGAGTAGAGTGAAAAAGCAAGCCCTCATGTCCCTTTTTATTTTTTCAAGATTCCAGAATATATTATAAATTTATTTTGCTGAGAGAAAGATAGATTATCTAATAAATTATGCTGTAGTACCTAACAACCTGTATAAAAATATGGCTGGACCATAACCTCACAGGATATAGAACATTACTTAAAGATTAAATACTTAAAAAAATAAAGATTAAATAAACACTTAAGTATGGAAAAAAAAACAAAAAATAACTTCAGCAGAATTTTTAGGAGACTGTATTAGTTTTCTATTCCTGCTGTTACAAATTACCAAGAACTTAGTGATTTAAAACAACACAGATTTGTTATCACACAATCTGGAAGTCAGAAGTCTCATCCAGGTCTCATTGGCCCAAAATCAGGTGTCAGCAGGGCTGTGTTCCTTCTGGAAGATCTAGGACAAAATCCATCCCTTTGCCTTTTACAGCTTCTAGAAGGTACCTGCATTCCTTGGCTCATGGCTCCTTGCTCCTTCAAAACCAGCAACTGCATCACTCTAACCTCTGTCTTCATTGTCCTCACAGCTCCCTCTCTGACTCTGACCTCACTCTCCTGCTTTCTTCTTTCACTTATTGGGACTCTTGTGTCATGTCTCCCCTTAGTATACTCATCCCATTCATGAGGGCTCCACTTTCATGACCTACTTACCTCCCCAAGGCCCTACCTCCTGATAACAATATGCTGGGCATTAAGATTTCAATATATAGAATATTGAGGGGGACACAAAATTCAGTCCATAGCATTGTGTCTTCACTATCACTCAGTTTCCAATATTTTCTAATTTCTCTTGTTATTTCTTCTCTGACCCTGTTTTCAGTGCTGGTAATTTCCAAATATTTAGAGATTTTCTCAATAATTTATTGGTTTTGGTTTCTAATTTAATTCCATTATGATCAAAATAATGTATTCTGCATTATTTCAGTTTTAAAATGTATTAAGATTTGTTTGTGGACTGGCATATGATCTATCTTAGTGAATGTTTCAATGCATGCTTAAAAGGAACGTGTATTCTTTTAGTTTGGAGATGCAATGTTCTACAAAAGCCTATTAGGTCAGGTTATTTGATTGTATCATTCAAATTTCCACATCTTACTGATTTGTGTGTGTGTATCTGTTCTATCAATTATCGAGAGGGAAGTGTTAAAAAAAATCTTTAACCATAGTTGGGGATTTGTATTTTTATCCTTCTAGTTCTATAGATTTTGCTTGATGTTTTTGAAGCTTTGTGCATACATGTGTGACAGCTTTGTAATGTGTCACCTTGGCTTGCTACTCTGCATTTCCCAGAATTCTCTCTCTACTATGTTACCAGTTAAAGTGGGCCACAGAGGAGATTTGGAAGGTAAAAAGGAGGCAGGAAGCATTTTGTAGTGCACACGTCATTGACGAAGTGTTGACTCACTTTGTTGGCATGAAGCAGCAGCTGGGCCTTCTTCCGTTTCTCTGTCTCCTGAGCCGGGTGTGTGTGTATAGCTCCATGGTGAAACTCCCAGCCTCTATAGGATATGATCACCACCAAGGTCAAAGGCAATAGAATGGGCATGTCTTTCAGTCTGTCCTCATAGGGTTCAAGCTTGTGCTTATTGGTTCTAGCTACTCCTGATCTCCCCATATTTTACATTCATATTCCTTTCTGGCTACCTGCCCTGTGGACTTCAAGCTCCAGCATAGACATGGAGACACAGCCTTACACAATTACATTAGCCAATTCTCTGTGTGTATGTGTGGATATATATATATATATATGGATCATATATATATGGATATATATATATGGATCAACTTTCATGGTTGAACTCTGACTGATACAGAATCTGATACCAAGAATATCTCTTGAATATAAGGATGTATTCTCTGAATTGGTTTTGAGTTTTCTGGAATCTGATTAGAATTAAAGGCACTAATGGCTCTATTGCCAATAATAAGGAGGACACAGGTGGTCAATAGCATGAAATGGCATAGACACTCAAACTGTAGATACCTGTAATAAAGTATCTATGGAAGACCAGATTCTGGATGACCAAGTATTTTCTACCTTAGAACATTTTAGTCAACGTAAGAGGTATAATGGGTGGGTTAGTTGGTTGGTTGCTACTAACTCTTCTAAAAAACATGGAGAAAGAAAATGAACTTAGGAATTTAAATTCCCAGCTCAAGGTCTGCACATAGCACCCAAAAGCTTCTATGATTTCTCTGGGGAAAAAAAAAAAAAAAACACACAAACAAAAACATTTCCTGTTGGTACAGGGCCACGATTTCCAAAAACCAAATCCAAAGTCTAATCATACAAGTGCCTGAATTACAACACAAATTGCATTCTCATCCTTGCAAGGCCTTTTTTGTTAAAGTTGAGGCATCTGTTGGGAATGAACAGGATCCTAAAAATTGGAATGGAAACATATAGGAAACATATGATGAAGGTGGGACCTCAGGTTCCTAAATTACAGAATCTTCTTTGCCAGTAGAAGCATCTTCTTCCCCTGCCTGAGGGAGTTAGTTTTCCTTTTCCTGAAGAATCATATTGGCTTCCCTTGAGGTAGTTGCTTGCAAGTACTGCTGATTCTCCTCAGGACCTACCCCTGCTTTCTTTTCTGCTAGCCCTATAACTAGATTCAATTCCAATCAGGCCCCAGAGGGTGAGGTATATAATGTGACTCATGAGGAGGTATGGTACACACCAAAATGGTATTTCTCATTTATATAGATTGAATCCTGGGGAATACGTATGGGGACGTGTATTAAGGCTGTGGGATCAATGTGGAAGGAATGTAAAGTTGAATGGGGCCAAGTTTATTGATATGGGCTCACTAAGCAGAGATTCTGGATTTACTGTTTTTGCTTAGAGGCTTAGAATGCCTGTAACAGTTGGTTTGTTTGGGTAGCTGAAACATGGACCCAAGGTTAGCCTCCACTAAATGAAGTTGAAATGCTAGAACTTCTTTGGTATGCTGAAGAGAAAGGTATCCAAAGGCTTAGAAGATTGGAATGTTAGAGTGCATTTGTCATGTGAGACCTACTCACCAACATCAGAGAACAGACCTTTGACCACAGCTGTGAAAAATAAGTTTGCAAGGGGGGTCCAGCATCCTTGAAGAGCTCTGTGGTTGTTCTTCTCTACAGGTCAGAAATTACAGTGGGAACTGCTACCATTGAACTGAGATCCCTAATTGCAATGGGAATAATATCAAACTGGGATTCTGGGGAGGCACAGGTCAAATCACAGCACCTAATCACCATATATTAGGTGGGTGTGGTTATTGCAAAGGACTTGGGAGCCAAAGCAGTATTCAGAACTCTGATTTGCAGAGACCTATGGTGTTGGCCATAGGTCTTTAGAAAAGAGATCATAGAGTGTTTAGAAAAGAAATAGCTAGGAAGCATCCTGAATTCTTACTCGATCTGTTTAAGCAGAAAAAAATTATAGGTCTAGTGAACAAGGGTCTGGTTCGAATCATTAAATCTAGAGTCACACTGCTCAACTGATTCCCAGACTTGAGCCAGTTAACAGACACAGAACTCTTGAATGAAGGGAAGGCTATGTTCCATGAAGAAAAACCCTGTTACAGTGCCAAAAATGAATACTGTTAATCTTTCTTCCAGTCTTCACCAACAGGACCTGCAGCCATTACCACATTACAGTGTGACTACATTGGAGAAAGGAAAATAAACAAGTTTTTAAGAATTATTGGACATTGGCTCTGAACTGACACTAATTCCAGGAGACCCATTAGGCCAGGAGACTAATTTCAGGAGACCCACGTCCCCATTCAAGTGGCCTGTTTGCCTGTGAGAAAACGGAGATGGGTCTTGGAGAATGACTATAGATTATCATAAACATAATCATCAGGTGGTGATTTCGATTATAGCAGCTGTTCCAGATGTCATTTTAGTGCTTGAGAAAATCAATACAGAGGATTGCTGGTTTGTTTTTGTTATTGGTTTTAGAAATTGATCCACCTATATTTCTTTACATCACAGCTCCCATGCTTTTGAGGTCTTTAATCCAGAGCATCATTTAGCTTCTGTGTGTCAATTTCCCCTTCTGGAAAATGGAATGATAATAGTACCTACTTTGTAGGGTTGTTGTGATGATTAAATAAATGCAGTAAGTGTTACAAAAGTGTTAGCTCTGGCTCTTTGTGACAACAGTCACCATTTCCATCCATGCAAAGAAACAGTTGAAGGTGAGCAATAATTGAGGAATGGAGGCAAAATAGTGGCAAAGTTTTTGGAGATTCATCAGCCATAGCCAGAGTTGGAAGTCCTTACTGCCTGTCTTCTTGGAATTAGATTGGCCCAGTACCTCTGCAGACTCTCTTGTTGCTAAAGGGGAGCTTCCCGGATGCCCACCTTTAATTCAATGCTTTCTGTCACTTCTTTGACCCCTTCTTTCCTCTAAGGCTTTAGACCACAGGAGTTTGGTCCAAAGGTACAAGTTCTGGGAGAAGAGTTGTGACTTAGCAAGGCTTCCCTTGCTCAACCCACCAAAAGAGAGGCTCTCTCCCATTCCTCCACCCCTGCTTTAATCATCCCTAGGAAAGAAAAGCCCAAAGAGCCCCCAGCTGTGGATGCTTTTGTCTCCCAGCTTCCCTGCCTATTAAACACATGACAGCACATTGACTAATTGCTGGGAAATGAGGCCCTGAAGAATCTATTTCAAAAGAACCTGCAGCAAGATTGTCAAAAGAAGAGAGCTGGCCGGGAGAGGGATCAGTGCCCAGGGCTGGGGGCTGGGAACACAGCCCCACTGGCAGGCATTCTTCTGGCTGCTGAAGAACCAAGCCCAGGGGCCCACTGTCAAAGACGCTGGGAATTTGGAGCTGGGATTTGGGAGGTCATCGATCTGGCCCCCTCCCCTCTGAGAGCCTCAGTAAGCACACATCTGTCATTTCCTCTCCTACTCAAGATTCCATTCCTCTCAGAGATGCCCTGTAACAGCTGGGCCACAGGATGGAAGAACAGAAGTGTCCAGAATCACCTCTTACTGTGCTCTCCCAGCCCCCAGGAGTGCCCGCCCCCAAACTTGACACTTCTTGTTTGTATTTACAGACTAATCAAACCCAATCCATCCCATCCCATGTTTCCTAAACACTCACTGATCACTATTAATCAGCAAGCTGGCGATGTTGCTGCCTGCCCCTGTGAGCATCTTGTTAATGATGAGAGAAGACAGCCAAACGGCCAGCTCAGCTCCTGATGGGGAGGTATGGGTCTTGTCCAGATGGAGGTATGGGACTTGTCCGAGGAGGAAAAGGCATTGCTGCAAGCTGCCTGGCATAGAACAGAGATCCCTGGTGCCTGATAATGAGAAATGAGCAGGCCCTGTCTCTGCAAAGAACAATGTTCAGAGTCCATCCGCATGTCCCCTACCTTTGTTTATACCAGATGATCTTGGGGACCAAAGAGGGTGGAGGGAAACCTCAAGAGTGAAGGAAGCCTAGGTAGCCACCCCTACACTGAAGACCTATGCATTTCCCCAGAAGCCAGATCTAGAGATGAATGGCCTACAGCAGCAGGAGGGATTTAAGCTAGATGATCAGAAATATTTCCAGATGCAAAGCATTGCTAAAACTATTCCGGGGCAGGTTATTAAGGAAAGAAATGTTATGTATGACCTGAGGATCATTTACTCCATGTTTATTAGCTCAGTCTGTACTACATTTATATATGTTTATGTATAAGTTTGGGTTTTCTATCAACACATGAAATGGAGGGAAGCTAGTACAATATTTATTTGATGGCTCTTGGTTTCTTCTCCCACTGGAGATCACACCCTCCAGAATGCCCAGCCATGTGCTGACCAGGCATCACCCGAGTGATCAGATTAGCAGCCATGTTAACAAACTTTTACAAATCAGTTAGTGTCAAGCCCTGGGTTAGAGGCAGGAGAACCAAGTCCTGAGGGAATTATAGAAGTTAATCCTAGCACAGGAGAGCACTTCGTAGGAGCCAAGAACTTAGTTATTCAGAGGCAGTTGTCCCAGAAGTCAATCACAAGAGGCTCCATTGGGGGTGTGGAGCTTGAAGACCAGGGAAGGAAGGGCATGAGGTGCACGTCATGACTGGTTGGTTTCTAGGGGAGGGATTTCAGGCAAGCCCAAGGGGAGGCATTTTGGGGAATTACTATCTCTCCTAGGAATCTACCTCATTGAAATAGGTGCCCAGACCCACATGCCTGTTAGAATTTGTCATGGGGGGGGGGGCAGGGTGGCTCAGTCATTAAGCGTCTGCCTTCGGCTCTGGTCATGGTCCCAGGGTCCTGGGATCGAGTCCCACATCAGGCTCCCTGCTCGGCAGGAAGCCTGCTTCTCCCTCTCCCGCTCCCCCTGCTTGTGTTCCTTCTCTCGCTGTGTCTCTCTCTGTCAAATAAATAAAAAATCTTAAAAAAAAAAAAGAATTTGTCATGTGGATGACATGTCCTCTAATTAGGGACAGGGTGAGCTCTTAAAGATGTCCTTTCTGCCTCCCAGAACCTCTCACAGGCCTAGGATAGGGCTCAGTGCACCACCTCACCCCAACTCCCACTCCCATGGGGAGCAGGATCAGGGAAGGTACAGCAGCTCACTTATCTGCCCTAAGATGACATGTGAGCCACCAAGGACAGGAGCAGGCTCAGCTGCCCTGGCCCTCCTAGGCCAGGACCCCCAGAACAAGCACAGGGCCCACTCTTCCTCCCCTGTAGGTCCCACGCCTAACAATTTTATGTGAACAGCAGTTCTTGGGAGGTCAAACCCTGAGTCTCCCAGAGGTGAAGGAGCCGAGTCTCTGAGTCTAGAATTAACTGAAGGACCCCTCCTTCACTCTCTGTCTCCACATGGAATTGCAAAGGAACCACCAGAAACAAAGTCAAAGTTCCCAGAAAGAAAGAAAGACCTGGTTTAAAGTCTATAAGGCATGGTAGTTACGGATGAACCTCCTGGGTCCCTCATTCCTAGCTCTGCCACTTGTTAGCTTATGACCTTGTGCGCAAAAGAAGCAAGGAAGGAAAGTTGATCTGGATTCTTAAGTTCTCACATCCTCATGTATAAACTGGGGACGAATAATGCTGTATTCCTCAAGTTCATTATAACGAATTTATATTATTTTATAAGTAGGTTGGTGGGTGGCATAGGGGATAATGTGCCTCTGTAAAAATGGAATATATGAAACCAAAACAGAAACAAAAAGAGTAAATACTAAATAATACAAATTTGGCTTGTCTAAAAACAAACACACAAATAATTATAATTGGGGACAAAACCCAACTTCATAGGGTTGACCCGAGGAATAAATGAGCCAATCATGTAAAATCTTGGGACAACACCCAGCATGCTGTAAGCACTCAAAAAAAGGGGTGGGGGTGGGGGGAAGAAGTGCTGGCTATTATTTTTTAAATACTCTTCTGGCAGTGACAGTGTTACCATTTTGTCACAGGGAGGGTTTACAGAGGCATCTAATTGAAAGGGGAACTTGGAGACTTATTTCAAAAATGCATTTGCAAAGCAAGCAAGGCTTTATTCCTTTTTCAATATTTCTTCATACTGTAAGGAGATAATAGAAATATTTTCTTCATAGGGTTCTTAGGAGGATTAAGTGAAATGATATGTATAATGTGCTTAGAACAGTGCCCAGCACTGCGTAAGCTCCTGGTTAATGAATAAGCACTCCCCAACCTGGGTGGCTGGAGAAAATGCTGGAGTTGAGGGGGTTGGAGGCTTCCTGGCTGTAGGGGAGTTCTGTTCTGTTCCACAAGGAACATAAATCTTCCCCTGCTGTGGTACAAGTCAAGCATTTAGACACAAGAATTTCCCGAGAATCAATCAGGATGGCAGACCTGGGCTAGGTTTCCAAGGAAGCTTGCTTTATTTCTTCCCTTGGAGGTGCTCATTGGTCTAGGATCTAAGGGTTCATGTTCAGGCCTCCCTGAAGACCAGACATCATGGCCTCTGGAAGGTGTTCTCAGCCTCAGGACTCGAGCTGCAAAGCATCTGAGCTCCTAGAGCAGGGACCTAGAGCAAAGACATCTGGTCCACCTGGATTAGCTGGGCTTAGGGTCTCGAAGACTCAGGGGCTGGACCATAAAACAAAGAAACCTTAAGCCCCCCTTGCTGTCTGGCCGAGAAACACACAGACATATGCTTCTAGATACTCACCTGCTGCCGGCCTGGCCCTGACCCTCTCCCAGAGAGGCTCACAGGAGGGAGGGCCAGGGGCCTTGGGCCCCTGGGAAAACCCCCTTTATGACAGTAGACAATACATTACGCTGCCTCCATAAACAGTGATGAACAGCAGGACCGAGCTCAGCATGCTTTACCTCGTGGATCCCAAAGTGGGCGTAGGAGTCAAAGTAATAATCTCTTGAGGTCATCTCCTCCGGGTTCAGCAGCTTGGACATCTTGCCCCGTCCTGGGCAGCTGGGTTGAGTGGACACATGATGGACACATTGCACAGGCTTGGGTGGGACGACGGGCTGAGGGGGCTGCGGGGGGGGACTGCTCACCTGAGGGGAAGAGAAGGGGCCTGGTGTCAACAGCAGCACTGAGGTCCTGCCCTCTGAGATGCCGCCTCTCCTTCCTTCCCCTCCCTGAGCCCCTGCTCCAGTCGCCACAGCAGCCACTCCTAAGGGGCAGATGGACCCTTCCGGCTTTCTGGCAGGCCCACTGAGGGCTGTGACTTGTAGAGGGGCGCCATGCTACTGAGGAGCCAAAAAGACCTCAAATTAACCCAATCTCATCACTTACTAGTCGGGTGACCTGAGCCAATCTAGGCCTCAGTTTCCAGATATGCTAAAGAAAACAAAAATACATTCCTTTATAGGCGAATAGTGAATGCTCACTAAAGGGAGAGATGCATAGTGTCACATAGCCTGGTGGCTGGAGTACAGATTCCAGAGCCAGTCTGCCAAAACCGGAACCCCAGCTCTGCCACTCAGGAGCTATGCGCCCGACCTCAGGCAAAATTAACCCCTCAGTGCCTTGGTTTCCCCATCCCTCAAATGGGAATAAAATGATCCCCACGTCCTAGAGTCACCCTGAGGATCAGGTAGTTATTTGTGAAGTGCTTATAAAAGGGCCTAGCACATAATCGGTATTTGTTAAACTGAATCCCACCTGCACCCGTAGGAAGATCGAGTCCCTGGGCTTCCCTCCAGCGGGCCACACTTGTCCCCCAAAATGCAGGTCTCTTAGGTTCTGGGGCCTCACGCCTATTGTCTTCCCTCCTGCTTTCTGTGAACTTCACTCTGAACTTCAGCAGAAGTCTACTCTGAACTGCGAATGCCCACGCGGATGGTGGCCTCCTGCCTGCGCACAACCAAGCATGCTCTTGCTGGGTTCCTACCCTTGCCACGCAGCCCCACACTACACCCCGCTGCTGCTGCCAGTCCCTGGCCAGCACCTCTGCCTTCACAGGCTAAGAGGAGGAGGGAGAAGGAGAGGAAGTTCAGGGAGTTTTGGAGCCCAAACATTTGGCTTGACTGCAGACATGAGGTCATCCTAGAAGAAGAAACTTCTCTCCCTGGAGCATAGGAATCCAGGTGTGCACAGCACAGCAAAGGCCTCAAAGCAGGGTAAAAGTTTAAAATATAGATAAGCAGGATTAGCCGGTAGTTGATCCTCTGGGACTCCTGGATCCCATCCTGCCTCTAGTAAAATTAAAAACGGATATTGAGAGGCAGGTGGTATGGTATAAAGCACAAATCCTGGGGCCACACTGCCTGGCTTTGAAACACAGCCCTGCTGCTTAGTGGCTGACAAATGACCTTCGGAAGTCATTTGTCATCATGTGCCTCAGTCTCCTGCTCCATAAAATAGACATCATAGTAAAACCCATCTGAGCGAACAGTCAAAAAGTTTGGGTGAGTTCATACATGGGAAGTGTTTAGAACAGTGCCTGGTAATAGTAAGCTCTAATATTATTATTACCGTTATCAATATTATTCAGATTACATAAACATGTCTGTTTCATGCCTTGATTTTCTCATTTGTGAGCTGAATCAGCTCATACTTATTAATCTCCTTCCCAACAAGGGAAATAGGGCGGCCCTAGGACAGAGCAAGATCAAGAAACCCAAGTGATTCCATCTCTCCATTGTGCTGTGCGTACAGCCCCCAGACTGCCCTGTGTCCTGGGCTGGAGGGGAGTGAGCTCAAGGGAGTGTGATGGTCCCATTTTCCTGGTGTATCTAGGCTACAGCCTCTGGGAAATAAGCAGACTTCCCAGTTTAGCAACATCAGATTTGAGGTCAGAGAGATCCCGCCTGGCTGGCAGAGGCAATCGGGGCTGCCTCATTAGAATGCAGCAGGTGTGCCCACCCTCATCTTGGGATGTTGGTCATGGTCTCTGGGAGGCTAAAAATAGACTGTGTCAGTTACATACTCCCATGCTGGCTGCAGAGTCACCTCTAAAGCTAAAGAAGGCTCCGTGCATGAAGCTGACCCCAATCTTGACTCTATTTAAAAATGTTAAAGAGAGAAAAAGTCCTCCTGGTCCAGGCAGCGTGCATGGTCAGGGTCACAGGAGCCTCCTGCACCCCTTAGCTGCCGTTCAACTCTGATTCCAAGGTTCTCTCTCCTACGATGTTCCTGAGATCCTTTTCTCAGCTGCCAACTTACAAAATGTCTACCATGCACCATTCATTGCATTCATGAGGCAAAGTGATGAGTGGATTTGGGGAAGCATTCACCTCGATAACCACAGGTCAAACCATGAGGACAAAGAGGTGACTGTGGCCCAGTCCATGGTCCCAAAGGCTGTCAGCCTGGCTCAGCCTCTTGCAGAGGGGACTTGCGCTCTGTCCATTAGCTGATAGTTGTGTCCTGTCCCTGGAGGCTGGGAGTGGGATGGGAAACAGCAGTGACCCATGATCCCCAGGCATTCAGCTACCTGGAGTGTTGTTTTTCATTCCATAAATACCTACTGAATATCAGCTGTGGCAAAACACTGTGCAGGTTCTGTGGAAGAACAGAGACGAATAGTAAGAGTGCCCTCAAAGGACTCTGCTTTCTGGTAGGAAAATAAAACCTTAGAAGTCTCCACTAGATGATGGAATAGGAATTTTTTTACAAGAGAACCTTGAGCAAATTGTTCTGGGAGTTTCAAAGAGAGAATTCACTTCAAAGAATCAGAAAAGCTTGGGATAGCTGGCAGTGGGGTAGGTGGGGATCTTTCTGAATGGATTTTGGTAGGTGGAAATGGTGGGAGAGAATTCTAGGAGGAGGGAATGGCTGGAGCAAAAGGTAAAGGGGCAGAAAGCTGTGAGCTTATTTGAGGAGCAACTTGGCTGAGATAGTGGGAGATTCCACTGAAAGGAAGTTAAGGCCAGGCTAAGAGGTTGTAATTAAATACAAGACAATGGGGAGTTGTTGGTGGTTTGTTACCAGAGAGTTCCATGCTTAAGCTCTACTTTAGGAAGATGAATGTGGTGGCGGTGAGCAGGAGGGGCAAGGAGGAGAAATGACAAGTCAAGGGACTAGGGTTGGGGAAGCAAGGTATGAACTTATGAGGCCATTTTCAAAGTCCAGTCAAGAAATAATGAGAACCAGAACTACCATTGTGTTAGAGGGCCCGCCTGCCAGGGAAATGACAGGGATTGAATCTACACAGAGATTGCCTGGGGGCTGGCACTGACAGGATATAGGGGGAAAGAGAAATGTTGGAACCCAAGATGACCCCAACAATTCAAGCCTGGGTGACCAGAAAAACAGTGGTGACATTAACAGAAAAAAGCAAGTCAGCAGGAAGAGCAGGTGAGGCAAAAGGGGGGAATAATGAATTTCCGCTTGGATTTGTGAAGTTTAAAATGTCATTGAGTCAGCCGGCTCTGTGGCGCAATGGATAGCACATTGGACTTCTAAAATGTCATTGAGTCATATCAAGCAGAATAGTACAGTCCCAGTCAATAAACATCATAAATAGAATTGAAAAGCAACTGATAAAATGAGAAGTACCTTTCTAACATAGATGGATGAAAGTGAATATCCTTAATATGTAGAGAGCTCTTATAAACCAATAAGAGGAAAGCAAGCATCCTTCATTTAGCATTGAACAAAGGATCTTACGGTTAATTCACATGAAAATAAACACAAATGGCAAATGAACATGAGGCAAAAATATTTAGCCTCTCTAGAAACCAGGTAGCTTCAAATTAAAAAAAAGTTATAATTTTTAATTATTAAATAAGCTTGACTCCTCCCACAACTATGATAACACTGCACTTGTAAAGGCTGTAGAGAAAGAGGTACTTTTATATAGTTCTAGAGAGGATTTTTCTGGAAGGCAGTTTGATAAAAATGCATTAAAAGTCTTTGAAAGCACAAATCCTTAAACCCAGTAATTACTTCTTTTGGAATTCATCTTGAGGAAAGAATCATGGCAGATAACACAAAAATAGGAGTCAACCTAGAGGTTCCACGAAACAAAACTGATTACATAAACTATGGTACATCCACACAACAGAATGTTATACATCCGTTTGTAATGTTGTGGCAGAGTGTTTAATAAAAGAAATATGATCACGATAAACTGTGGGTTGAGGAGAACAAGTGGGAGAAGACATATTTTTAAAATTAAAACTTATTCATGCCTGTGTTAAGAGGGGAGACTCAAGGAAGTCACCAGAATTGGCGACAATTATGACTTATTTGTGTTGGATGATATTGGTGTTGGATGATAAACAGTTAATTCTTTCCTTTCCTGTGCTTGTTGATACTTTCTAAAATGTATGCCATTCACATGTACTACTTTTGAAAAGAGCAAAGCATAATAATATTGGCAAAAAAAAAAAAAAAAAAGAAATGCGATCCCAGACCTCTGAAAAGAAGCCGAGGCTGGCCCTCTGGCGGGAAACCATCTGCTCAGAGAGGGGCTAAGGAGCTCACTTGGGAGAGACCGCCAGGGAAGGAGGTAGAGGGGAATGAGGCTGTGCCAGGGAGAGAAGCCAGAAGCCTCCTTCTCTGAGGACCTTGGAGGCACCAGGGGATGTGGGGGGATAGGCTCCGGAGGATGTGTCCTCATCCCTCCAGTTCTGCAACTGCCCCTCCTCTGAGGATGTGCGAGACAAGCGCTGCAATCCAATGGCCACTCAACAGCAGGAAAGCAAAGACAACCTGTCGCTAGCCTCACTTATCCAGAAGGACGCCATACTAGGAAGCTGTGCAGTCACTTCTAGAGCTGATGAATTCTCCATGCATGAAGCTGACCCCAATCTTGACTCTATTTAAAGGTATTAAGAGGAGAAAAATTCCTAGCTGGTCTGGGCAGCATACGTACAAGGGCCTCCTGCACCCCTTAGCTCTTATTCTGAGGTTCCCTTTTCCACAGGGTTCCTGAGATTCTTTCCTCCATTGCCAACTTGGAAAGCGTCTACTATGCACCGTGCATTGCATTCATGAGGCAAGCGGGTGAATGGATTTGGGGGGGCATTCACTTCGATAACCACAGGTCAAACCATGAGGACAAATAGGTATCTGTGGCCCAGTCCCTGGTCCCAAAGGCTGTCAGCCTGGCTCAGCCTCTTGCAGAGGGGACTTGCGCTCTGTCCATTAGCTGATAGTTGTGTCCTGTCCCTAGAGGCTGGGAGTGGGATGGGAAACAGCAGTGACCCATGATCCCCAGGCATTCAGCTACCTGGAGTGTTGCTTTTCATTCCATACATACCTACTGAATATCAGCTGTGGCAAAGCACTGTGCAGGTTCTGTGGAAGAACAGAGGTATATACAAACCTTCTAGGTCCCCATACAGGCATATAGGAACCAGTATAGGAATCCAGATGTTTCTGTGGAAGCTATCAAAGTTGGTTAAGCCACAGTGGAAGGTCCTTTGGACAGTATCTGAAAACCCAGCTGTTGCCACATCTGCCTACCCTCCATGGCCCTGGAAAGACTCGAGCAACGTAGGGGATGGGTCTTGGAGGACAATGGTGGGTTCATCTGGGAAGTCAGAAGCCCTGACTCCTCCATAGGTCGACCAGAGGCTCTGGGTGAAGGCAGCCTTCAAATTTCAACTCATCTTGTCTACATTGGCTGAGAGCGCAGACAAGGCTTGGGAATCACAGTGGGAGATGGAGGCCAGACTGACTCTCAACCTCAGCTCCTCAGTCTCCTCATAGCTGTGGCTGTCACAGCTCTGATTTTCTCCCTGTGCCCAAGTTCCTTCCCACTAGATGTTTTAACCCCTCTAGCACTGCAGCATGAGACTTGTGCTCACATTACTCTCAAGTTCCATCCTTAATGCAGTGGGATGCTTGGTGCTGCAATGCATACAGAAGCCCTGCCTTGCTCTCCCACCTCCTCCCAAGGGCCTCAGGCTCAGGGCACCACTATTTGCAGAATAGCATGTTGCCTGATTTCCTGGTCTTTTGAGACTCACCTGTCACTGTCAGGATTTCTGACTTTGTCTTCTACTCTTAGTGCCAACTGCTGATTGGGAGTCTTTAGATACTGTAAACTGCCTCTAGGCCTGGCCTCTCCCAAGGCATCTTCAGCAATTTTTCTCCCCAGTAAATCATCTATGATCTTCCTAGTCCACCCCATTCTGCTGGGGTGAATGGGCCCAAGTCCCACTAAATGCTGAGATAAGCTAAAAGGGTTGTGGAAACACCAAAGCTGGAGGAAGCACCAAAGCTGGAGACCAAAAGGAGGATGGCTTCCTGAGCTGAGTGTTTGAGCTGGCCCTTGAAGGGGTGGAGAGGCAAGGATGAGGGTTCAGGGGGAGCAATTTTTTTATCTAACTCACTTCCATCTGAAAATAAGGGTAGATGATAGGTGATGCTGCTGCTGCTGATTGATCCCTGACGTTGATTGATCCCTAATGCTAGGCACTGTGCTAAGCACTTGACAAACACCATCTCATAAAATCCTCCTAATAACTCAATGAGGCACTAAAATTTACAGACAAAGAAACTGATGCTCAAAAAATTTAGGCAGAGCTCACAAGTAATGGAGCCAGGACCTAAACTGCTATCTGTTGGACACCAAAGTCATGCTCTTGACATTGATGCTGTGGTTAGCTCAGTTCAGTCACACCAAGCTTAACTGAGCTCCTGCTAGGAGCCCTGTGCTCAGAAATAGGTGGCAAAGCTGACCAAGACAAGAAGTCCAGTCCTGCAGAAAAAGGGGTCAACAGGCAATGACTAAAAAGAAGAAAATGCCTCAGTGCAGGTAGGCAGAGGTAGGTACCTCTCCAAGGTAACTGAGTTCAAAGGGGAACAAACAGAAAGCTCCAGTTTATAGAAGGAGGAACTGAAGCCCACATAAGAAAAGGAATGTGTCTAGGGTCACACAGGCAAATCCAGAACTGGAGCCTCTAAGAAAATAGAGAAGGAGTGGTGGGGGAGAGGGAAAAGAGGTCTTGAGGAAGGAGAGTGGAGGTGAGGGAGATATGATGGGGAAAGCTAGGCAGCAGGGGGCAGAGAGAAGCCAGCACTTTCTGCACCAGGCAGCTGAAGCTAACCCAAGCCCATTGGGCTATAAATGGCTCTTACTGGCACCAGCCCAAGCTGTAAAAATGATTTTCCTGAGAACAAGAGGCTCCACTGGAGGAGCCAAATCCTGCTCTGTTTTCCAAATGTCAAGACAGCTTTTTCTAACCTGAGTCGTCTGTCCTCAGCAGCAGCCTGCCTGGCCTGAGGTCCCATGGAGGGAACAGAAAGGGGACTGCAAAGGGTGGGTCACCGCAAGGTGGGCAGAGGAAAGTGTGGGAGGAGGGGTGACCCCCTCGCCAGGTCTCACCACATCTTTCTTCCCAGACGACTTTGTCTCTCTCCCACCTTCTTCTAGCCCGTGCTCACATCTGGCCCCTGTCCCAGGGTCACCCTCAGACACTCATCACACTATTTCTTCATCCTGATTTTTACTCACGAGACTGTGATCTTGTGGTCCATGTCATTGGTAATCACCTAGGGTGAGCTCTCCTAGCACCATCTGTCTGCCTTTAGATAGGGACCAGAGCTTTAACTGAAAGGAGAAAATTCTAATGGTAGAATGTCAGGCAACAGGGCTCTGCTGGGCATGTGGACCTCTCCTATTGTCCAAGATCACAACAAAAATGTATAGCTTTCATGTCTGCCTTTGGCCAAAGACAACCCTGTTTCCACCCTCACATCTACTCTTCTGCAGCCATGTTTCCTATCACCTGGGCTGAAGATGAGTCCCAGCAAAGTAATGTCAAATGTCAGCCTCCCCACAAAAAAGTGCTATACTAGAGTAAATAGCCCCAGCTCATGGTTTCTCACCCTGGGAGTCAGAAACCTGTGAATCTGGAGGATGGGGGGAAGCATCTAGATGCTGCTGGTCCCACAAGACTGTGATGTCTTCCTGTGCATGGCCTCCAGGGCACCTTGGCCTGTATATTTGTCAACAGTCATTCTCATGTCCCTCAGTAGAGTTGGCTCTTTAAAGTCATAGACTCTCTCTAGACCTCCCTGGGGCAGGGCCAAGCACTGATGCATGTCACAGAGTGTCAGCTGCTGTCACCCACTGGGATCATCCTGTTTTACAGTGTCCCTGACTACGACTGGTATCTTGGCAGAACCAATCTTCACATGCTTTATTACTTTAGACTCAAGTTCCCTCCAAGGCTGTCCTCCCTAGAATCCTCTTCCCTCGGATCCTGCCACCCACTATTCTTAGCCCCCACTTTCCTACTGGTGAATGCTTTGCCCTGGGGAATGTTGCCAGGAGGCCTGGCAGAACACTTGCCTGAGCCAGGGCTTACCAAGGGATCTAAGACAGTGGTTCTCAATGTCTAGTCCCTAGACCACCAGCATCAGCATCTCCTTGGAGCCTGTAAGAAATGCAAATTCTCAGCCTTTACCAGAAACCACTGAATCATAATCTCTGTAGTAGGGTTTAGCAATCTGTTCTAACAAGCCTCCATGTGACTCTGATGTATCACAGAGTTTGAGCCCCACTGGTCTAGCGTTACATTATTCCACAGTGTATTCTACAGAATAGATATTCCTAGAAAAGGGGTTCCATGGTCAAGTAAGTTTGGACAAGTAAGCTAAAGAGATTTTTTTCATTTTTTTCCCCAGCTTTACTGAAGTATAATTGACATATAATGTATAAGTTTAAGGTACAACATAATGATTTGATATATGTATATACTGAAAAATGCGAAGAGATTTCTTAATTGCAATACATTTAAACCTTTAATTTGCTAAAACAAATTGTGCATCTCCAAGAGGGAGTTAGGGTGTCTTTTGCTACCAAATTTATGGCTGCGACATCCTTTTCTTCTGAGAGATCTATAAACATCTCTAGAAATTAATGTTCTGAGGAAACTATCTGTGGGGCTCTGATTTAGGACAGTGTTTCTCTCTTAAAATCTGCATCAGCCACCTTGGGTTGGGTCTCAGGCCCCAACCCAGACCAATGGAGTCAGAGCCTCTGGGGTGAGACCCAACAAGCTGCACATTTAACAAGCTCCCCCAAGTGATGCCTATGAAATCCTGGTCCTCACAGAGCTGAGGACAGCTACCTGCATTCTCCATCACTCTCTGACCCCTAATGCAGTCCCCAGGGCCAGCCTGGAATAGCCTTGGTGCTACTGTGATACCCAAATGTCAGGGCTGGCCCAAGGACACCTGGACCAGAGGCAGCCACAATTCACAGAAAGCACCTTAGCTCCCACAGTGAAAGAGCTTGGATTGAGTGTAGCTGTGCCACCTTTAGGCTAGGGGGACCTTGGGCAAGTCCCTAACTTGCTGTAATTGCCAGGGTCATGATGTGCCTCAACTCAAAGGGCAGTCCTTGGCACCTGTGCACTGTGTCTGGGTGCTTCCCGTCAGCCCTTGGCTGTCTCTTTGTTGTACAACAGCAGTGCCTGCTTTAAATCAAAATGGCATTGCACCCACACGGCACTCCCTCTGTCTCCTGGATCAGTAACTGCTGGGAAGGAATCTATTGGATTTGTTGGGCCTGACCTATTTTTTAAATAAACTGGGGCTGTTTTCCAGCTATTAGTCACTTCTCTCCCAAGCCTCCACATATTAAATTCTCTTCTTATATCCTCAGATATTTTGGCTGCAAGAGATGTCAGATTAATTGGATGCTTGGCTCCTGGCTCTTCCCCCTTAATGGGCTTAAAAAGCAGACTCCCCCCCCCCATTTCCTCCCTTTCCCCTCCCCAAGGCAACAAGAGTCTTTTTCTCTCCTTTGACTTGAAAGTGGTCACCAAGCACTTGGCTTCCTTCTCCACTTTCCTGTATGGGCACATGTGTGCAGAAAGACACAGCCAATGTCCTCACACCCACACCTCACCCAGAGTTGGACTAAGTTTTAGTTTCATATTTGGGTCAAATCATCCCTGTAGGATCTGAGCTGGGTTCAGGACTCCCCACCCCAGGCTGGGTCATCCATGGAGGCAGAGGGTATCAAGCTGAAGTTGTATAGATAGAACATCTATGGGTTTTGGTCTTGGTTCTTTCTTGTCCTATTCAGGTCACTATGCAAAAGCAATTTAACCTTTCCTACCCTGTTTCTTTTTCTGTCAAATGACAACAATTATGTGTCCTGCTTCTTTCATGAGCCTACTGTGATGACTGAAAGATGCTGAGTATGTAAATATTTGCATGAAATTCTAACGTGTGGTAAAGGAGTATGAGACTTCCATCTGTGGCAATCTGAATCTATGCCCTTATACTATTTTTGGATGTCCTCTGGGCTCTTCTCTGGCAAGAGACACAGTAGCTTTGGCTACTCTTAGCATTCTCTTCTTCTGCCTGCCTGACTCTGGTCCTCCCCCTCCACACTGTCCACTCTCTAGGCTCTATTTTGCCCCCCTTCCTTGGAGCTTTCTGAGTATTATGCAATTGCTATCTTCAGGAACATAGCCATCATGAAAAGTCAGTCATTTTTTCCAGCTCCTGACACCTGGTCCCTTCTACTCCTATTCTGAGCTCATATGACATCTGCTGGTCTAAAGCTACTGGTTACATTCTGTGTTATTTTGTTGAAAAATGGTCTCACAATTGTAGGTGTTCCTTCTACAACCAAGAAGTAAATTCCTTCAGACCAGGAACCAGATCCTATGTGTTATTGGTTCTCCTTTAATACTTGGCATAGAGCTGGGGCTCAATAAAGATGTGTCGGTTACAGTATCCTTACACTTCATCGGGTCGATGTTGCCCTTCATAAATATATTATAAGTGGAGTGAAGGAGACTTTTTCCCCACCATGTAATCAGAGAACTTTCATTCCCCTTGAAAGGGTAGAGAGACAGCAAGAAGAAAGACAAAACTGATAAAAATAATTATCAGAATCTTAATAATACTTAACACTTCTTGGAGCCTCACAGAGCCTCAGGCCCCATCACCTGGCCATTAAGTTGATGGCTGAAGAAAAGTGAGCTACAGAGTCATACATCGGAAAGAAAATCACAAGTTGTTTGTCAAGACCATAGCCACACCTACTAGATTCTCATCTGGTTTCTATGGATTCCTCCAGACACTTTCTATCTAGTTCCAGTAAACCCATTTACTCCAAATAAATGTTATTTCCACCCAGATCCTGAGCAGAAGTGACTGGCTCCTTTAATGAGAGATCCTGATGCAAGTTTGCACAGGAAATACTGGCATTCCAGTTAGAAAGAGAACAATGTCAGCCATCTGGTATATATTTGGCCACTACTCCGAAGGTGGCCTCAAATTGGTCAATGACAGATTTCAGGAATCTGGATTTTTAAAAGCACTCCCAGGCAATGCCCATGATCTGTTAAAAAGCCAGGCAAAACATAAGAAATAATAATTTTCAAGACATTGAACATCAGACAATGAAAAACTGTACCCTGAGATGGCAAACAAAAAAGGTGAATCCTACAACGGCCCAGCTTGTTGCCTAGTGTGAGTATCCAGGCTACAGTGTAGGGAGTGGAAACCCAGCTAGAAATCTGTCTTAGTTGAAGAGATGGAGGTGGGACTCTGGAGATAGCAGGGCAGTGAGAGTTCGCAAGGCAAAATACTGGAGGGTAGAAGACTATGGGGCAGAGGGGAAGGTGGGGCTTTGGAGACCTGGAGAGAATCCCCCTCAAGCCTTCTGCTGAGGTGGATCAAACCATGCATGTGAAGAAATTACCTGATGCCAGGAAAAGAACTACTGAGAAGACAGAGGGACAATTTTTTGTTCTCACAGAGGGACAGGAATACTTCTTGCCCCCTTAAGCCAGAGTAGAAAACTTCATAATTCATGAATATGCAGAAAAGATTATTTTTCCCTTAGTGGTGGAAATTAACCCTAAAGACTGTTTTAATACCACCAAACAAAGCTTAAAAGCAAGACCTGAAAGGGTTAAACTGTTCAAGTAACTTAACTGCATGCCAGAACAAAGCCTAGAAATACAATATATCAAAAAATATCCAGTACCCAACAATATCCAAAGGTCTGGATTTCACAGTGTTTGCCATTCAGTCAAAAATTATCAGACTTACCAAAGAATTGAGAAAATATTACCTATAATGAAGAAAAAAGCCAATCTCATGAAATCAACCCAGAAAGAAGACAGATGACAGAATTGGTAGACAAGGTCATTAAAGTTGTTACTGGAACTATTTCATATGTTCAAGAAACTAGATGAAAAATTAAACCTAATAAGTAAAGACATGAAAGATAGAAAAATGACCCAAACTGAACTTCTAGACATAAAAATTATATGTGATGAAGAATATACTGGATTAGGTTAATAGCAGATTAAACATTACAGAAGAAAGTATTAGTTAATCTGACAGAAGGCAATAAAAACTATCTAAAATAAAACACAAAGAGGAAAAAAAGACTGAAAAATAGTTAAACAGAATGAAATCTTACCATTTTCAGCAATATGTATGGACCTAGAGAGTATAATGGTAAGTGGAATAAGACAGTCAGAGAAAGACAAATACCATATGATTTCACTCATATGTTGAATTTAAGAAACAAAACAAATGAACAAACAAAGGGAAAAAAGAGAACAACAACAAAAACAGACTCTTAACTATAGAGAACAAACTGATAGTAACCAAAGGGGAAGTGGATGTTGGAGGATTGGTGAAATAGGTGAGGGGAACAAAGAGTACACTTATCCTGATGAGCACTGAGAAATGCATGAAATTGGTGAACCACTACATGGCACACCTGAAATTAATATAACACTGCACATTAATTACATTTGAATAATAAAAAAAGTAAACAGAGCATCTTTGAGCTGTGGGACAACTTCAGGTGTCCTGGGGCACATGTGATTGTAGCACCCGAAGAAAGAGGAAACAGAAAAATAGTTAAAGAAATATTGAAATGATGGCTGAAAAATTCCAAATAATAAAAACGATAAATTTGCAGATCCAAGAAACTCACCAAACCCTGAGGAAAAGAAATATGAGGCAGAAAAAAATTACACCAACTTACATCATAATCAGGGCACCTGAGTGGCTCAGTCAGTTAAGCATCTGTCTTCAGCTCATGATGCTAGGGTGCTGGGATTGAGCCCTGCATCAGGCTCCGTGCTCAGTGGGGTGTCCGTTTTTTCCCTCCCCCCACTCACCCACTCATGCTCTCTCTCGTGCTCTCTCTCTCTCATAGATAAATAAAATATTTAAAAATAAATTTTTTAAAAAGTTACATCATAATCAAACTGCTTAAAACCACTGATAAATAGAAAATCTTAAAAACGGCCAGAAGGAGGAAAAGAGATGGTATATACAGAACAAAGAAAATAATGACAGCCAACTTATAAGTAACAACACAGCCCAGAAGACAGGACAGCAACGTCTTTAAAGTGCTGGAAAGAAAAAAGAAAAACTCTCAACTTATAATTCTATACCCAGTGAAATATCTTTAAAAATAAAGACAACATATGGGGCGCCTGGGTGGCTCAGTCAGTTAAGGGTCTGCCTTCAGCTCAGGTCATGGTCCCAGGATCCTGGGATGGAGCCCCACATCAGGCTCCCTGTTCATCCAGGGAGTCTGCTTCTCCCTCTCCCTCCCCCAGCTCATGCTCTCTCTCTCTCTCTCTCTCAAATAAATAAAGTCTTAAAAAATAAATAAATCAAGGCAACATAAAAACTTTTTGAGTCTTACAAAAGCTGAAAGATTTCATCATCCTCAGGCCCACACTCTAAGAAATGTTAAAGGACATTCTTTGGGCAGAAGGAAAATGACATCTGAGAGAAATTTGGATCTATGTCAAGAATGAAGTGCTCTGAAAATGGGTAAATATAAAAAAACCTTTTATTCTTATTATTTAAATGTCTTTAAAATATCACTGTTTAAATAAAAAAAACAATGTCTTATGGTATTTATAACATATATAGAAATAAAATGTATGGTAGCAGTAGCATAAAGGCCAGGAGGGGAAAAATGGAAGTATACTCTTACAAGATTCTTATAATATATGTGAAGTGCTGTAATTTTACTTGAAGATAGACTGTGATAAATTAAATATATATACTACATAGTTTAAAGAAGCCATTTTATAAAAGCACAAAATGTTATAGACAGTAAACAAGGAAAGGGTATAAAATGAAATCATAAAATATACTCTTGTATTATCCAAAAAAAAAGTTGAAAAAAAGGGTGAAAGTAACAAAGTACAGATAAATGATATAGAAACAAATAGCAAGATGGTAGATTTGAACCCAATAGCACCAATAATTACAGTAAATATAAATAGTCTAAAAATCTCAATTAAAAAGCAAAGGTTGTCATATTAGATTTAAACACAGACATATTCCACCCTATCTGAAACTTACTTTTAGCATAAAAAAGTAAAAGGATGAAATATGGCATACTACATTAACTCTAATGAAAGGAAAACTAAAGTAGCTATATTAATAGAAGACAAAATAGATATGAGCCAATAATATCAGGAAAAGAGGATATTTTCATAATGATTAAGATCAATTCATGAAGAGAACATAATTTCAAATGCATATTCATCTAATAAAAGATATGCAAAATATATGAAGCAAAACCAAATAGAACCAATTATTAATGAAATGGCAATTTAAAGTACAATGAGATACTACCTCACATTCCGTAGGATGGTTAATACTTTTTTAAAAAGAAGGAAAGAAAAAGAAAATAACAAGTGTTGGCAAGAATGTGGAGAAATTGGAGCCCTTGTGCACTGTTAGTGGGAATGTAAAATGATGTAGCCACTATGGAAAAGAGTATGGCATTTCCTCAAAAAAATTAAAAATAGAATTACCATATGATCCAGCAACTCTACTTCTAGATACATAGTCAAAAGAATTGAAAGTGGAGTCTTGAACAAATATTTGTACATCCATTATTCATAAAGCTAAAATGTAGAAGCAACCCAAGTGTCCATCAATGAATGAATGGATAAGCAAAATGTGATCTATACATAAAATTGAATATTCAGTCTTAAAAAGAAAGGAAATGCTGACAATTACTATAACGTGGATGAACTTGAGGACTTCATGCTAAATGAAAGAAGCCAGTCACAAAAAGACAAATACTGTATCATTCCACCTATATAGGGTGAAACTTAGAGTAGTCAAAATCATAGAGACAGAAAGTAGAATGGTGGTTGCCAGGGGTTGGGGGGGGAACATGGTGAGTTATTGTGTAATGGGTATAGAGTCAGTTTTGCAAAAGGAAAGAGTTCCAGAGATGAATGGTAGTGATGTTTGCACAGTAATGGGTGAATGTGCTTAAAACTACTGAGCTGTACACTTAAAAATATTAAGATAATATTTAAGTAAGTTTTATGTTATGTGCTATTGGGTTTAATATGACACATAAAGCATTTACTTGTTTAAATTAACACCTTAGTGTAAACTCTCTCATCATGTCTCTTCATTCCTGAAAGGAAGAAGAAAGTACATTTTAATAATGATAGGAAAGACAAAGCTACTGTAATCAAAACTATATGGTATTGGCACAAAAAATAGACACAAAGATCAATGGAACAGAACGGAGGGCCCAGAAATAAACCTATGCTTATAAGGTCAATTAATCTACAACAGAGGAAGTAAGAATATACAAGGAAAAGACAGTCCCTTCAAGGAATGGTGCTGGGAAAGCTGGTCAGCTACAGGCAAAAGAATGAAACTGGACCACTTTCTTGCATCATACACAAAAATAAGCTCAAAATGGATCAAAGACATAGATGTGAGACCTGAAATTATAAAAGTCCTAGAAGAAAACATAAATAGTATCTTTGATATCAACCTTAGCAACATCGTACTAGATATGTTTTTTCAGGCAAAGGAAACAAAAGCAAAATTAAATTATTGGGATCACACCAAAATAAAAAGCCTTTGTATAGTAAAGGAAACCATCAACAAAATGAAAGGGCAATGAATAGAAGAATATATTTACAAATGATATAGACAATAAGGAGTTAATATCCAAAATATATAAAGAACTTGTACAACTCAACACCAAAGCAAAACAAAAAAACAATTAGTCCAATTTAAAAGTGGGCAGAGGACTTGAATAGACATTTCTCTAAAGAAAACATCCAGATGGCCAATAGACACATGAAAAGATGTTCAACATCAGTAGTCATTAGGGAAATGCAAATCAAAACCATAACGAGGTACCACCTTACACCTGTCAGAATGGTTAGTATCAAAAAGACAAGAAATAACAAGTGTGGATGAGGATGTGGAGAAAAGGGAACCCTCATGCACTGCTGATGGGAATGTAACAAGTATAGTGGAAAACAGCATGGAAACTTCTCAAAAAATTAAAAATAGAAATACGAAATGATCCAGGAATTCCACTACTGGGTATTTACCCCCCCCAAAAACAAAAATAAAAACACTAATTTATTGAAAAGATGTATGTACCCCTATATTTATTGCAGCATTATTTATAATAGCCAAGATATGGAAACAACCCAAGTGTCCATCCCTAGATTAATGAATATGTATATTCATTATATATGTGTGTGTGTGTATATGTGTGTGTGTGTGTGTGTGTGTGTATACACAATGGAATATTGCTCATCCATAAAAAGGAATGAGATCTTGCCATTGGAGACAAAGTGAATGGACCAGAGGGCATCATGCTACATAAAATAAGTCAGATAGAGAAAGAAAAATACTATGCGATTTCACTTATATGTGGAATAAAAACAAACAGGCAAACAAATGAACAAACAAACAAACAAAAGCAGAAACAAACTCATAAACACAGAGAACTAATTGGTAGCTGCCAGAGGGGAGGAGAGTGGGAGAATGGACAAAATGGGTGAAGGAGAGTGGGAAGTAGAGGCTTCCAGGTATGGAATGAATAAGTTATGGGGACAAAAGGTACAGCAAAAGGAATGTAATCAAAGGTATTGTAATAGCATTGCATGATGACATATGCTAACTACACTTGTGAGCACAGTATGATATATGACTTGCTGAATTACTATGTTGTATGCCAACTATACTTTAGTAAAAAAAAAAAAGAACAAGAAAAGAATTGAGAGAGAGCACAACAAAACATCACCTTCTTTACTAATAAAGTTGAAGCAGGAAAAAGGAATAATGATAGGAAAGAGGAAGAGAACAAAATGGAGAGACCATTTGGTCTCTGGAGCCTGGGAAATGTAGTATCTAGAATCAAAGGAAGGCCACGTGCTGTAGGAGAAGTAGGAAGGCCCAGAGTCCAACTGATGTCCCCTCAGTTTTCTGGGTTCTAAACTTTATCCCCAAATTTTCCATCCCCTTCATACCTATAAGGATCTGAAACCTTTCCACCCCCCTCCTGCTCTTTTATCTCTGTCAGCCTGGACTTCATTCTACTGCTTGTACACCCAAAACTTGCCCCCACCTAGGAAATTTGCACCAGCTGCTTTGTCCATATATTTGAATGATTCCCTCCTTCACCTCATTTAAGTCTTTATTCAAATCTCACTTTTGCAGAGTGGCCTCTCCAGGTTACTCTTTCTGCAAATACCCCACCTCCATCACATTCTATTCCCTTACTCGCTTTATTCCTCTTCAGAACTTTTACTGGTGCTTAATAAGAGTGTGGATATTTGTTTATGTCTATCTTCCCCATACAATGAAAGCTCTATAAATGCAGGCACCATCAGGTGCTCTGTAATCCCAGTTTATAGAACGGTGCCTGACACTGAGTGAGTGTTCAATAAATATTCGTTGAAGGTATGAATGAATGAGCAAATAAATGAATGAATGATTTCCTTGACAAAGTGTCTGGGGGAGCTATGCAAAGAAAAGGGCTGAATAGCCATGATGGAGCAGTTGGAAGTCAGTCCTGGAGGCCCACTCTCATCCCACACCAGGCAGCTCCAACCCAGAGAGCCCCCAGGGCACATTTTGCCACCTGTCCATGCTTGACTCCGGCCCCACTCTAGGCTGGCTCTCAGATGTTCCCCCACACAAATGTCCTGTTCTGCCCTGCTTTATCTCAAAGGAGGCCAAGCACTCCAGAGCCCAGGAAAACTGGGTTAGCTGTTAGCAAACACTTTGTTCATGAGGCTTAAGCAGAAGCTGGTGCTACCAGAGCCCTTACAGTTAAAGTCCAAATCTGTAACCAAGAGTTACAGTTCTCTACCCTCTGCCATGATCTGAGCCCTGTATACTCCTCAGGTTCCTCCTCAAATGCTGCTCCAGTCCTACTGCCCTTCTCTGTGTCCCCTGATGGGTTTGTGCCCTGGCCTTGGTACCTGTCATTCCTCTGCCTAGAATCGCTGGCTCCTCCCTGTCTACTGACACATTCCTGCCCAACCCACACCTGGACAACTCCAGTAAGAGACTCAGATATCATTCCCTATAGCAAGTCCTAAAGACCTAAAGAAATTGGTCACAGAACATGCAATCTGCCTGTCAGAGAAAGATAAATCTCCACAGAATGATAGGTCCTCAATGCTTTATAAGATTCCTTTTAAAGACAACTTTTTAAGGTTACTAATCAGAGGGTCCCAAGATCTCTTATTAAGAGTCATGAGATTGGGGCATCTGGGTGGCTCAGTCAGTTAAGCATCTGATTTCAGCTCAGGTCATGATCTTAGGGTCTTGGGATCAAGCCCCCTGGTGAGCTCCCCACTCAGCGGGGAGTCTGCTTCTCCCTCTCCCTCTGTCCCTCCCCCCACTCATGGTCTCTCTGTCACTCTCTCACATAAATAAATAAAATTTTAAAAAAAAGAAAGAATCATGGGATTTCCCCCTCCATGAGTGCCATAGTCCCTTCCCTCAGAGAATGTCATGAAATTCCTCTCCTGTGCAACTGCAAGACAAGTGAGGGGAAGGCTTAGCCTTCATCTCTGTATAAAAGAAAACCTAAGGTTTTGCTGTGCTAAGAAATGTTAAAGAACAGAGGGAATTGAAGCATACAGCCTTCAGGGGCATGACTTTGCCTCTCTTTTTCCTGCGTTGCAGTTCTTAGCAAATGGTGAAGTATTTTAATGTAATTTTAAATTACAAGTCTTGTCCTTTTTCCCCGAATAGCACTCTTCCTTTTTTTTTCTTTTAAAGATTTTATTCATTTATTTGCCAGAGAGACAGAGAGACAGAAAGAGAGAGCACAAGCAGGGGGACCAGGAGGCAGAGGGAGAAGCAGGCTCTCCGCTGAGGAGGGAGCCCCATGCGGGGCTCGATCCCAGGACCCTGGGATCATGACCTGAGCCGAAGGCAGACGCTTAACGACGGAGCCACCCAGGCATCCCAACAGCACCCTTCTATAGATGCTCCCTTGGCACCCCTCCTTCAGTCTCCACACTACCCTTGTAATGGCTGGTATCTTGTCTGACTCCCCTACTAAAGCATAAACTCCTCAAAAGCAAGGACTGTTTCTTACTTGGTTGCATCTCCAGGGTTTATCATACTGCATGACATGGGGCTGGCACATAGTTCATTCTCAGTAAATACTTGTTGAAGGAGCAACTAATTAAATGGATAAATGGATGGATGGGTGGACAAACATCCCAGTAGAGAAGACTAAGGCTCAGAGTTTAAGTGGCTTCCCCCCAGGTCCTTGATGTTAGCAAATGACAGAAGTCAGGGCTTCCATGCTGTCTGAGTTGGCGGTAGACAGGATTTCTGAGTCCAGTTTCCCCTAGGTATCTTCCCAGATGAACGGGGCCCATATGTGGCCTCAGATCCCTTTGGGCTTAACTGTAACACACAAACCAGGTCTGATTTTCTGAATTCACTCAAAACGGGTGAGCATGTAGCAATCCTGATCAACACTCACCACCACAAACAAAACAACAGCTACCATGTTAACCAGGTGCTATGCTAAGTGCACTTTAACTTTTTTCACTTGACCTTTACACCAATCTTTTGAAGAAAGAATATATAACTCTTATTTCAAGGTCATTGTGTTAGAAATTGAAAGAACGTGGAATCAAGCCTAGAAGAAGCTGCCTCCCAAATTTTAACACAGACTTAGGAGAGGCAGTGTTGCTCCAAGGTCAAGATCCTGACCTGTAGGGCCAGCAATGACAGCCCCTGCCCAAAATATTTTCCATTCAAAGTCATCCCACTTAGGGTCATGGTTGGGTCCAACAGCTCTTATTTCTCGTCCCAGCTTGCCACTAACTCACTGTGCATCCTTGAGTCAGCCTTTACCCTCTCTGGCCTTGGATTCCCATCTATAGGAAAAGAAGGGACTAGATTCAATACAGTGGAGCCCAAGGATCAAAAAGGCATGTCTAAGGGGACCAAGCTGGTGACATGAACCAGTGGAGTGTGTGAATATAGGTGATGACACCCACCACGGGTAAGCAGGGGACTATGGCAGAGAGAGGATGGGCACCTTCTCTAAGAGGTGGCCAGTATCCCATGACATTATCTTCTGATCAGAAATGTCTTGATTTTTAAATGCTGGCCTCTCTGAAACTAACTATGAGCAGGTTTGGTTCATGTCTTCCCATTATTTATCACTGTTGTGTTCACAATTAGAGAGCTGAGGCTTGGAAAAAGGAGAAGATCAGTGAAAGACAAAGCCAGAGCAAATAGGTACACAGCCCTGAGAAACCAACCTTGAGGGGAACCTGAGCTTCTGGCTGATCAGAATAACCAAAATACAGAAGATAGAAACTGCCTATACCATGGGCAATGCATGGTATTTAAGGCAGCCTAGGATAGGTTGGAGAATGGAAGTTAGCCATGCTAGTTCAGCCATGTGAGTCTCAGTGGGTACAGAAAGAAAGAGTGAATTTCTCTCAAAGAAAGTGGTGAGTGTTTAGATACATGTACCTCATGTGGAAGGTTCAGTGTGGAGCAGTGGTTCTCAAACATGAGTGCGCATCAGAATCACCTGAAGAATAGATTGCAGGACCCACCCCTAGAGTCTCTGAATCGGTAAGTCTGAGGTAGGGTTGAGAATTTGACTTCTAACAAGTTCCCTGATGATGCTGATTTGGTTGGTCCAGGGACCACATTGGTAACCAGTGGGAATTTGGGCTCCGGTATATGACTATTTATGTTTGGAACCAGGGTCCACCACATACTAGCTATGTGACCCTGGGAAATTTACTAAACTTTTCTGTGTCTCGGTTCCTTCCTTTGAAATTGGGGACGTTATTAGTATCTACTCAGAAGACTGTTTAAGAATTAAATTCAATAGTCCATGTAAAGAGCTTTGAAAGGGCTTAGAGCATAATAAGTACTCAATGAATGCCACCAAGCATTTCTGTTTGTAAAAGTAGCTCAGCAGAAGCTACAGTGACAGTACCCCACGATTGGTAACACAGGAGCTCCACGATGACCTCTAGCTGTAAGGAGGCAAGAGGAGAGAAGTTACTGGAACCCAGAGATGGTGATGGCTATATGGAGAGGGCTACATGAGAGCTTCAGTTCTGGGAAAAAGTAGATAGTGACCCCATAGGGAAGGAGCTGGAAGAATAACTACTTTGACTTCACTCCCCCCTCTTCTCTGATCCGCTGATGCTTCCCTCTGGTGGAACTCTAACAGCCAGAGGCCTGGGGGAGCTGGGAAAGGGAGCCTATTGATACAGTCCATTATAATTCAGTCTTCCAGGGCATAAATCAGAGTGAAGAAGGATGGAGAGCAAACTGGAGGAACAAGTGTAAGATACCAGCACACTTAGAAAAGGGCCTCCAGACACCTTTGGTCTATAACCCCAACTTGAGGCAGGTTGACTCCTAATCCAACTCATATGGGTGATCTCCAGTGAAAGAGCTAATGGATTCAGTCCACATCCTGCAGCCTAAAATGCAAGCCACACCCCAGAATCAATCTGGTCACTGGCATTCCTGGCAAGGTGAGCCAGAGGATCCTGGTTCCAGACCTAGCCGGGGCTCTGACACTGAGCTAACTAGGCACCAAGCATGGATAAAAGTGAACTCTTTGGCTTTCTGTAGGGGATAAGAGACCACCTTGTAGTAAGCAGAAAAGACAAGATGAATTTAGCAGAGATTGGAAAATAAACACAGCAACCTGACGCGTAGGACCATCAGCGGCTAGAGCCTGACTCTGGCCCTGAAGCTAACTCTCTGACCTTGACAAAGCACCTCTCCCCAGAGCCTCCTTATCTGAAAGAGTCACTCTTACTTCTGTCCTCTTCTTCCACCTGGCTCCTCCTTATCCCTCAGATGTGGGGCCTGGAAAAGAATTCCAAGATGTGGTAAGTCACCCTGCGCTCCTTGGAGGAAACCACTAGAACAATACCCGATATAATAGTGATTATTCATTATCTGAAATTGGACAGAATGAACTACTGCAAAACAATATACTGTAAGGGGTTGGATCTGCTGAAGCGATGGACTGAGTTAAAATAGTTGCTACTAAATATTTTTCCTAAGGCTGGTAACTTTTGGTGCTTTCTTTACTCATATCCTGGTTCTCGTCTCCAGAACCCTTGAGAGGGACTGAGGTGATGCACTTTCCTGACACTGGTGGGGAAGTGACCTGGAAGAGGCAAGTAGCCAGCTCTCCAAAAAGATCCAGGCACAACCAAGTATAGAAGATATCACAGGAAATTTACCATGGAAAGAGAAGATAGTATGTACAAGTATAGAACACAATTATATTCACTAAAACCTGCAGTTGGAAAAGTCAAATTAACAATGGAAACCTGAAAGGGACCTCAATGAGTCATGAAATCCTGTCCCCTGGCTTCAGGTAAGATGTTATTAACTCAGCCCAAATAACCAAGGAACTTACTGGGATCACCCAGCCAGCTACTCAACCTTAATGTAAAACCCCTACTCAAGCCGAAATACAAGGGAAATTTAATGGGAATTATCTGTTAAATAGGCACAAACTAGGTTTTGTTTACGAGTCTGAGCTCTGCCGAAAGGCTTCCAGAATCCCCGGGATAAAGCCCATTCTGTCACAAGGGAAAGAGGAAGAAAGAGGGCACGGAAGCTCACATTAGAACTTTCTGAGAGAATTGGGTGATGCTGGGGGTGTTGAACAATGTTTCATGTAAGGAACTACCAAAATACTTCCTTATGGATTCAACCACTTCTCCAGGTTCACTCTATCATAATCTTTGTTCTTCTCCCTCCCAAAGGATAATGCTACATGGTAAATGCAGAGCAAATGAGAACCTCAAACTCCCTGATTCTTTATTTTGCAGTACTCTCAGGGTCAAGGACAGCCTCGGAAAATACCTGTCCCACAGCAAGCAAGTTGCAGAGCCTGGGCTATCACCAGGTCTCCCAAATCCCTTAGACCTCATCCTAAAATTATTTAATACCCAACCATCACCACCAATGCCAAATGAGATAGAGAATGGTGATCCCTGATGTTAACTCACAAAGGCAACCAGCCGCAGAACAATCACCTTGCATTGGTCCTCTGAGTAGGCAATCTCTACCCATAACTCATTCACTCACTCATTCATTCATTCATTCATTCAACAAACATCCACTGAGTCCTTCCATAGCCCAGGTATTGTGCTTTGGTGTAGCCAATGGACTGGCAAGGAGCAAGAGCAGAAGCTGGGAAGAAGGAAGCCCGTTACAGTGGCTCAGACAAGAGCTAATGAGGGTTTGATCTGAGGCAGTAGGGATAAGGAAAAGGAGATGTCAACAAAGTAGAATTAAAAGTAGAGTTAAAAGGATTTTGTTACATATTATCTGGGATTGGGGTCGGGGAGGTGAGAATGAGAGAAGCCCCTAGTATGATTCCCTATTTCTGACTAGAATGAAGGAGAGAATGGCAAAGCCCTCCAGGAAGGCCAGGCATACAAGGGGAGGCACAGATGAGCAAGTTCAGAGGAAACACAAGGAGCTCAGTTTGGGTCATGCTGAAATTGAAGTGCCTGCAGAACTTGAGGAAGAGAAATCCAGCCAGGGTCTGGACGTCACAAGATGTGGAAGAGGATGAGATTATCCAGGGACAGTAAGCTGGGGACAGCATCACTAAGAGGTGAAAGGAAGAAGAATTTGCATGAGAGATTGAGAGAGAAGTCAGAGATGTGGGAGAGGCAGGAGAAAGTTGGGCTTTGGACACCAAAGAGGAGAGGCTATCAAGAAAAACACAATAACCAACAGTGTCTAATATCATAGATTGGTCACATGCAATGAGAATCCATAACGGTGGGTAAGAAGGAGTGGGGGGTCTCCAAGGTTGGTGGTGAGGTCATGTCAGAGGACGGTTAACATAGGATCTGCCCTTCCTCAGGCCCTCAGTATGAAGCTCAGCTTCTGGCACCAGCCGTGGTACCCAAAGGAGTATGACATCCTGGCTTGGGCCTATATCTGGGAGATAAGGCAGGTCCCAGCACTTTAGAAATGACGGTCTTGTACTGCACACTTGGGAAGACAAAGATGTATGGCTTCAAGAAATTTGAAGCTAAAATCTTCCCCTTCTTTTCCTTTAGCCCTACACACATTCAGAACAGGCTAGACCTGTGACACCAAGTAAGGTTATGCATCAGTTGCCTGGTTGAATGAGTATTAAAGGAGCTGCTGCCAGAGACTGGATTCTCTCCAACATCCAGGCCCACAGAGCCCAGAACCAAGAAGCTGAAGCTGTCTCCCCCTGCCACCTGAATGGTAAGCCCTTCATAGTCTCTCCTGCCTGAAAAAGAAAGAGCCATTGCTCTTAGAAGCCTACAGGCCCATGCCTGAAAAATGAGAGAGAACAGAGGAGACTGAGCCAGCAGGTGGAAAGCAAAAATGAAGACAGAGGTTTCTGGAGGAAGATTCACTCTTTCCCAGATAAATAGTTGCCTGAAAGCTGCCTACCCTTACACTGTTTGTTCAAATCAGGACCCTAAAAGAGGTCTGCTCCTCACCAAGCCAAAGCCCAGATTGACGGCATATTTTTGCTTTTCCCCAAACCTCCACTTTCTATGCCATTTGCCACCAAGGGGGAAAACATCTCCCATTTTGCACAGCACGAATTTAGCACACGTGGGCATGTCTGGAAGGGGAAGCCATGTGGAGGATGGCGATGAGCTTGTCTCCAACTCCACTGACAATTCAATAAGGGGAAATTGGCATAACGCTGCACTGGGAGACACTTAAGATAGCAAGTGAATCACAACAAAGTTTAAGTCTTGCACAATACCTCTTCCCTTTCCCAAATGGCCTTATTCCCTTTGTCTCATTTAGTTCAAAGGCACCCCTATCAAGTAGGATAGATTAGGATCAACTCATCCATTTTTCATTTGGTAGCTGAGAGTCATAGAAGGCAGATGACAACAAAGTCAGGATCGTGGGTTCTGTCAGTTGGTTCTCAACTCTTTCTACACTACCTAATATGAGCTGATGGCCTGGGAACTGGAGCAAATAATCAAGGCAGGTTGAGGCAGTTCCTCCTTAGTCTTAGGACAGGGCCTGACTATCTTGATTAGATCATGTGGAGTACCCTCCAGGGGTATAGGGGATGGATCTCAAGAGCTCTGAGACTGGGGCGCCTGGGTGGCTCAGTCATTAAGTGGCTGCCTTCGGCTCAGGTCACGATCCCAGGGTCCTGGGATCGAGCCCCGCATCGGGCTCCCTGCTCGGTGGGGAGCCTGCTTCTCCCTCTTCCACTCCCCCTGCTTGTGTTCCCTCTCTCGCTGTGTGTGTCTCTCTCTGTCAGATAAATAAATAAAATCTTAAAAAAAAAAAAAAAAGAGCTCTGAGCTCTGAGACTGTGGATCTTTGATGCTAGAGCAGAGCTGGAAGAAGAAAAGGAGGTGGATGCAGGCTTGGCAGAGCTTCAGTGAAGCCTCCAAGAAAAGCCACCAGATCTGACCTTGTGGACAAAGCCCTAGGACCCTGCAGTACTGGCAGCCCAAGTCATTGATTTGGTTTTCTTCACATCCTGGAATACAGAGCATCTTATTTTTAGCCTTATAAACAGAGGAATGAATAGCAGTGCTGGACCAATATAACCCTGGGCAAAACTGGGGGCAGGAGTCGTGTCCACTCTCCAGAGCAGCTGGCCCCAGAGCAGTTAGGAGCCAGAACCTCAGGGCAGTTCAGATTCCCTTATCTGGGGACATCCCCCACTAGGTCTCCTGCTCACATCAGTCAGTGATGCTGGGAATAAATATATTGTCTCATCCAAACCCCCAAACTCTTCTGCCTCAAGCAAGGTTTTCAGGGGAGCCTCCATGGTCTCTCTGCTGCATCTTGCCACTGCTAAAGTGCAGGGAATTCCCAATCACCTAGGCAAAACCCTGACCCCCATCCTTTCTAGAACTGACACCTTGTCTGTTTGGGGGATATTAAACTTACACCTTTGTTTATTCAAAAATCTCCTCTTACCCAGTTTGCCTTGACTATAAACCTTCTTCCTGCAATTCTAGCTTTGTCCATCAGCAACTCTTTCTATACTACTGGGACATCTAACTTGGACAGCTTAAGTACAGCATGGCTTTGGGTCAGGAGGATTTCTTGTTAGAGTGGGATCCTATGTGACATAGTTGAGACCAGTGTATTAGGAAGGGACCAACAGATAGATATCCATTTAAACACTAACATCCATAGAACATTTTCCATACAGGAAAGGTGCATGTAGCAATGATCATCCATTGAACAAATGGTTTTGAACCTCTAATAAGTACTAGGCACTATAGTGGGTGCTGGGATTCAATGGTGAACAGCACAGAGCCCCCACTCTCACAAAATTTATGGTGGACTTATAGACAAGGAAATCAGCAAGTACAGTGTGATATGTGCCATGACAAAGAACGCACAGACACTATAGGATCACATGGGTGGGAGAACTAAGCCAGACTTGGATAAGGTGGTAGTATCAGGGAGGGCTTCCAGGAAGTGATGCTATCTAAGCAGAGACCTGAAGGAAGAGTAGTAGGTATCCGGAAAATAGAGGGAAGCAAGTTGAGCATAGCTGGAGTGGGTGGAAAGGACTTACAAGAAATGAAAGAAAGAAAGGTAGAAAGGTGTTCTGGGGAATGACTGTGTAGGGCTCTATGAGCTATGCTAAGGAGGGGACCTTTCTCCTAATAATAAGGGAAAAGTCACTGAAGGGGATTACGGAGGTGAGAAGTATAATCAGATTTCCATGTTAGAACACATATTCATGCTGCTAGGAAAATAAATCTAAGCAAGGAAAGGGAGGATGTGGGGACAGTGTCCAGGAGGTCACTGCAGAGATCCAGGCAAGAAATGGGGGGCCATGAACCGGGATTACAAAGGTGGGACCGGAAACAGGAGGACAAGTTCAGGACAAAGAGACAAGCTTGTGGGATGTAGAATCATCACTCATTGTGAAGAAAGGAGATAGGAGAGTCAGGGCTTATGATTGGTGAATTAATACTAAGCAGGATGAGGATCAGCAGGAGGAGAGGCAGGTTGGTGGGAAGAAATGCTATCCCTCAGGGGAGCCTGTGAGACATCTGAGTGGGGATGTCCCATAGGCAGTCAGTTAGGCGGGTCTAAGCTCAGAGGAGAGATCCGGGCTACAGCTTGGAGTCTGGGAATCATCAGCGTCCAAACTAGTAATGAAGCCAAGAGAGGGGATAGATGGCCTGGGTGGGTAGTAAGAAAAGAAGGTGACTCAGAACCCAGCCCAAAAGAAAACCACAATGCCTGAGTTGTGTAATAAATATTACCCATCAGGGAAGTCAAGGCTGCATAAACTTCCTGACGCTACAATTCAGATCTGTGTCTATAAGACTCTCCCTCAGAGTCCCACACTCGACCTCACCCCAGCATGGGTCCCACATATGACACACTCTCCCGTGTTGACTCATCAGACCCTGGGTCAAGCTCAGAAGCTCCAGGCTAGTAATTAAATGTGTACCTGATGTATCTCCTACTACAAATTGCAAACCACATAGGATAAGTACGTAAGTGTACAAGCATGTGCTTCTGCATGATGGGCCTACAGACTTAAGTGTACGCAAACATCCCTGCACATAAAGACACCCACACACACTCCAGTCTGGATTAGGTCATTTGTATCCACTCAAACTGAACATTAGAAGTGACTGTTCCCACTTTGCACTACAGATCTTCCCCAGAAACAAAACAAAAGCTGGGCAAATAAACAGTTACAACGGGGGGGGGGGGGGGAAGAAAACATTTGTCGAGATTCTTCTTTATGTCTTATTCCAGGATCGAATTTAATCCTCATGGCTAACCTGTAAGATGGGTTTTATAATCCCGAAGTGATGAAGACGAGACTCAAGCCTGACTCCGAAACGCTCCCCTGTCCCACCCCTGGAACAACAACTTCAATTCTGGAGAAGGGGGCGTAGAAAGACATTCTAGCAAAAAAAGAAGCTGGTGTGGTGTAGGTGTGATATACAGGTTTGTTACCTTTATTCATTCAATAAATATTCGTCTTTATCCTACTATGTACCTGGAGGCAGGTGTTGACCAAAGGCATGTAAGCAGAGAGCATTCCTTAACTAGGATCCTGTCTACACTTCTGAGGTGTCGTAATCATTTTTGTGGGACTGTCTGATGGAGCCTCCTTAGAGAGAAGTTGTTGTAACTGCTTGTCAGGGACAGATGAAGTCCTTGAATTTAAGATGTCTGTGGGAATTGTAGCCTTTCATTTTCCAGCAGGCCCAGTCTTCAAAGGCCACCACTGTACTTTACTTCGGCTAACAAGAGATTACCTTTCACAACAGAGCTATTAAATAGGGCCCTAATTGATGAATTTGCTAATGGCCCTTCCCTTTATACTGGCATTAGCCTGGTTCAGTTCCGTCTTAGCTGAACCTCCCCCGGGTCATGCCTCACACGCAGTGAATATATTCTGCTAGATTTATGGCAAAGAGGACAGGGAGTTCAACTCAGTCATTAAACATCTGATTTGCCACATGAGCCTGGGCAATACCTCTGTCCTCTCTCTTCCTTTCTCCTGTGCCTCAGTTTTTCTCAGTAGGAACATGGGGGAAAGTTATTGATCAATCCAGTAATCAAGAAGGAACTGCTCTCTTTTTAGCAGCAAGGCTTACAAAGGGCACAAGCAAGTCTAAGGCACTGGGCCTTCCTTCAGAAGGTCTGCAACCGATCATGATTGAAACTCTCCCATCTCCCACTTCTCTCACATTTGTAGGTACTCAGTGAGGTTTCCATCTAATTCTTTAAATGTTGCCAAACACCTGCTTCTAAGAGCTTGGAGTGCGGTAGGCCAGCCTGTGGGTCACAGAGAACCCCATCCCTCCTGTGACTGAAGCACTTCACGTGGGGGCTAGTGGCCCCTGGGCCCCTAGGGTACTAAAAACCTTGTCTTCAGCTGTCTTCATGGCTGAATCAATGATTCAGTGATTGAATAACTTGAATCAAAGATGCCTTCCCTTGACTGCTCTGCTCCAGCTCTGCCGAAACTGGCTCCATAACATCAGTGGTAAAGGCCCTTTATTCGTCCACTCCCCCTTTTGGGGCAGCACTGGATAAGCCCAGATTACAAATAACAGCTAATCTTTCTTGAGCATTTACCATGTGCCAGGAGTGTGCTTTATGTGAAATAGCTCACTTAATCCCCATAATAACTCAATGGGATCAAGTGCTATTACCATATCATAGATGATGAAGCCAAGGCACAGATGATGATGGTAACTTGCGCAGGCTGGTAAGCTGAGATCCAGCCCCAGGTGTGTCAGTCCCAGGGGCTGCACACTTAACCTCACACTAAAGCACCTCAGGTGAGAAGTCAGCAGCCCATGTGGCTTAACTGTTTGGAAGGTGCCAAGAAAATCCTTATCCCTCCTGCTTCCAGAATTGCCTCTCAAATAAGCTGGTAATGGGCTCACAATTCTACCACTGAAATAATTCCCTTGGCGATGACAAAGCAAACCTCCTAGGAGGATGAGGGGATCTAATACGTGAAGCTTGCTACAGAGTGAACGACTCCAATTTGCTATAGGTCCTTTCTGGAATATGCATAGAAGTGTATCAGTTCCTTCCTAAATCCCCCAAAGTTTTCAGCAAGTGGGAGCTGGTGTGGGGCAAAGATGAGAATAAGCTCAAAGTTGGGGATGTGGATAAAAACAGGAGAGAAGCCTGAGTCAACAGCAAAGCACATTCCAGTTCTGAGAATACCCCACCTTGGCTACTTTCTAGCTCTATAATCAACCACCGCAAGCTCCCACTTCTTCAACTGCAAAACAGAAATAGAAAGAGCTGCATTGTAATCTTCTTGTGTAAATTAAATAAGGTGATGCTTACAAAGCACTTAACACTATGCCCAACGCACAATATGAACATTAAAATGGCAGCTCTTGTTATAATTATTTCTATTGCACAAGGAAGGAAGGTCCTATCAAGACACTGAGAAGCCAGTGGGCAGGTGGACAGCTGAGCGAGCAGGAGGAAAGAGACTTGAAGGAGAGAAACTACCTTCATCAACTTTGCAACTATTCTGAGGCCTATTTATATGTTCATTCAGTCATTCATCTGCCATTTTCAACTCAGACCTAATATATGTGGACACTGTGTTGGATGATGTTGTGGGCTGAATCAAGTTGAATCAAGTCCTCCTCCCCCAAAATGTGAAGTCCTCACCCATTACCAAGAATATTAACCTATTTGGAAGTAAGTTATTTGCAGATGTGATCAAGTTAAGACGAAGTCATACCAGATTAGGTTGGGCTCTAATCCAGTTGACCAGTGTGCTTATAAAGAAGAAGAAATATAGACACACACATGGGGAAAAGGGCCATGGGAAGATGAAGGCAGAGATTGCAGCAATGTGTTGACAAGCCAAGTAATATCGAGCACAGCTGGCAGCAACTAGAAGCTAGGAAAGAAGTGAGAAACAAATTCCCCCCTAAGAACTTCCAGAAGGAACCAACTCTGCTGACACCTGGATTTCAGACTTCTGGCCTTCCTAACTGTGAGAGAGTAAATTACTCTTGTTTTAAGCCAGCCAGTTTGCAGTCTTTCCTTACAGCAGCCACAGAAAACAAACATAGGTGATAAAACCACAAAGATACAATTAAAACCCAAAGTTCCTATTCTGAAGTCTTTGCTATTCCTTTCACCCCCCAAAAGAGGCATACTGTGTTAGACAAGTTTCTCCCCTAGCCCACTAGCGAGGACTCCAGGCATAAGGATATCTTACATGAGTAGGCGGTGTGGAACGAGGATTGTCCCGGCCACAGTCATATCAGGTCCCTGCCACCCACAGGGCGTAGCATTGATGACTGTGAAAAGAAGGATGGCAGGGTGGTGGGGGGAGGCAGGGAAAGAAAGCCCGGAAAAAAGAAGGCAGGACTGATGTCTTGTTTTCCATTTCTTCCAAATCCACCATTCCTCATTTCTCCTCTTAATTTCTCCATTCTTTCTCTTCATGTTTTAAGTTTCTACTCTGGTCCCTCAGATGCCTTCATAGCCTGGTAGACTGGAAAAAGTATGGGTCTTGGTGGCTAGAAGAGTTTGAATCCCAGTTCTATCACTTACTACTTGTGGTATCTTGGGCAAGTAACACTAACCGTCTATGCTTTGGCTTCTTCATCTGTACAATGGGGATAATATGTAACTCATAGTGTTGTGTATGTATGTCTGACATACATTATATAATGCATGTGTGTATGTATGTAGTGTATGATGGCATACATTGAATAAGATGATATATGCCAAAGCATTTTAAATGTCATGTGAAAAGGACCGCAATCTCATTATACACAGTTCCTAGATTATATGTACAGAAACTCTGGTTTTCAATATTACGTGTCAGGACATACACAGAATTAGCACCAAAAATAAGAACAGTAAATCAGATGCTACATTTAAAGGACCAAAGCCAAAGTATAAATGCCAATGGATAAATGGCATTGACCTAGCAGTAAACATGCTCTCAACACCAGCACTGAAGATCTCTGTGATATTAGGCAAGATTTTCCATCTCTTGGTTTAAATGATTTGAGTTTCCATCCAGCTCTAAGATTCTATGACTTTATGAAAATGTACACATCAGGCTATTTGCTTTTATACAATTACACTTTTAAAAGAGCTCTTTACTTATAGGTCACCCATTACAAATCTAGGGAAAGCTGTGATGCTTGAGGGAATTCTAATAAGTGAAGTAGAAAAGCCACTTGATGTGTGAAGTATCCAATGGGCTGCATAACACGGGAAAGACAAGTCTTCTTAAACAATCCTCTCCTAGTTATCATAGGAGAAGGCTAATGTCAGAATATCAGAGACACAGGGTTTGGAATACCTTGGAACAAAAGCCAGTGATGAGGGTGAGACAGTCCTAATACAGCCCCAAATACAAAGGCAACCAGACAGTTTCTACCTCCTTTTGGAATAATATAAACAAAGGTGACTGGGTTTACAATAGAAGAGATTGAGCTCCACTTCTGGAAGAACTTCCTACCGGGATACGTGATATGTAAGAGGTTTGGGGAAATCACCTTCTCCCAAGCTTTTCAGTGAGAGACCAAGCAACCAACTTGGTGTCCTGGGTTAAGTGTGTTCAGCAGTGGGAGCATGGACAGAGGGACCTTTTGGAGGTCCCTATCTGCCTGTGTTCTCTCTGTGCTTTCACTAAGTCAGTTCACAATGGTACAATAACGCCTGTGTGTCACACAACACAATGCGGCTTCCAGTTACCTTGGCAGTTCACATGTTGTCATGCTGCCCACTTTTCCCCTGCTGGCACAGTAGACTCCAAGGTGTAAGTACTGTTTTTATAGATTTCTGCACGTTCAACACTGGTATGTGATAATCACTTCGCATTGCAGTTAGCAAAGAAGAGGAACCGAAACCCACTCCTGAGTTGGAGACGAGAGTGTTGTGTTTCACCCTCCTTGACAGCCAAAAGCCAATTTAGGACTCTGAAAAGCCAAATTCCCCAGGGGGGGGGGAATGTGGGTATCTTCTTAATTCTTCTGAACTCACTGAAGGATTGAAATCAGTGTTTGCTGAGGGAGGAAAAAATTGATGTGGATTATCATTTATGGATCATTTCAGCTGGAGGAACAAGGAAGTGGCAGAGTTCATCAGGTTTGCACTTTTTCAACAAGACTCCTAAAAGCTAGCCGGATAATAATCATAAACACTCATTGAGCACTCACCATATTCTAAGCCCTTTGCATGAATTAATTCATTTAATCATCACAACAATTTTATGAGGCCCAGAGAGTTTACGTTATATTCAACCTAACAACACATCTACTGAGTTCCAAGCTAGATTTTAAGCCAAGCAGTCTGGCTCTAGAGCGGAGATAGTTGTTAGCTCCCATACTCTTTGGAAAGAGACATGGATACAGACCGTCCTCCAAGAAGTGGGCCTGTATCCTACCTTCTTTCGTCCTCTTCCTCCTCAATTCTCTGACCTTTGTACTATAGAACCACACACTTCAGCTGAAAAGAACTTCCTGAGGAGAAGAATCCATTAGCCACAGCCACCAACGTACACCATGTCAGAAGTCAGCTCAGTGCTCCCCACAACTCATAGAGCAGCCATCACTGGTATCCTAACCCCATTGTCCCATTGTAGGATTTTTCCCAACCCATAATTATTCTCTCTCTGGGTCAGTAAGTCAATAGAACATTTTTTTTTTTAAAAAACAGCCTCCAAAATGACTCCTTTGCTAAAACTCTTTTCCCCACCCCTGGGGGCTCTCCTCTGAGGTGCTAAAACCCCAGTCAGGGAGTCATCACCATAAATAATGCATCAGGCTTTCACCAAGAATCAGTAAAGCAAGCAGCAGCTCAGAAAAATCCATTATCCCCCCATGGTTCATAACTGGGCATTGTGATTAATCCATTTATCTGCTTTTCAGATGAACACCCCATAGTAAGAGTCAATAATTACAGAATATCGAATAGGTATATGAATAACCAAAATGTACCCATGTTTTGAGTTGCTGCAGCAACTTGATTCCCAGAATCTTTACTCATTTTGAGTTTTAAAGGTCCACAATAGCAGAAGTGCAGCAGAGGGGTGGGAGATAGGAAGCCCAATTTTCAGAAAGTCACGAGTGACTAAAACCCAGAAGGCTCATGAACTTACTTGGCATAATCACATGAATCAGTTCAGTCAACATTTATCAACATTTATTATTTACTGTGCGTCAGGCACAGTGTTAGGAACAAGGTATACCAAAAAAAAAATTTCATTATCTAACTGAAGAAATAGACATATAAAAAGGCAATCAACTTATAATAGGAAAAATGAGACCTGTGTTAAGAACACAGAAGAAGGAGAATGAGTGAGCGTGGAGGATAAGTGGAGATCTCGGTAGGGTGCCCAGAGGAAATGACCTTTGAGTTGAGTGTTGCAGGTTGAGAAAGATTTTTTTTTTCCAGAGAAGAGGGGGAAAGAGCAGCCCAGGCAGAAGGACCAGTATGCACAAAAGCATTCAGGTGGGAAGTGGTTTATACAGAGAATTGCACTGGGCAGGTATTAAAGGACTTTTACACTGTACTAGGGAAACTGGGCTTTATCTTGTATCCTGTACGCAAGAGGGCAACATGGTACGTTTTTAAAGAGATGTGTGATCATGAGCAGATTGTGCTTCAGAAAACCCACTGAGCAGTGATAATGAGGCGGGATTAGAGAAGAGGACCTGCGGTTGAGAGGCTATTGCCATAGTGAAGGCAAAAGTGAAAATGACCTGCCTTGGGCACTGATAGTGAGTTGAATAGGGTAGTAGGACAGAACAGTCAGGCCAGAGGCTTTGCAGACTTTTCAGAAGGCTGTATCAGAAAGTTTCTGATGATATGTGGGGAGCAGAGGTGATAATGCCTTTAGCTGAGGAAGAGAAGCATATCAAGGAACCCAATAAAGCATAAATGGAACTAACATTGCTTCATGTGTACCCTGTGCCAGGGGCTGTCAGAGTATTTCCTTATATCCTATGCCTTCTCTGTACCATAAGGGGAACCAGCTCAAGTGAACACATAGGGGTACTGAAGTCAAAGTAGTTAAAGAGTGCACTCAGGGCCACCCAGAACATACTGTGCCCGCCAAGCCCGTGCCCTTGATGTTCCCACTGCCCCAGATCTGAACTTCACTTAATGAGGGAGGCTTTGCTCACAATATGAGTAGCTCTTTTCTTCACTTTCTCCCTCCTGCCGGACAATTAGAATGTCCATCCCTATCTTTACCTTGTGAAAAAAAAAAACTTTCTCCCATTATCCTTGCCTACCCCCAACATTGCCTCTCTCCCTTCCAAAGTATCTCTGTCCTCCCCACTCCTCACCCACTCCTATTCACACATGACATCTTTTTGGAAGTAAGTGTAGGGCAAAGGGCAATGAGTCAGAAGTGGTGGCAGTCTGTGTCCCAGGGCTGTCCTAGCCCAGCAGGTGACTCTCAGAAACTGCTTGAGCTCGCAGCCCCAATGTCCTCACTTATGAAATGGGGACATGAAATGAATACTAACCTTTGTTTACCTCACAGGATTATTGTAAGAGGAAAGGAGATAAAGTGCTTGCAAACAACACTAACAAAAGGCAGGAAAAAGTGCTACAGAATTATCTGAATTATTGGGCACTGTGGTCCACCAGACTGTGAGCTCCTTATGGGCAGGGGCCTGGGGTTGCCTCCATCTTTCAATCAGGAGTATCTAATTATTCCTGGTACAGAGTCAGTCTCTGATAAAGACGTTGAATTAGCAACAAGGACCACTACCACCATCAACACACACACACACACACACACACACACACACACACACACACACACGTGTCCTTTCCTCTCTCACCATAATGCAGGCAAACCCATAATACCTCCACTTTTGGAAGTACTGCTCTAGTCCTGGTGTATTCCAAAAAACAGCCAGTTCCTGGAGGAAAACCAAGTGATTGTCACGCGCCTGGATGCCTCCACTGGGCACGTTTGACCAAGTCTGAATCTTCTCCCTCACAAGGGAAGTTGCTAAGAACTGAACCCCCAGACTCACTCTTCTCCAAAGAGACCCAGCTGGGTCTGTCCCTCCCCACCCCCACCTTTGTGCCAGGCATGCGATGTGTTGTTTTTTTTTTTTTCCTCGCAGGAGCTCAGCCGCCTCTACTGCTGTTTTCATTGATGCCTTGAGCAGAGCTGGCATGTGCAACTGCTGAGAAGGGGGAGCTTGGAGCCGCGGGGGAAGCAAGTAAAAATAGCCTGGCGCGCGTCGCTCTTGCCTGCTCTGGACGCCTTTAACCCTGGCCAAGGTGGGGAGCTCAGCAGCCACTCCTGCACACTGCAGAATCTGGCAGGGGTCTGCACCCAGACCCCGAGCAACAGCCGGGGTTGGAGGGGGGGCTTAGGGACGCGAGAAAACTTTTTTTTAGAAACCGCGAGGCGGGGGGGGGGAAGAGCCGAAGAAAGCTGTTTCTTGCTTCCAGAGCTCCAGCCACCTGGCTGCAGGGACTGTGACGTGCCCACTGGTCCAATACTTTACAGAAGTGCAGCCTTGACTCTGAGCTATTTTTAGCAACCTCTTCCGTGGGTGGGCGATCAGAGGGAGGAATGCGAGGGGATTGGTAAGGCTAGCTCTCTGCTGTGAGGCTAGGCGCCTGTGCTGGCTGGGAAGAGGAAGTGTCCAGGGGACTGTAGGCATGCTGGCTTTGCCCTAACTCAAGGAGACAGCGTTAGCTACTGAATGCCCAAGCCCCAGAGCGTGTTTGTTTTTCGAAGTCGACAATTACCAGATGCATGCTGCTTCTAGTCTCTCAGAGAATGGGGATTTTAAAAGCTTTGCTGCCTATGCTGTGGGGTAATGGTTAGCTGCAGTTAAGACCTTACTGAAGAAGATCAGAAGGGTCTCTGCACCTTTTTGCATTCCAGCAAGACAGAGGGACAATCCCCGCGCCACACCTCCATCCCCGCCCCACGCTGCATATGGGTAACCATATGTGAAATGTACGGCAGCCCCACCAGACACCAGGCTATTAATAGAGCCCGGGAGTTTGCTCTCTGTCTTTTTCCTGCCACCGAGTAAGGGATGATCTTCACACACATACCCCACTCCGCCCCCACCTCGGCGCACCGTTTCTCCAAGAAGGTAAGGGGGCTGCCCACGCTGATCCCCTTCGTGACTACAGGTGCCTAGAGCCAACGGACTAGTCCAGTTGTATCTAGAGCAGGGTCAGTGCGAGGCCAGGGAATTACAGTCTCCAATCTCGGGACGCAAAACTCAGCAGGGCTCTTTGAGGCTCAAGGCCAACTCGAGAGCAGAGAAAGGGCAGCTATTGGGCTGCCGAAGGCGGGGGGCAAGAGCGCAATTTGCGGAGCTAGAGCGACCTCCTCCAAAGCTGCTGCGGGACGAGTGGCTGCAGACCCATTTCTCGCTGCAGCCCACGGCGCGCAGCCCCCACGGCGCGCAGCCCCCACCCCGCGCGGGCTCGGCTGCGGCAGGAGCGGGCGCTGTCCCTGGTTCTGAAGGTGGCCGCGGCCAGGGCTCCCTACCCGGGTTTAGCGCCCCCGAGGCGGCTCAAACGTTCGAGGACTGCAGACCTCTCCCGGGCCGGATCTGGGCGGGAGGGTCTATTGGTGGTGCCCAAGTCCCACCACCGGCTCCGTTTGCCCCCAACCTCCCGCCCCACCCCCCTTCAAAAGGCCCGGAGCTCTCCGCGGTGCTGCGGGGACTGAGAGCTGGGGACTGACTCGAGCCTGAAGGGTAAAGCTGAGGCAGCGGCTGGAGACGGTCAAGGCACTGCAGGGAGGAAACGTGGCCCCAGGATCACCCATCCCAGCTTTGCACAAATCCGGGACTCTGGACCCCAAATGCAGCCCAGAGGAGAGGGCAGGGGAGCGCTGCTGCCCAGGGTTTGGGACTTGGGGAAAGAGAAGCGAGCAGCGGGTGGCAGGAGAGGGAGATGGGGTGAGAGCGACTCTTTTGCATTTTCAAGAGGGAGGGGACCTGAGACATGCACTGTCTTTCCCCCACCACACACACACACACACACACACACACACACACACACACACACGGCCGGCAGAAGCAAGCGGGATGGAGCAGGGGAAAGTTTGGCACTAGGTGCAGAGCGCCGGCGCGGCGGCGGCGGCGACAGCGACGGCGGCGCGGTGGTCCGAGGTGGGCTGCCGGGGTCGCCGAGAGCCCCAGCCCTCTCGCCTCCTTACCTCCGTGTTCTCGGCAGCGTTCTCCGCCATTTTCCTCCTTAGGAGCAGGCAGCGGGAGGAGTGTTTCATGCCCATAAGAGCCAGCAAGGGTTTGGTGATACAGAGATAGTAGAGAAAGAGAGAGCTGGTGTAGCTTTAAAAGAGAGAGAGAGAGAGAATAGGAGGAAAAAAAAAAAAAAACCCAACCCAGCCCCTCTGCTGGAGCGTCAGCCGATACAATCAACTACGGTTGAGTCTTTTCTGCAGTCTCCACTTTGTTTTATTTTCCTCCCTTCTCATCTGCTTCGGATTCCTTCACACAGTTTCAAGTTCTTCTCGCGCACCCGACCCCCTCCCCGCCCCTCTCCACCCGCGCTGCGGGCTAAGCTGGAGGGAGGCAGCCCCGAAGGCTCCGCGGCAGCGGCGGCGTTTCCTCTCACGGCTGCTCGCAAAGTCCGGCCGGCCGGAGGCAGCCACCAACTCCTCTCAACTTCTGCAGATCGGCTGGGCGAAGCAACACGCTTCCTGCGCGTCTCTCCTAGGGGCTGAGCCGGGTGAGTGGGGGCGGGGTAGGAGGTTCGGTAGAGCAGGCGGCGGCTGGGCGCAGACGGAGGGCCCCCAGCGCCCCCGGGCCCGCCGCCTCCCCCAGGTTCCAGGGGTCTCTTGGTCGCCTCCACTGCCGGGCGCTGTGCACAACTTGAGAGAGGGCAAGGGCCGCGTGGACGCTGCAGGGCCACGCGGGAGGCTCGGAGAAAGCGGGCCGCCGGAGCTGGGCTCTTGCAGGTTCTTAGACCCGAGTGTTCGTCCTCCCACCGAGGACAAGCTCTGGGCAAGATTGGGCCATAGTTACCTCGCCCCCACCCCACCCCACCCCCCAACTCCCCAGCTCCTCCGTCAATTCTTGGTTCCTTCCTTGGCGAATTACGGTTTCGGGAGCGAAGGGGTGGGTGTCTGGGCGAGGGAGGGTCCTTAACTCCTTCAACTCTAGGACTAAGTGTGCTATCATCTCTCCTTTTCTCCCACTGACCCTGTCCAGGCACTTGGCGCCCCAAGCCTCTATTAGGCTGAGAGGTTGGGCCAGAGGTTCAACCAGAGGTGGTTTGGGAAGATAGGAGAAAGTCAAATGGATGAGCCTGCAGTCCTGTTCCCCCTACCTCAGTCTTCCCTACCAGCCCCCTGCCCACACATTTCTCTTCTCCCTCCTCACCCCTCCCCCATCATCACCAGATTTTGAAGTCCCTTTTATGGGAGAGAGGGAGGATGTCACGTACCCATTAGGATTCTCTTGATCCTTTTTTAAGGGAGTTTGGGCGGCAGCAGGGGGTGTGAATTTTTATACAATGCATTCCTGTCTTCACTTTGAGAGCTTTTTTTCTCTGTCTTACTGGCCATCTGTCAGGCGGGTGGGAAATAGAACAAGGGCGGGGGCACTCTGTCTCTCCCTTTGCAACAGGCCAGTCAGGCTGGACTTCTTCAAAGACAGCTGCAGTTTCAAGCTTTCAACCCAGAAGTCAAGGACAGGGACCTGACAGATGCTCCTGAGCACCCTGGCTCTCTTCACTTCAACCCTGTACTTACATAGGGAGATCAGTCCCACGTGCATGCCCTATTTGTTTTTATCATCACCTTTGACAGCCAGGAAATGTGAGCCTGGTTGTCCTCGACTAACCTCAGAGTCCATTGAAGAAATGGGCCAGAATCTAAAGATGCCTCCATCACCTGATCCTAGGGGAAAGAGAGGATGCATTGCAATAAGTGGAGGAGGGAGAGAAGTGGGAGTGGAGAGTAAAAAGAGTGAAAAGACAATGGGCAACAGGCTTGGGCTAACGGGCTCCTGTGCGTGTGTCTGTGTGTCTGTGTGTGTGTGTGTCTCGTGGAAGGAGTGAATGTAAATGAAAGAATGAGCCTAACTCCTTAACCTTTTCCTTTCCCAGACCACAGACCTTGACTAGTGTTGGGGGTGAGGGAGCAAAATCTTTCACAACACCTGGTCATCCTCCTTCCTTTCACATCCTGCCAACATGCAGAAAGTTGTAGGGGAGTGAATGAGATGAATCTAAAGAATGACTTTTACCTTCTTGAACCCCATCTTATCTTAGCATCTTTCTCAGAATCAAAAGATTGAGACATCTCATCCTCTACCATGAGAGTCTCAATACTCATACAATCAATGAAAATCAGAAAGGAAAGAATCCTCACAGCATTTTGGTCCTCTAAATCTTACAAATAAGGACCCTGAGATCAGAGAAAGGAGGACATTTGTCCATGATCCTTCAGCCAGCTGAGGGAACATCTGAGAGCAGCTTCCCAGCTTCCTGACTTTCAGTTCAACACTCTCCCCCCACCTCACCCCACACTGCTTCTGCCTGTGCAGTGCATCCATTCTGTGACTAACCAGGGAGGAGGGGAGCTGAGACAAGCTCCCACCGAAATAGGCTGCTGCCTGTGCGTGATTATGTTGCTATGAGAACCTCAGTGGGTGTGTTTCCTCCGTTCTCTGTTGAAATCTTTTGCTTGGTTTGGCTTCTCCCCAAGCACAGACACAGTTCCCCTTAGAATGGGGAGTAGAGAGGCTGAGATAGAGAGCTGCATTCTCCTGGCAAGATTTTCTATTCCAGCCCATCCAACCCAGAGCCCACCTGGGGCTGCAGGTGAGGAGTCTAGGCTACCAAGGTGGTTCCATAATGGCTGGAGTGAAGGTAGATACTCCAGTCTTCTGTTGAGCCATCTTGGAGCAGAGTTGTTATTCCTGCTATGCTCCCACCTAATTACAAATTCACAAGCAAAAGAATTGTTACCTTAAGAGACTAAGTTCTGGCGTACTTTATTACACAGCCAAAGATTACCTGAACATTCATTTCCTACAGTTGTGAAAATGATGCACGAAAAATGCTTAGCACATAAGTCGGCATCCCCACTACCTCACCATTCACAGGAATTCAGTCTTTCTCCTTCTCTTTTGCATAAATATATTAGCATAGTTTTACAAGATTAATTTCATCATTCCACAAAGAATTTACTGGGCATCTGTTATATGCCTAGCTCATTAATAAACACTGGGTTTGACAATAGGCAACAAAAGGTATTGGATTGACCATTGAGGAGCTCTGAATTTAGTCACCTTGGATGTTTTGGAAGTGTATAGAATTTTCATAGAAGATCTTTAGGAGGGATTTTGGTGGGAGGCAAGAAGATACATGAGATGACAAGAGATGTAGGTTGTTCACTAAGATGTAAGTTAAATAGATAGTCTGGGACAATATGCCCTACCATGTAGAGGTGTCCTGAAGACACATTTTGCTTATGTCTTCAGTGCAACAAAATGCATTGACTAGTACATGTAAAGTACGTAGGATAATGCTTGGCTCATGGTAAGACCACAAACATTGTGTTAACATTTGCTAGGCCCTGTCCTAGGCTCTGAGTCAAACTTTATAGAGCACTTATTAGATGCCAGAGATTCATCTAGACTTAATATGTCCTCATGCAGTTCTTTTGACAACTCTTTTCAGAGAGTACTGTTATTATCCCTAAAAAACAGATGAGAACACAAAAACACAGAGAGTTGCCCAAGTGACAGAGTCAGGATTCAAATCTAGGATGTTTTATTCTACAGCATGACCTTTAAGAGGTTAACCAGATTCTGTGAACAAGAGAACAAGTGGTTCTCAAACTTGGCACAGTGGAATCATCTGAGGAGCTTTAAAAATACCAGTGCTTTGGTTCAACCCCCAGAAAGGATGATTTAGTGAGGCCTGGCATCAGGATTTTTTTTTAATTCTCTAGTTGATTATAATGTGCAGTCACGGTTGAGGACAATTGGATAAAAATATGTGGAAAAGATGAAAGGACCCACAGAGAAAGAAGGTCCCTAAGTTATAGAAAGGGCCCTCCAAAACTATAGGAACCCCCACAGTATAGAAAGGTCCATCTCTAACACAGAGGTTCTTGAGAGCCATGAAGTTCTTGATAGTGAAAATGTGCTGATGGTTGAACCAGCATGCAAAGGTAGGAATGAGACTCTTGGGAAGGACTATTAATTGGAAAAGTTATCTAGCTTTGTGAGATGCCACAGAGAAGTGAATTTCCTGCCACTGGAAGGGTTCAGTCAGACTATTTGGCATAGCTGTTGCAGTGGAACTGCAAACCCTAGAAGGTTGAACAAGGCTTCTAAGGTTCCATTCACCCTATGGGGCGACTTCAGAATTGTCTCCTCTCATTTCTGAGCCCTTCAGGAGGTAAAGACTGTGTAGTTGTTCAACTTCAGGAGCCAGTCAACACTTTATTGCTTCCCAAAATCCAATGCCCCTGCCATTAAGATGCAATGTCTCTTGCAGACTGTGCTGTCTGGGAAAGCCCAGACTCTGGCTCATTCAAATATGATTGTTGCAATAAAAGATGTATAAGATATGTCATGTGGCTTCTTCCTCCTTCTCCTAGGAGAACCTCACATGTGGCCTGGGCTCACATATGGCCATGGCACGCTGCAGTGAATCCATGGCTCCTCAGGAATCAGACCACAGACGTGATCCATCACCACCTCATGGCAGCTCACCCAGCAGTGTTCTTAGTGTCTTCTGGGCCAGACGGGAGCCACGCCAAGGCTGCAGCAGCCGGCTAGCTACCTGGCTGAGCCTCCATGCAGCCCCACACCTGGGCAGTTCTCCTACACAAAAGCCTCTGCAGTCCTATTTCTCCCTAACACAAGGGCAAATTATTTCTTAAACTACATCCCAAAGAACAACTTGCAAGAGTGTCACCAGCACATACAAAGTTTGGGTTTCTTTCTTTTTTTTTTTTCCTTTTGCCATTAAAACCAGAATGTTATTCTTTCTTGCTCTGATAATGTCTGAGTAAATCAATTCAGCATTGTTTTGTGCTAGATACAAAAGTGTTTGGTTTGATTATTTATTCTAACAATTCTTCAGAGACATTTTCTTAGTAGTTCCACATTAATAGCTAAATCCTTGGTGTTCTATGCCCCTAAAAAATTGAATACCATTGTTACCTGCCTTTCTCTCAGGGTGAAGAGGACTCAGAAAGACATCAGAAAGATTTTCTCGGTGGCCTATGATGGAACTGAAACTTCTTCAGAGAAGGGCCCTGAAAGAGGGATATAGTGGTAGAAACATAAAGATACTTAAATAGTCCTTCTAAAATGCTATTGCGGTAGAAATTAGCTTTCTCCTCTTGGTGGAAGTTGTATACTCCACTCCTCTCCTCCTTTTCAAATCTTTCATAAAGGCTTACCTTTTTCTGGAAAATCCCTCCTGAATTCTCCAGGGCTAACTAGAAATCAATTCAGTTTATCCAGTGCGATAACTCAATACAAATTTGCTTCCATTAGCCCTTATATTAAGTACTAGGACCCAAGCACTCTGCTAGACATTCTGGACTAAAAGATGAAAGGACATATCCCTACCCTGATGATACATCTTCTCCCAGGAAAAGTTGGTAATGGATTCAAGTCCTATCAAGGGTCATATGGATTGGTTCTAATAGGTTAGATATAGCTTTAATCATTGGTCACGTAGGCCCTGCGAAGTATCTATAGAGATGGACAGAGAGATCCTGGAGGCTATAGGGTCTGGACCAGAAGCATAGTAGCCTCCATTCAAGTAAGGTTGGGGATACATTCTCTATCAAAATTCTAAAGTTCCTGTGTGCCTCTGAAACTTTTATGGGTAAGAAGTTTTCAGCCTTGCTCCTGCCCCAGACACATTATATACTGATGTCACCTGAGGCATGACACATTATGACCTGCCTTAGTGCAGGGTTGATCTCTGGTGTCTCAGGAATAGCCCCACCTGAAAATGCACAGTGAATGGACATAGCTAAACAAAACTGTGCTTGATTCCATCTGTTTCCTTTCTGGACCATTTAACCACCCTTATCTCTTTCTTCACTTCCGAGAGGAAAGAGCATGAGCTTTGTGGTCTTACAGCCCAGTAAGTTAACCTCTCCATCTGTGTGAAAATGGCTTAATGGTGATCTTGCTCTGGCAGAAGGGCATGACAATAACATAAGCCAATGTAGATGAAACACCTAGCATAGTTCCTAGGAAATAGTGTTCTAATAGAAGCCAGTTTCCTTCCCAGCATCTCATCATACAAGACCATGTGTCTACCTACATGAGATAGAGACACAGCACCATGTGGAGAAAGAGTGTACTGCAGGGGTCAACAGACCTGTGCCCTAGTCCCAGCTCCAGCATTAAATAGGTGGGTGGCTTTGAGAAAGTCACTTTACCTCTTGAGCCCATTTCTTTAAAAGAGGAGGTTTGTAGGAGACAAGACCTACATCCGCTTTCTGATTTGTCATTTTATGCATGGTGTAAACTATAATTCTAATCATACCCAAATCAAACAAAGACTGGTCACATGCATCTCAAACCAAAATTCAACTCTGATGGCCAAAACAAAGGCTGAGAAGTAGATCAGCCTCTCCCTCCCACGTATAAGAGTGATTGAGCGGAAAGAAATATTCCTGTCAGGACAGAGATTTACAAAGGAGACTTGTAGGTAATGCTCATTACAATGTTCGCTCCAGCCCTGAGCTATCATTAGGGCTTTCCAGAGGTCAAAAGGAGTGCCCCCTCCTTTTTTTAACAGTGCTGCCTCATGCCGGCAGCCTCAAAGACTGTAATCAAACAGTCATTTTAAATGGTCATCACTTGATTTCTCCAACTCTTGTCAGGGGATAGAGCTCAGTGGGAGAACCAGTCATTTTTTTTTTTTTTAGATTTTTATTTATTTATTTGAGAGAGAGAGAGAGAGAGAGCACCAGCAGCAGGGAGGGACAGAGGGAGAGGGAGAAGCAGACTCCCCATTGAGTAGGGAGCAGACTCCAGCAATCCCAAGACCCTGAGATCATGACCTGAGCTGAAGGCAGACACTTAGCTGACTGAGCCACCCAGGTGCCCCTACCAGTGAATTACTTGTCAACACAGTCTACCAGTGTTGTAGTCAGCATAACCCCATCAAGTCTCAATGATCCATATTGATGTCTGAATATGGCAAATCATCAGATTATCCAAAAATCACTTCTCTTTGACTCATTTTATGTATCCAGGTACACTCGAATCAAATTTCTACCTGTCTAATGATTCTTGGCTCCAAAACATACTCAAATTAACACTCTGTCCCGCAGTACACAGTAATGGTCACAGATGATGGTCCAGAAAGCAGAGAGATGAGTTGCTAGAGAATCCTGCCACAGTCCTCATCTTACCAGGAAGAGTTCACTTTATGGTTAATTCACCTGTGGGAGAACAAAAATCAATTATCATCCTAACACACCTGTCTGAGTCATGGATTATTCAAGCTATTCCACAGGAAAAACTATATAAAGGTTAGGTGACGTTTTAAAATCACATGGCAAGAAAAGAATGGCTTCAATTTCTTGGACCATCCAGGTATGCATTTAATTCAAATGCAGCTGTGACTTCCCAGAGGGAAGAGCTTCCCTCTCCTAGGATGGAAACACTGCTTGCAAAGCTGAGAGCTGTCTTCTGTGGATGTGCTTCTTCTCCTGGGGCCTCACAGAAGGGAGAAGGAGCCTGGTGACTTCGGGCCAAGTGCCCACTGCAGGCTAAGCACTGTGCCAAGTGCATTCCACACACTACCCCATTGAGTCCCCACACCATCCCCAGAAGTTAGCTGCATCTTTGCGCCTGTTTTATAGATCAGGAAAGGACAGCTTTCCTGGTTAAAAGAAAGGTTAAAAGCCTTGCTCAAGTCACACACCTGGTAAGGGATTGAAGACTGCTCAGAGCCCATGTCTTTCTCACTCCACCAGTGGAAGGAGCACAGACCTCAGAGCCGCACAGACCTAGTTTTCAGTCCACATTCTTACATTCTAACTCTGTGACGTTGCTTCAGTTCTTGGAGTCCTACATTTCCCATCTGCAATAAATAAATAAATAAATAAATAAATAAATAAATAAATAAATAAATAAAAATAAAAGGTGTGGGCCTGGTAAAACCTACTTCAGGGTTCTTGTAAAGTGACTGACCCAGAATCAAGCTCATTATAGACCTCAATAAATGGGTGTGATGGTATACAGCATGTGGCCGGATGTGACTGACTTAACTCAGCAAAACTGCATCTGCTGTTATGTTACTCTCCAGCACAAGTATAAAAAGTACACCCCACTCCCAGAGGCCAGAGTATCTGTCAGCCTGACGATGGCTGTAGACAGGGTAACTCCATCTAAATGGCACCTATCAACCTGTATTCTTGCTACCGTTCTTTCCGTCACATCTGCTTAGTAAGTGCCCTAAGTGGTGTCATTCCAGGTTGCATACCATATTTGCAGGTATGGAGGATGTTGATTTTTTTTAACTTCTGGAAAACTCAGCTTATGCAGTAGCCAAATCTGCCATACAACTACATCAGGACCTAGTTAATGCATCCTGAGCAAATGTGGGATTAATCACAGGAAGGAAAGAAAGAGCCGGTACATTAGCAGGTGGATGGTGGAGGAAGGGAGAGAATGATATCAAAACAACTTTGCATGTATGCCCTGGCTCTTTTCTAGCCTTCAAAGATAGCCTTTCCTTTTTTCTTTCTTTCTTTTTTTTTTAAATCTATATCTGTATCTTTTCCTCTTGGCCCACAGACCAGACCCTGGAAGGTTCAGGTTATGGTTTCCTGCTGGGAGACTCTGAACAAATCTTGTCCTCTTCCTTGTGCCTCACTTTATCTCAAGTTTTAAGACCAGATTGGGCTTCCCCTTCCTTCCAGTGGTTGGATAATGGAGTCCCTGATACTGTTCTTCTTACTGTTCTATCCCAGACTGAGTTTGGAATAAACTTTCCAGTCCTATAGAATCACGACCTAAATTTGGGTGGATAAGAAAGAGGGAGATTGGACCAGTGAGCTACTGGAATTTTCTCTAACCAGAGCCAAAGGCTCCTTTCCCTGGCCCTGGGATTAGAGTTTATTTTTGTGAATTGGCATGTCAGGCAGGGTTCAAATGATGTAATAGGAACTCCAGTATAACCAGGCCACTCCAGCCTGTGTCACACTAAATAACAATCACCCAAACTTCCTCTTCTCAGCCCCTTTTGTTACAGAGAATCCCTTACCACCTTCTCCCTTTATAAAGACCCTCCCAAGGGTTTCCAGGAGACCCTGTAGGACCACATCATTTGTACTCACATTGAGTCTCCCCTTCCTCCTTCTTCTGCATCTCTGGCTTCCCTTAGCCCATGTCCAGTGACCCTGAGGTGGCTTTTAAGAGCCTTGCCGCTGCCCATGTTGGCAACATCCCTCATGAGGATGCTGATAGCTGTAGGGCAGTTATCTTCCAGCATACCCAGCAACTTCTGGATGTCACAAGAAGCAGGAGCAGATTCGCCGAGCCCCTAAGCCCACTCCTTGCATTTTGAGTCTCATGAAGCCTCTTGGAGAATCAGCCCCTCTGCTCCTGGTCCGAACTCTTCCATTGCTCTACAAGGGCACAAAGGCCACTGTCGGGGTAGGCAGATGATACACCATCCCCTCTGTTGTTCAGTTTCCTCCTCCCCTCTCTTCCACCCACAAAGTAGTAGTACAAACTCCTCCATTCTTCAGCCATAAACAGAAGTGTCCATGCAGTTCAACTCATGCAAATGAAGCCTTGAGGTAGAGGTGGGGACCTGGCTCCAACTAAGCCTCGATGCCCATTACACAGAAAGCCCAAGGCTAGGCATCCTCTGATGGCAGATGGGTGTGAGCAGCACTTTCCCTTTGGGCTTCCAAACATTTGTTCATGCCTTGGGAAGGGAATTTCTCACCAATGTGTCTGGGCCATGTTCTTATATATTTAGTTGGATAGGTAAATAGTAGCATTTGTGGAATGTCTAAAACGGGGTGGACCCATTCTCACGTCAGTCCCAACCTTGTCCTCCTATTTCAATGAATTCCAAAGTCTCTCTGCCTCGGCTTCCTCTCCATACCACCACACTGTTGGTTATTAATGCTCTTGGAGAAACAGCCCTTGCAATTTATTAGCTATCAGCTATTGGTGGCCTTCCCAGAGGTATTTACATTTCAAGAGGAGACTCTGGAAGTCTTCCTCACCTCCAAGTTACAAAAGAATGAATCTCTAATGGTGGAAGGTCAAGCATCAGTGACAGACTGGTGGAAACATGATTTGTGGAAGGTCACCTTGCCCTCTTTAAAATCATTATACTTATTTCATTCTTCTGCCTGCCAGTAAGTTCCGGCTTGGCCTAAGCCCTGCAGAGAAAGCATAGAACTAGCTACCTGGGGGGATAAAGCACTGAACTTGAATAGGGAGACTCAAATTCTAGCTCCACTTCTTTCACCAGTTGCTGAAGACCCTGGGGTGGGGAGGTGTCAAGATGAGACCTCTGAGCAAAAGGAGGGGGTGACTAAGATTTGCCCTTGCCCTCACAGCCCTTTGTAGTTCTGGTTTTTATCTCTCCTTCTGTAACGTGAGGAGTTTGGACAAGCTGAATTCATGGGTCACTTTCAACTCTTTCATCCTGTTATTGTGAACCTTGTGGCTGGCATTCAGAGTAGAGATGCTGTCCCCAGGAAAAGATATTAGGAAAGTTTGTGCTCCAAGGGCTCAGGCACTTGGGCCTTAAGAACTCCCAAATCTACCTATCTTTATAGTTGTTTTTCTTTAGAAAAGAAAAAGACAAGCTTTAAATGCCACCTCGAGGAGCTCAAATGCTCGTGGTCTCCTGATAGAAATCATCTGTTTTAAAATATTGTGTCTAAGCTAGACTTGCAGAAAAGGTCTGTCTAGCTGGAAGTTTATGGAGAAACATGTCAGCTAGGTTATCCAGACACATGCAATGGGCAGGCTGGTGAAATGCATCTATGGACTGGTACTCCTGGGTATCTCTTTGCAAGGTAGCCACAAGAAGCTGCCTCTTCCTCTACCACCTTCCCCATCACACTTCTGACCCTCTGCCCCTGCTCTCATCATTTCCTGTAGTTCTGTACAGATGCTTTTAAGTGGCATATAGTGTCTGAAGCATGAATAAAAACATCTGAGCGTCTAACCTGGCACGAACATATAACATATAAAAACTTCCCACAGTAGGTTCAAGAATCAAGAGGTCTTTTTATTCCTAGGCAAATATGGCATGAGCTCATGTGCAATCAAAGCTCTTTGGGGGGTGGGAAGAACTCTCAGGCTGGCCATTTCCCCAGTGGGTCTTTAGGGGAGTGTCTTAATCTTTCTTGGCCGACAGCAAGTGAAACACTGGAAAGCCTTCCCAAGAAATGTTACAGTAGCTGCTTCTTTGGGGGTTATTTTTTTTTTAAAAAAGCAGAGAAGAGAGTCATCTGAGGAAAATAGCTTCAATTCAGTCAGGGGACAGGACATGTGGCTTCAAGGGTCCCCTACTAAGTTATACAACCTATGATTTGAATAAAAGGACTAAAAAATGTTAGCCAAGTTCCTATGGCTCTTCTGAAGATAGGTGGTTGAGCATGGTTGGTTCCCAGCCTCCCTCCAATCTGGGGAGTCAGGGAGAATCATGGGACAAAGGCCCACGTAGGTGGAGGGAGGATTAGGCCAGACCCAACCTCGAATAGGAGAAGCTGCCAGGGAAGCACAAACTCGTGATGGGAACATGATCCCCACTTGGTTTTCTCAAACACAATTATACAGAGGATAGAAATTTGAGGGGGGAAATTACTTTAATAACATATGAATTTTTTAAAAGCTTCCAAACCCTCCTCTGTGGAGAAGATCCAGACCACTTCCCAGCCTTAATCTGTTGTGTCTTGGCTCAGATTCTTCTGACCTGTGGGGCAGCCCCATATGCCCCTCTCAGGCCTACCAGGAGTTTCCCTGAAGTAGCACTTTGTGGATTCACCTGCACTTCTAGTACATATAGCTTACCTACAATATTTTTTTTCCTCTTCTTCCCAAGGCTGTTAGGGCCTCTTCCTTATTGGTCTTTCTTCTCCACCCAGGAGAACTGGCAGTGTCTCAAATTGCCGGGCCACTGGGCACAGTTCCCAGAGGCCCAGGCCATGCTTCTCTCTGCTCGGCTGGGCATATGCCTGATGTTCTGAGCAATTTAAGTCTGCCATTGTAGTGCTTCCAATCAGAAAAAGTCACACAGATGTGTTTACTGCAATCCAGAGCATCAGTCTAGGGAGAGAGAGAGTGTCCCCAGCCTCATCCCCTGTGAATACAAATGGGATGGATTTGAGAATTAAGAGAAAGAAAATATATAATATATACAATGCAACCCCTAGCCATGCCTCTTTAGGCTCCAGAGATAAAAGCAAGGGCTTGGATCAGGATTGAGAGGAGATTGCCAACATGTCCTGCCCATTCCACACTTTGATACAGTGAACCTACAAAGGCAGCTCAGTTCATACCTTCTTTCTGGGCAGTTGCTTCTATCTAACCAACTGTCCTGTGGAGAAGACAGATACATTCACTTTTTCTCAACCAGATGGGAACTAATTGAAACTGCCTTGCTCTATTTAAGACAGAAGTACATGCAGTTAGTAAAGAGTAGGTCCTTGACTTCCTTCCCACTTCTTTTATTTTTATGACCTCTAGTAATTTTTATAGAGGGAGCCAGTGAATGGTAAACCATTTGAATCTGTAATGTCCAAAATGACTCTTTTTCATATACACACCTAAATGATAGTTTTACTGGGTATACAATTCCAGTGCAATATCTTCCGCTCCCCCCCACAGTACTATTCATATAGTTCCACTGCTTTTTTGCATCTAGCATTGCTCATGAGAAGTCTGTTGTCAGTCTCATTTTTTTTCTCTTGCAAGTTTTTTTCTTTTCTTTCCTTTTCTCTCTCTTTTTTAGTAGTTTTCCTTTAACTTTATTACTGTGATGTATCCAGTTACAGGTCTTTTCTCATTCATCATCTTTGAATCTTGGGACTTTTGTCTTATACTGATTATTTTATACCTTCTGGTAAATTTTATGTTATTGTTTCTTTTCCATTTTCTTTTCTTTATTCCATTTATTCTATCCTCTGAAATTTTTTGTAGACAGATACCAAAATATCTGAATTCATGTTCTCCAAATCTCAACTTTTCTCTCCATATTTTCATCTCATGATCCTTTTAGGTGACATAAGAGAATTCCTCCATTTCATCTTCCAGTTCACTAATTTATTCTTTGGCTATGTCCATGGTCCTGTCCATTTGTTGGTTTTTAAATTTTGTTGTGAATATTTTTAGGTTCCAAGGTCTTTGGCTGATTTTTTTTAACAGACCCAATAAGAGTACTTATTTCAAAAGCTCCAGAAAAGTCCTCTTATGCTTGCACTACTAACATTTCCTTGGGTGTGAACTTTGTTCTTTACTGTAATCAGTATCTCTTTTTCACATTATTGGTTTTCCACATATTTTTGGTGAATCCTACACACATGTTCATTTTTGTATCAGAAAACCCAAGTCAACCTGGTCAACAGAGGGAAAGAGTAGGATGTATTATGGGGCAGGTTTTACTCCAGCCTGTCCAACCTAAGTGAGGGAAGGTGCCTGCTGTTGGTAGAGTGAGCCAGTAGGGAGTAAAATAGGGAGTATAGGGGAAAATATTTCACCTGGAGCCTACTCTGACTCTCTGATCCAAGCATCCAAGCAATCTCTATTGCTCACTGCCTACCCTGAGTAGATCAAATGTAGAGGTGTTGAGGGAATCATCTGCCTGCAACATGCCCCTCCCCCCATTTTAAGTGGTTGCAGAATTTGGTATCAGTTAGTAGGATCTTAGTCAGGACCCAATAACATGTCTTTTTTTTTTTTTGGCCTTTCCTTATTGTTCCAGATTTGCCAAGGATTGGTAAGTTGAAAAAAAGACTAATATTTTTCATTAATAACAGATGCTCACATGAGCTCATACCCATTGGTGGCTCCTGATGTTGAGTGTAATTTTGTAATCTTTATGAAGTATTAGGAAAATCTGGATTCTAGAGAAGAGGATGGGCCTTTAACAGCACAAGGAGGAGATGAAACCAGTTTTCTTCCTACTCTACCTTTGAAGTACACATAGAAGCTCAGTGAAACTCTCTCATTTTATGTCCTCTTAGTGAAAGCCATGGTACAAGTTTCTGTCCTACAATTGATGCTCACAATGCAGGAAGCACTCATGGCCAGCAAATGCACCATGGCTTCCTACAGAATGTGGAAGGGACCTAGCCAAGGTCTGTAAAATAAATCCCTGCACAGGATGGCAGGGTGGATGATGTGGCATCTCAGTTAAGCTCATAAAGTGTTATATCATAAAGACTCTCTGATTCCATTGGAGAGTTCAGTCTACCCCTTCTGAATAATGTAGCCCCTTCCCTACAACTCATCAAAACCCTTTCATGTCCTCAAGGTCTCACTAAGTTTCATTTCCATGAAAACTTTCCTGTGGCTTCCCAGCCCATGGGGAATCTTTTTCTTCTTTAAACTTTCACAGCAATAGACAGTGTCACTGACTTTGACACCTCATCTTATAGAGTTTTGTCCTACTTTAGCCAAAAGTTAGATCCAACAACTGTGATTATGCAGAATACAGCTTAAGGGAAGGAAAACACTCTCAGAAAAGGAGAATAGTTATCACATTGTCCATGCAACACTCCAACCACCAAACCAATGCTTATTACCCTTAAGTTGAATGTGAAGTTAAGCTTGCTCATTAAACAAAAATGGTTCTCTCATTTCTCCAGTCAATCCTCAATTCTAATGGTTACAGCCAATTAGGGTATAGTAGCAGCTAGAACAGCTAAAACTTGACAAGAAATTATTATCATTGGTTTGGAAGAAAGAAGAACAAACAACTAGAAAAGTTTGGGGGATGTTCGAGGAAAAGGTCAAGTTAGAACCAAACCATTAGAAAGAGATGAAATTGTGTTCTGTGAATTCTGTTTCATAAGGCAGAAGAGGTTATCCTTTTAAAGATCTCCCATCAAAAGTATTCAAATAAAATGTTTCAGAACTCAAATCTATAAAAATATCTGCTGCAGGAAAATCCAGGTACATGGTACACCCCATGTCCAAACCAAGTTGAATAAAGAAAAGCCAAGCCACTTTCCCCTTCTGTGCTGCAGATGCTTAGCCATTTCCTGGCCGTGACTCTTGATTTATTTCTCATCTGTAAGCTCCAAGAGGGCAGGCTCATGACCTCTTTCATTTCCCTCTCAATGCTTGGCCTAGTGCTAAACACATAGAAGATTCTTATGTATGCTTGTTGAATGAATGAATGAATGAATGAATGCATCTGAAAAATTGATCCCTTCCTCTAACTTTTATTATTAGGCTCACTGCCTTTTGTTATTCTGGAGAAAGATTAGGAAGTGGATATTTTAAAATAATTTTGAACAACTAGGAAGCCTTGTAAACAAACCACTGCAGCCTCACAGTGCTCATCACCATCCATCATTTAGCTTCCTCTTCACTTCCAGCACTACCATACGGAAAATTTTTTCTCTTATAATCAAACACACTCCACTGTGTTTGACCCTACAAATATAAATTCCTGAGGAAAAAATGACAATACAGGATGCTGATTCCCTTAAAAATGCTGCCTGAATTCTCCAAAGCTGGAGCCTTGTGGGCTCAGCTCCTAAGGAGCCCTCCTCCTTCCACCATCTGCCAAATGGACAGACTCAAAACCTAGTCGCTACTTAGCTGCATGCTAGGATACTCACATCCCAGAACCTGCAAACAATTGCAGAGGTTTTGTTAGGCAGGAAGTAGAAAAAGTAAGAGATTGCCATCAATGCTCCAGGGAAGTCATCTGTCAGCTGACTATTCTGATTGACCCAGCCATGGAAGCCTCTACCTGAGAGGGGTTTTTGCAGAGACCCATTCAATCTGACTCATTTCATGACCTCTCTGCACAGTATTGAGCAAAACTCCTGCCTTAACAGAGAGATGGGAGAGGAAGAGAACATATGTGTACTAATGAGGGGCCTTGAGCACCTGTGGACTTTCCATATAAATGCTAACCAACTCACAGACACTTCACTGGTTCACTGTTTATAAACCTGCCAATAGCAAAACCTAATTCAAGCAGAGAATCAGACTTCAAAGAAATGGTCTACCCTCAGGTAGACCAGCTGGCTTAGTCCTCCATTGCTCCACAGGCCCACATTTCAGACACTCCACATAGATGAGATCTTATCCTTTTTAGAAGCCTCTGGAAAAGCCCCTTCAACCTCTGTCGTTCCCAAACACCCTGACTCCTAGCAAGAAGTGTTGACATCTGCCTAATCTAAACAGTTCTCACTTACAGCTGAAGCTCCTTTTAAGGTGCTTGCCTCTTGGGAGGGCCAGAAAATGTTTGGGCCTCTGCTCTAGAAACTCACAGTGTTGGGAGAGAGGATAAAGGAATTTTTATTAAAGTCAGTCTTAAGACCAGTTACCCAAATGAAGTCTTCCCTCCATAAAAATGCTTAAATTCTTACTAGACAAAACACATGACTTCTAAAGCTCTGCTGAGCACCCACCCCAACCCTATTGCTTAGCAAATTATCAGAAAGCCAACTTTAAAAGCTCTGACATGGAAAAAGTTGCCCAAAAAATCTAAGGTACAAAATTAATCTTTAGCCCCTCATCCTCCACATACATCATACACTTACAGGATGTGGAAGAGAGTGAGCATAACAAACAAGAGTGTTCCGGGGCACTGGGAGGGGAGCCCAGTAGCTGCCTGCACCTTTCCCTCCCCAGGAATCAGCAGTCTGACACCCCACTGGGTAGGGTGGTAAGGGAGGCAAGCTTGTCCTAGCAGTATGGCTAGAGGGAATAATGACCTGGTTTTTGCAGGGCAACAGATGGGGTAGGGGGACAGGGGTGTCCACAATTGCTTGCAATCTATCTCCACTTCTATTAGAGATGAAAACTAATGAATACCCCAGTAATTGCTAACAACTCAGGAGTTGGTAGGGTTCAATAGACCTAAGGACTCTACCATGCTGAGGGCTGGCAAGCAGGTCGTCAGGCGGAAGAAACCCCCAGGGATCCCTCTAACTAAAAGCGGGCAGGTACACTCATGAACTGATGGGAAGTGACATTCAGAGACACTCTGACCCTTCTGAAAACTGATTTTTAAAACAAAAACTAAAACCAGTTCGGTAGTAAAGGTCAGTCCTTGCTTGACAGTCCCCGGGGCAAATGTCCACAATTCTCCCAGCTAACCAGAATAAGAAATCATGCATTTTCTCTAGGACTTTGCTCTGCACCTCCCCTCTCAAATGTTTCCTGTGCTCAGACCCCAATGCCACCTTTTGTGACCTCTGCCACTGAGGTATCTCAGAGCCAGCCCAGGACCCTCCATGATGACTAAGATTGATTTGTGATTTGCACAAAGTAAAATGAAGACCCAGTTTCCTCATCATTAGATTTCCCTCCTCTCAGAGGCCAAGCAGTCAGCAATACCTGAGGAGAGTCACCTATATGCTAATTCTACAGGCACCATTCTGCCAGGGACCCTGCCCTCAGGGAGCTTACAGTCTGATGGGCTGACAGCCCTACTCCCAAGAAGAACAATAAAATAAACAAGAATGAGAGTGTTTCAAGCAAATAAATAATGAGAGTAAGAATTTGAATACCACCTGGACAGAGTTCCATGTTTAAGTTTGTTCATTCAGCAAATGTTTACTAACAGCCTGGTAAGCCTGAGATACTCTGTAGGTACCAGAGATATAGAGATAAGTAAGACATGATCCCTACCCTGGAGGGGATGCCTTGCACAGGGAAGAGCACTTGAGAAGGTAATTGTAAGACAGTGAAGGCCTTAACAGGAGTGTGAAATGACTGCTATAGAAACATCTAGGCCCAGCAGTCAGTCTTGGGGTGCTCAGGTGAAACTTCCAACGAGGAACCCTAACTGATTATGAGGAGTTATTGAAGCAAAGAGAGGAAAGTGCTAAGGTGGGCACAGAGCTGCAGACAGTATAAACTGGGTGGAAATGAGAAAAGGAAGTGTGTTGTCTTCTGGCGAGGACAGCAGCTCAGAGGCACTGGATCAGAGGGCATTGGGTGAAAAGCCGACAGGCAAGAGGCAGAGAGGGGAAATAAATAGCAGTTTCCATGTACTGCATGCCTACAACGAGAAAGGCACTTTGCTAGACAAGTACAAAAACAAAGACGCCATATACATTACTTCATTTTATCCTCACAGCACCCCCTGAAGTAGGCATATTACCATCATTATATACATAAGAATGCGGAGGCTCATAGAGGTTAAGTAACTTACTCAAAGTCACACAGCCAAAATGCTGCCACGATTTGAACAGGAGTCTGAGTTATCCCGAGTCTATCCAAGTCCAAACACTAGTCATGTTTCTATTACCACAGGATGTGAAGGGCCTTGGACACCCTGCTAAGGAGTTTGGACTTTATCCTGAAGGCATCGGGGAAGCCCAGAAGAATTTTAGGCAGGAGGGTGGCATGAACAGATTTGCATTTTTAGAAGTTCATTCTGACAACCGTGTGGAGAATGGATGGGAGGGGTCCACACACCAAGGCAAAAAGTGCAAGCAGGGAGGCTGCTCATAAATCCCAGCAAGAGACAATGGGGCTCTAGAGTACGGCTGTGGCAGTGGAGATGAAGATGAACTCCACAAGGAGTAAGAAGGTAGAATCGGTTGACCTTGGTGATGGGCTGGGTATGGGTAGAAAGGAGAATGAACTGCCAAAAGTTAAGTGGGAGGAACAGAGAAAGCGCCCAGTGGGGTTGGTAAGAGCTGGATCTCACATAATAATTAACTTGGCCAGGTTAACTTGGTGGTTGGAGACAATATTTATCAAGATAGGGAACAAAGGAGAAAGAGCAGGTTGGAGGAATGAAAGAAGAAATCCAGTTTGGGGTAGCAATAGGAGATGTCCCTACAAGAGTTGGCTATCACATCTGGTCCTCAGGAAGGACACCTGACTGAGCTTCCATCCAATGGTCAGTCATCAGCATCACAATCACATTTGAACTCTTGAAGAGAATCTGCTCACCCAAGGAGAAGGTGATGATTGGGAATTGCAGAGAATAGACATGGAACTCTGAAAAATGCTAATCTTTAAGTGGGATGAACAGAGGGAGAGGATCTCAGGAAGGAGAATGAAAAAGACCAGCTAGAGAGACAGAAGGAAACCCAGGAGACAGCACTAGCATGGAAGCCAAGGCAGGAGAGCATCTCTGGGGTGGAAGAGTCAATGGCATCCCACCGAGGAAACTTCGAGTCTGGGAGGCCTGAGAAGTAGTATCTATTGGGCTTTATGATCCAGGGGTCAGCAGTAATTTCAGCTGAAGGTGTTGCACAAAATGTTCATGGAAGCTAGGTCTATAAAACCAGACTGTGAGGGTTGAGAGGTGAATTGTGAGGGGATGCCATGCAGACAGTACATGCAGACAATACCGTCAAGAACACTGTAAAGAGAAGTAGTGACAGGCCCATATGGGGCTGGGGGGACACCCAGGGTTGAGAGAGGGTTTTGTCATTTTTATTGAAAGAGCCAGGAGCACATTTCAGTGCTAATGCGAGACCAATGGCAGTAAGGAAAAGGCTGGGTCTGTGAAAGAAGGAGCATGCATGGAATAAGCTCCCTGAGGAACAGGGAAGGGAGGAAGAGATGGGACTCAATGCTGTGGGCAAGTATTAGCTTTACTCAAAAGTAAGAGCCGGCTGCCCTTGTTATGGCAGGAGAAGCGACCAGGAAGAGTGGGCCTGAGGGGCCAGAGAGTGAGCAAGATCCTCCCACATGATGAACTTCACTTTGACCTTGAAGTACAAGGTGAGGCTGCTGGGAGTTGGGGTAGGGACAAGCAAGTTAGTAGGAAAGAAAGTTAAGTTGACAGGTGGGGGGGCGGGTTTGTGGCAGCTTTTGTGGGGGCTGCACATAAAGCTGGCCGGGGTCCAAGGAAGGGCTCTGGGCAGGCAGCAGCACCGAGAACCAAGTGCAGATTGGACATCCGGCACTGGCCTAAAGGCAGGAGGTAGTGTGACCTTCAGCTGCTGTTCACCACCCCAGCCAGGAGCAGAGCAGGCATCCAGCTAGACTGAGTTGCCTCCTCCCCAGAGGCTGACAGGGCAGACCATGAGGTGAAGGAGTAGAAGCGGTGTGGGAGTGGTTGGCACAATGTGTCACAGAGAAGAAAGTGATGACATGGGGGGATTTCTTGGGGGTCTTGGGAGGAAATGGAAAGGCTAAGTCTTTGATACAGTGAGGTCTCGAGGTCACAAGGCTGACAACTGAAAGGAGCAGAAGTTGGGATGGAAGAGACCCCAGCATCTCAGCATTAAGAGGTGGAGCATTTCTGTAGAATGGGGTTGAAAAGGGTGATTCTGATTGTGGAGTGACAGACATTCATACAGGTGTCACCTCTGGAACTTCTCTGGGAACCTAGTGCCTTTCCCTGCCTCGAATCCCCCTTTCCCACCTCCCATCACAGAGTCAGACCAAAGGAGCCTGCCTGGCAACGAGCTGGCACACACTGGGACTCCAGAGTTGCATATTTAGATAGATGAGGGGGAGACACAAAGGAGAGGTTTCCTGGCCTCCATTCAGAGGTCGCCCTCCCAGGACAGCATCCTCCCCGCCCCCAACCCCAGGGCTTCCTGTTCTCTGACCTAGTTACCTCTTGGCTCTTAGCTTTTGCCCCAAACGGACCCACAGACTTGTTCTCTGACTAAGCCTTCATTTACCCCATGCAGATTTTGACACTGCTGGTGGCACTACCCTCGTATTAGATACAGATGTTCTCTTGCTGCTTCCAAATCAGCTGACTTCTGGAAAAAGCCCACACCTGCCGGATTTGTAGCCTAACCCTGTTGGAACTGGTACTTGAGTCCCAGCAGCACAGCAACCTCACTAACTCCCCGGGAGGTGAAGATGAGACAAGCAGCTGGGGTGTGGGCTTCCCTTCATGTCCCCCTCTCCTTAATCACAGGCCAGACGTTCATTACCCAACGGGCTTGTGCACCCATGTCCATAGGTGGGGAATGGCCTGCTCCTACCCTCCAGGTCCCCTGAGCTAACGTAGTACTTCCAGCTCTCAACACTTGAGCACCCTGTGTCAGATCCCGTGCTAGGAAGGTATGTAGTCCCTTGGACTTCCCAAAGAACTTTGAAGCGAGCATTATCCTAACCTTACAGTTGAGGAAAGGGAGGCTCAGAGAAGTTAAGTAACTTGTCCCATTGTTGCACAACTTGCAAGTAGCAAAGCCAGGATTCAAAGCTAGGCTTTCGTTCTACCAAAGCCGGGAACCTCGAACTTCTCCTAGCCAGCCTCCTTTAAAGGGCTGATGGTAAATTCATGTTTTCATTCTTATCCATTCGTTCATTTAACAAACATTTGAGCACTTGCTAAGCTCCAAATACCCCTTCAAGACTTAGAAAAGTTAAATTTAGCATAAAAAGGAAAAGGTTCAGATGAGCTGAGGTGTCCATAGCCAGGGGCACAGTAGAACCCATTTCTCATGGCCACCTACAGATCACCTCCTGTAGCCAGAAAGAGCTCTCTGCAAACCTTTCCAGTCACCTTTTCTTGTTCTGATTACACAACCAAAAAAGCAAGAGAGAGTCAGAATGAGGCAGTACCTCCCAAGCCTACCACTCTCTGCAACCTGATGGGGAGATCTGACTGGGAAAACAGAGCCATGGGCATTGTTGTCTCTCCCACACACACTGCAGAGGCCTTTGGAATCTTTTCAAAGAACCCCCCTTCCCCCATCGCCAAGTGCTTCATATTTTTTATTGCCAGGATAAAAGTTCAGACAGGGCAAGTCTTAAGAGACCTGCTACTCCCCCATTCGAGCCCTCCCCCGCCACCGCCCCTACTACACACACACACACACACACACACACACACACACACACACACACAGACTCCTTAACACCAACAGTCTCTTTCCACACAGGAGAAAAGGCTGTTATCCCAGCAATTGCTTATTGGACCAGTGACAGGCATCTGATTTACGGACAACCCATTTATTGGCCAGTGGCCCATGAGGTGGCCTAGCACAAAAGTGGCTACTAACATGGGCCATGGTGACAATAGTCTAATTGAATTCTCTGGAGAAGTTTGAATGTGAGAGAAAAGGCAGCTGGGAGTGTGACTAGAAGCTAAAAGACACAGAGAGAAGCCACAAGTAAGCAGAAGCCATGAATAAGCAGAAACCACATGCAGGATCAGGAGAGGCAGAGACAAAGGAACAGAGAACCCAAGCATTAGGGTTGAGGAATTCTACCTTGTTGTAGAGAGGATGAGATAACTTGGAGCGGCTTGAGGTCCAGAATCCTGTTCCAAGCTCCTAGAAGCCAATCTGCCCTCAGTGATTATGGAACCCTGAGGCTTTGGCGGTCTCCCAATTTCCAGAAATATCCTTAACAATAAATCCGCATTACTGAACGTCACCTGAGAGGGTCTCTGTGCCCCCGAGGGAAGCTGACTAATACTCGGGCTCTTTAAACCCGTTCAGATTCATGGGACTGGCTGGGAGCATGGGTGAGTCACCAACACAAAGGCTATTGGCATTTTTGTCACTCCATCCTGCCCTTCTCTTTCCTGCCAAAAAGCACAGCCGACTGCACAGCCCAGATCTGGCTCTCTCCAGCCTCTAACAGCACAATCACTGAAACACTCCCCGAGTACTACCATCACTGCACTTGCTTTTCCATGAAGAAACCATTGTTCCTTCTGACTCCCCTCACACGCAGTCTGGCAGAACTCAAGACACCGGTCACCAACCCCTGGACTCCACCAAGAGTGGCCCCAGCAGAAAGCCACTACATTAAAGCAGGGTATCTTCCCTTTAAATGTATCTTTTCCAGTAGCAGGTTTGAACTTAACGTCTTTTAAAAAACTCCTAAATGTTTGTTTTCAAGAGCAGGCCCTGTGTCCCAAGGCCTGCGGCGAGTTGGAGGCTTGGGTCCCTTGAAGTAGCCTGAGAATGGACATGGCAATTTAGAGCTAAGGAGCTCATCCAAAGTCACTAGGCTCACGTTTAGCTGAAGGAGGGCTTCCGTTGTCCTCTCGTCTCTGTCCCTGAGACTCCCTAGGAGGGCAGCCCGGGACACAGCTGTCCACCGGTGGGGGGGTGGCGGGCGGTGGTTTGTGATGGTGCCAGTTCCTACAATCTGAGACCATTCTTAGATGGGCGCTCACTTCACACCTGCCCTATGTCCTCCGCCCAGAAAACCAGTAGCTACGTCTACACCAGCAGTGGTTTCCTGGATGGAGGTAAGGCTCCCAGGTATGTCATACCCACTGAGAAGAGAAAACAAACGACAGGGAGCCACTGGAAGGAGATAGCTTTGAGCAGGTCTCCCCTCAGAGGCTCCCAGCCCCAACCCACAGCCCTCTGTTATGCGCCGACCTCTTTCCTTCCCCTGTAGCTTAGTGCTGCCCTTGGCCCTCTCAGTAAAAGACACATCAAATCTTGTGGCAAAATCGCAGAAGTTAGTACAATTGGTGCAGTCGCCATGACATCCCAGATGCCCAGGAGACTGGAGGATTTGAAATACTCTGACACACTCCCTTTCTGGGGTTATTGAGGTGTGTGGGGCTGGGTGCCTTTCCACAGACACAGTAGCATCTCATGTTCTGGCTTCAGTGGGAAACGAGCCATTTCACACGTGTTATCTTTCTAAGCTACCTGAAATTCGACACCAGAGGTTTTAAGATTGCTTTAAAAGGCTGGCAATTTTGAAAGAATTTTTTTTACAAATTCCGTATGATCCACTCCTCTGCCTTTTTAAACTAAGCATTTTGAAAATAATGTCACCTTTTCATGATGACTTGCTTGGGGTTGTTAGTGTGAACGCCCTTTGTTGCCCTGAGATGTGCTCCGTCCAGAGTGCAGGGACCATGTCTTAGTTGTCTTTATATCTCTCAACATCTCGGCCAGCGGCAGTCAAGTGGGGCTGTGATCCGCATGCGTGGAGGGTTGCATGGAAGAACACCCAGAGGGTATGGACCAGGGAGGCAGGCGGAGCTCGTGGCTCCTGATGGCCCTGCTTTGGCAGTCAACTTTTCCTTAGTGCCTGAATCCTGCCTTGCTATCAGGTTCTCAGGTTGCCAGATCTGAATGCTCTTTGTTTTCTAACATTTTTTTGAGATATAGATCACATATCATAAAATTTACCCCTTTAAAGTGGTTTTTAGTAAGTTCACAAAGTTGTGCAATCACCACCTCTAATGCCAAACATTTCTCCACCCTCAAAAGGAAATCCCACACCCATCAACTGTCAGGCCTCATTCTCCATGCCAGCCCAGCCCCTGGCAGCCACTAATCTGCCTGCTCTCTCTCTGGATTTGCTCATTCTGGAAATTTCTCTAGAAATGGAGTCATACACTCTCTGGTCCTTGGTTCCTGGCTCCTTCATTTAGCATGATGTCTTCAAGGCCCTTTGGTGTGCCAGAACTTGTTGTTACTCTTCTTGCTCCTGCATTCCTTCACCTTCTCCCTTGCATTTCTAGTCTTCTGTGAGCATGATAACACAATTTGTTAGGATGTATGCAAAACAGACTAAATAGATCTTGTGGAAAACTCTGAGTTCTTGTAAAAATGTGGGGTGTTTGGGCACTTTTATTTCAGGGGCTCAGAAGTGTTAACTGGTTCCTCTCAATTTCCCGACTATTTTCTCAATGGCCAGGGTTTCTGGTTTAGTGCCTCCCAGGTGAGAAAAGGGTCAAGTCATTCACTTCATTTCCATTGTGCTGTCCATTTTTACAAATCCTTTTATACCTCTTTTCTATTTTGAGTCTCCCACCAGCACTGAAGAATTGGTTCATACAAGAAAGAGAAAAGTGGCCCCTGGCACTTAAGAATGGGCCTGATCCACAACCAGGGCTCAGTTTGTTCAGAGCTAGCCATGGTGCTCTGTTGGATGTGATCTCACAGGACTCCAACATCAGACACAGTCACTCTGTGACTTGTGAGGGAGACAAAAAACAATACTACTTCGTAATCTTGTCAAAGCCCAGGCAGAAAATCAGGTCATTGTGCCAATCACAGAACTATTAAGCACCTCCCCATCCTGGAGAACACAGGTGACTGCTGCTTTCTTTACCAACCGCTGCTTGAGCCTTGCTCCATCCTTCTCACCTTCTAGATAAGAATCATCAAGGTACACAATCACAGCATTACACCTGCTTACTGATAATAGTCAACTCAGAGAGAAGAGCCCCACCACCTTCCTAAACACTCCTGGAAAATCACCAGACACAAGCCAAAATCCCATTAAGTTCTTTCTAACATTCCCTTTACTAGTGTACTCTTCCTTCTTGCAACAAGTCAATGAACCCAACTCTGTTCAACCACAGGTATGTTCTTGGTGGTGGTTTTTAACTGGAGAATATTGGCAGGAATCAAAGTTCTGCTGAGAGTCAGCAGAAACACTTCCTTGAACCAAGAGACTCCCATGCCCATACACACATCTGAAACCTCCTGACTCTATGCCTGTTTGGGGAACTATGCAGCTCCTAGCTAGGAGGTAAGCTCAGAATGAGTTGAATTCCAGTGTTTCTTTGAGGCCCTTCTAGAGGATTTTCAGCTAACCCCTGATCAGTGACCATCACCTTTGGCCTTTGACCAAGCTCCAGAGACAGAAAGTCTCCTTATGGTCTATTCTGGCTCTCTTGGGGTCTTCTTTATGTAAAACGGCACTCTCCTGGGCCAAACACCTGCTGCTTTCCTAGTCTCTAATGTGTGAAGGCATCTCCTTATTTCTCTAACACAATAGAAGAGACACTCTGGAACTGCAGTGGCCACTTGAGGGAATTTTGACATGAACAAGATGGTACAGATACAGGACAGAAAGTGAAGAAACCTTCATGAAGAGCTTGTCGCACCTAAAAGAGAGATCATTTTATTTAATGTAAGTGATGCAGGCTTCCTCCTTTGTTTCCATATTTCAGGGATTATTAAGTGCTGGCTTTTTATCATCCCCTTGATAAAATGTGAAGGGCCCAAGCTATTGTCTAAAACAGTATGATGTCACTCTCTTTCAAGTGTATATGTCAAAAATCCCTTTTTTCTACAGCCAACCTTTTTACCTCTCTTGCAGAAGGAATTTAATTACCCTTGTAGGGATAACTTCACATATTGGAAGCTCCCTCTAATTTTCTTGTTTTTATCCCTCTACTTTTCCCTCCCTTTGGAAACTGTAAAGATAGCTGATCAAAAGCATCATTCCTTTGTGTGGCTCTTCTACCACTATCTAGAGTCCAGATAAACAGTCAAAAATGTCGACAAAGGAAGTTATTCAATTCAGTTGTGTTCCTTTTTTGTGGACACTGAAAAGCATATTTAGATAATAGTCTCTCTCTTTTCACCACATTTGTGATATAATAAGGTTTTAGCTCGAAGATAAAGAGTCATGGGTTTGATTCAGAGTCCTCAAAAAGTTTACTAGGTACAAATATGCCAACATAATATTTTGCTTTGAACAAGTCCATGGTTCAAGTTCTCATGGTTCATACTTCCCAAGTTTTCCACATTGGTTTTATGATGTAGGTAAGTTCCACTGTTTCCGTAACTTGTTTAAAAATAAAAATTATACATATAAAATTACATGGCAACTAAAAGGACTCATGATAATGGCTCATTTGGGAGACATGCCAAGGACATTGAGATTCTGGTTCATGTGCAGGTCATCTACCGCTTACTACTGTATTTTGACTCCTCTTTCTCCATATGAACTCCCTTACAATCCTCCTGTTGTTTTTGACTCCCTGTGGTCTTCTGCCACTTGAGAAAAAAATGAAACTCTTTCAGTTTTCTCCAACCTTAGCTACTGCTCTGAATTTAACTGATTTTTTTACAAATTTAATTAGCTCTTCTTTAAACACTTAAGGTATATCTCCTTCTACGTGTCCCTTCAGGTTCTTAAGTTTCCCTACATAATTAATTCCAGACTTGAGTCTATAAAAACTGAACTTTACCCCACCTTCAACAAGATGCTTCTTCTGGGGTTATTGCAACCCTATCAGCAAACCTAGGCCATCGGAAATGGGAACTAATATGGGGGCTCTTCTTGCTACAAGAGTCAATCTGTTCTTACTTTTCAGGAACTATTTGACTCCACTCAAGGGATCTGCCCACCTTGAGGGGCAAAAACTTGGCTCACTGCTATTATGCTAAATGATACTTATTCTCCCAATATAGTCTATGCCCCACTAGGGGATTATTTCTCACGTGGACATTGGGTTTACACACTAACTTATTACCCTATGTGTTCAGGATAGCTTTTAGAGACTTCCAGGTGCTTCAAATTACCACCCTTCCACTGGATCGAGTTTCTCTGAAAGTTATACTCAGAAACCTCCAAAACAGGCAAGCACGGAGTACATCATGCATACTCTGAGAGCTACAGTTCCCCCAGTAGGGATTCATACAACTGAGAAACGTAGTCCAAACTTTTCTCTGACCCTAACAGACACCGTAAATGACGGCAGCTCAGTTTAAACTTCATTAGCCAGAGTTGGATCATCCCATGGATAATCACATGGCCCTAAAGTTCATCTCAGGTAGTCAAAGAGAAATTTATATTACAACAAGCAGGTCTTGCTATTCCCTATGTCAATACTATAGGACAAGCAGGGCAGTATGTGACTAAGTAAAAGACAAAGCCACCAGACTCTCTAAAACAGACCCAGATGGATCCTGGCACCTGTTTTCATTGTCTAAGTTTTATAATCTAGGCCCCTTCACTTTGAGACCTATCACAAAAACTAATCATCCTTTTGTTTCTAATGATTGCCTATGTTGCAGCTGGTTGATATATTCTGTCCAGGGTCCTTGGGGCTACTGTGCAGGAATTATCAAGTCACAGGAGCCAACAATTCACCTTGCAACAAAAGAACCAGAAGAAGACTAACTCCTAGTCCAGCTACACACTACATTCTCTGGACACCCTCTTGATTCTGATCAGCATAAATTCAGCAAAGGCAAGATCTGGATGTCAAGGATTAATGTCTTATAGCTTGGCTCTATCTCCATGGCCAAAAGGAATACTCTTTGGCTGAAGGGCATTGACACATTACTGTTTTTAGAAAAGGTAACAGGAGGCTCATAGAGATTAAGTGACTTGCCAAAGTTCACACTGTTAACTTACAGCAAGGCCAGAACTTGAACTCAGGTTGTAAGACCTCGCCAAGGATCTGTGCAAAGGTGCATCTTGTTGAGTTGCCCTCCCTCAGTACCAATGAGAGGGAAGAGAAACTGGGCGATCATCAGACCCGCCATGCCAGAGCTAGTAACAGCCTTCCTTAGTCCCATAAATTCACAATGTCAGAGGTCAAAGAACTTTAGAGAACATCCAGGCTAACTTCTCCGTTTATAGATCAGGAGACACAGGCCCAGAGAAGAAAAGTGACTTGTTCAAGGTCACACAGCAAATTAGTGGCAATGTCCAGACTTGATCCGAGATCACCAGAGCTTGGTGCATGGCCACATCTTGCCCCTCATCAGTGGCAGGTGCATTCATCCCGCCTGGTTGCTGGAGGATGTTATCATGTTCTGATTCAGTGCCCTTCCTCCTAGAAAGAAACATCTCCAGACGGGGGTGACTACTTCCTCCCTTTCTGCCATGTGGAGTTTCTTTCTTGTCATTTTAGTTAGAAACGTCATCTCGGTGTTTTCAGGGACTGAGGCTACCTCGAAAGAACCCAACTCTCACGTGTACACGTGCATAGTTCTTCATGCTAAATGGAGAATGAGCAGCAGTGCATATAACCTTAACAGGAGCACAAGCTAAAAGAGCTATTCCCTTTTGAACCTTTTCATGGCATCCTTCAATCCACCTATGCAATGATCTTCTGAGTTCATTCTCAAAAGTGGGATTCCAAATATCAGGGTCTATTCACAACTGGACAATCATGCTCCTCCCTTGCTCAAAAGACTTTGATTACTCCCTATGTCTTCAAAATAAAGCCACAAATCCTTAACCCGTTATTCAAGGCCACCCACTATCTGGTTTCACTCTACCTCTAGGGCCACACCCACTATTTCTTCTGCAGGCACTTAGTTTCCCTTTAGCACATCAGATAGACTACAAAGAACTGCTCCTCTTTCTAAATCCCAAACTGCTCTCTCTCTCGGCAAATCAAATACACACACTAGCGTATGTGGATGTCTTTTCTTCCCTAAGGGAAGGGTATCCCGTTGATTTTTGTTATCCGCACCCATCAGAGAGCCTGGCATATGATAGATCTTAACAAATAGTGAGTAAATGAACGAGTGTATGCTTGAAAAATACTGCATTTATCCTTCCCCTCCGTGCCTGGGAAGAATTAACTGCTACTGGAAACAGATAATGTCTTTAGGTTTTCTCAACAGAATATAAACATAAAGCTCAAATGAGAAAGCAAGCTGAAAGCAGTGTGGCATTGCTTTATTGGTAAGATCTTTTTTTTTTTTTCTTAAAGAAGTACACTACAGAATAAGAAACCCATTACACTAGGAGTTGGGATGGTATCAACTATCTTTGTGGCTTGTGTGCACTTTTAAACCAGGATTCATGGCTGGAGAAACAAAAGAACCTCTTTGCCTGTATAATTTTGTTCCCTTCCTTTATTGCTTTAAATAGGCAAGATGTGGTTTGCGTTCCTTTCACTGCTAATGTTGTTTGCTTTGTGTTCGACAAAAATAACTTGCCGTTCATATTGCTCTCAAAGGTTGTTAAAAATCCCCTCCCCCTTACGCATTCCACTCATTTGTAACCAAGGTCTTGAGTGTTGCTAACAGAGGCTCCCTCAGCCCCATAGCTTCTGTGATAAAGCAGCAGGTGGTGGGTCAAGTTCTATTAAGCACCAGGTAATATCAGCATCCTTTAACCTTACTAGGAGAATCCTGAAGCTGGAGGGATTATCTTGTATATACAGTTGCTCTAGGCAAGAATGGGCACCAACATCCTAGGCGTATAAAGATCATCACCATCACCACGGTAAGGTGATGAGAGCTCTTTACAGTTTACATATCTTTTTTCCTGGTTATTCTGCCTCTTGATCATTAAAAGCATCTTGCAAGATAGGTGTTACTCTCTGGAGCACAGCCAAAAATGTTAGGTGGCCTGTCCCTGGAGCACCCAGCTTGGCAGGGCCAACATTAAAAAAATGCAGTGCTTTTGCCTCTATGCTGCAGCAAATCTCCACTAGAGTTTTCTGAATGTCTGACTTCTTGGCAATATGTAGAAAAAGCAACTATAACCTTCCTTGATATTCTAACCTAGCTCGCAACCTTCAGTCTAGAGCAAATCTTCTAGTCCAAGACAGACAGGTCCCCGTGCTGCATACCTGCATGTGTAAACCTTCACCCATCCACCAGAACCTCAACTCTGAAGCCAGAAACTAGAAATTCTCAGAGTTAACATTTTAGTCACAAAGGCTCACTTTCAGGGCAAGTTATGATTTGGGTTAATGTCTCCCTCCTCCCAAGTGCCTCTGATTTTACGAAAATCAAACCCTGAATCTTAGGGCCTTCTGCTAATTTCCCTCTCTCTACACGCACTGCAGGGGCTCCCACCACGCACCGCCTCCAATAGGAAGGGTGATCCCTAAACGTGTGTGGCAGTTAACGCTGTCCCTGTCTTTTCCATCTGCCTGCAGCTTGTTACAAGATCTCAGGAAAGGACTAGCCAGGTCTAACAAAGACATTTCTGTGACATGACAAACTGGCTTCTCCCCATTCAGCCCAAAGTTACAGTGCTTTTTGATATTGGTTACAGCCAGGGGACTGCCGGCCCTCCTCAAGCACTTTCATTCCTTCGTACACCCTCAACTGAGCTTCCGTCTGCCCCCACCAGCAGCTCTTCATAGGAGCAATAGTGACACTCACACTGAACCACATGAGATTCCTAATGAGACTAAAGGAATGGCTGGCCCCATTCGTTTCTCTGTCTGAAACGTGGACTACCCATGAGGGACTTCCTGCTTTAAGATAGGAGAGAGGCTATCTCAGGAGAGAGAGGAAATCATGTCTGCTAAGGAGGCGGTTCTGTCCAAAGAGGTCAGGGCAGGGCTGTTGGCAGCTTCCGTTAATTCCGTTGGGGCAGGCAAGTGGTGATTGGCAGTTAGTTCTGAGGTTGAGCTAAGGATGCTGGGATGGATTTTTAAGTGCACAGTTGGCCCTTACATCATGAGCCTAGCTTAAGTACCCAGGGAAATGGAATAGCAGGGAGAAGGGATATTCGCAAATAATGCCAAAACCTCTTGTTAGTCTTTGGCTTCCATATCCTTCCCTAAAACTTTAGCTCAGGGGCTAAGCCACCCAACATTTCCATCTCTTCCCCCATTCCTTCATGGAAGAGAGTCCTGCTTCCAGAGCAATTGCTGAGATGTTGGCAAGATAAAGGGTTGTAAAAATTACCGTAGATAATCTACAAAAAGCTTCATTGGATTAGGTTATGGATCTCTGAATGTGAGTTACGTTTGTTGGGTCAGTGACCTTGCTCAGGAATTGACAGAGGAGATGTCTAATAAATGCCTGTTGGATGGATAAGTACACAGTTAAATGAATTTTTACCTGAGTCTAAAAACTGCCTTTTCCCAGCACAGAAATAAAAGCCCCAGCAGCCTCAGGCCTACACCTGCTAGAAGAATGCTAGTGTCAGCCCTAGGAAAGTGAGCAAGAAGCAGCAAATCCTAAACAAGGCTAACACAGGGGATTTCCCTTCTCCTTTTCTTGCCCTCACTTCCACTGTGGTGCTAAAAATCCCATCAAGACCCATCATCAAAACAGCAACAGCAGGATATAAAAGAATTATTACTCTTTGTTCTGGCCATTTAGAAGTTTCCTGGAAACCTGGCTCTCCTCCAAACCATTGCCCCATGAGCATGGTTGTGATGAGTTCGAATCCTGGGTCCTCTTACTAACTAGATGTGAGACTTTGGGCAAATTACTTAACCTCTCTAAACCTCAATATCCTCAGTCTGTAAAATGGGGGTAATATTGGGTAAAGCACTAAGCATAATATGCGGAGTATAGTTAATGCTCAATAAATGTTTATTTTTATTACTCCTGCACCCCATTCTGCTATCCCCTTCTTTCTCCTCCTCTCCATTGCTTCTAAAGATATCATTGTCTATGAACAGCCAGAGAGTAGAATGACCAGAAAAAACAGGTAATTTTGGACAGCCCAGAAGTTATCTACAAGCCTAAGAGCAATCACTGTAGCCTGACCAACTGCCTGGTCTTTTGAAAAACGTGATTAGCAGCTGATAGTGTCCATAAGCCCACATAGATTCCTAAGAATGACAGAGATGTGTGTTCATTCATAAACTCTTGACTCTCTAGACGACAAGTATTTTTTGCTCCCAGTGTATCTCAAATGGCACTTCCAGTGCCAAGAGCCTGCTATTTAATAATGTCACCCAGAGAGGTGAAGGGTGGATTAAGTCTAGGTCTGTGAACTGAGGTAAGCCACTTGTTAATGGCTTAGTCCCCTCACGTGCAAAACATAAGGGGTTGGACTAGATGCTCACTGAAGTACCTTTACATTTTAAAATGACTTCTGGTTTAAACAATTCCATGATAATCAGAGAGCGATCATAGAGAGGTAAAATACACAAAGCTTAACCTCTCAGAAGGACAATAAAAATGTTTCAATTTGATGTTAACTTATAAAGTGATATAATTTAATGGAGATGTAATGGCATGAGGAGGCCAGGCCCTCTCAAACACTTTCTCAGCATCAGATGTGGTACCTGGAACACACCAGGGGGAGGCCAAGAGATTCTATTCCCACCCCCTCTCTCAAGAGGCCTCCATAGTGAGAAAGAGAAAGAGAGCCTCCAACTCTCCCTTCCCCTTCACTGGCCACTCTCCAGCTGAGAGGCAGGGGAAAGGAAGACACCAGAGTCTTCCATCGATGCTGCAGACACCAACCAAGCCCCTCCCCACTCTTTGACTCTCACTTGCATCCCCACCCCCGAAACAGTCTCCCATTAGGTATTAGGTGTCAGCTACACTTCGCCTGCCAAAGGTCTTCCCTTGCCAATGGTCTTCCCTTGCCAATTTTTGACACAAGGTTTTGCATATCGTTTGCATAAATTTGCAGGTAGGGTTCAAGAGGCCCTGACTCCAATTATACAGGAGGAAACATGACTGCATTTGCAGTGAAAAGTGACTTTGGGGAGAGCACACTTGATCTGTCGTTGAGTGCTGGGAAAGTCATGCTAACTAGGTTATGCCCATACGGTAAGCCCCCATACCTGCCCTCCCAGCCAATACCAAGGTCCAAGAAACCAGAGCTTTTTCAAAGTTGGCTTGAAGTCATGCCTAGTAGGTAGACAAAAGCTTTGCCCAGCCACGGGGAAGAATGGGGGGGGGGACATTTATTCCATCAAAGAGGAGCATTGAAAGACAGCTGAGAGCCCAAGTTCAGAGCTGTTCACTCCAAACAGTCAATGTTTGGTGACTTGACTCAGAAATTCTTGTGTTCGAGTCAGTCAAACCAGGCTCTGATTTCCAACATAACTGTTGCTAGAACAGCTTAGGGGATGAAGGTATGTGACTGAAAGATGGAAGTTGGAACAGTTGCCCCTGCCTTCCACTCTCAGGCCACCTTCACAAAAATTTGTCACTATGCCCATTTGTACTGAGTGCGCATGTAATTTAAGAAAAGTTCTAACTATAAAAGCAAGTGGGTGAGTACCAACCAAATGGGGCCAATCATTTTCAAGTGGAGACCCTCTGAGCAAGTTGGCAAATAAACCAGGCTTTGACCTTCTTCCACAAGGTATGGGGAAACCTCTTGTGATGACCAGACATGAAGGAGGGCTTCAGATTACAACCTCCAAAGGGACTAGCTATCCACTGACCACAGGGATAAGTGGAGTGAGACCCACAGCACTGAAAAGACCACAAAGACCACCAAAGCAGTCTAATAAAGCAGACACTGAATGCATTATGTGCCATGCAAGGAGAGAAGCCCATTGCATTAAGAAAGGTCAGGAAGTCTGTCCAAACTGCAGGTAAATAGGACAGAGGTGGTGTGGAAAAGAAGTTTTGTCTGAAATTCCGATTGGTTCAAAAAGCAGATTGCAAACTCTGTTTTGGGGTTGGTTGCTGTTCTGATTTTGTGTCTCAGAGGCATGGGCACAGGTCTCCACAGATCCTGGACAGCCCTGTCGTGCATGGCCCTAGCAGGCTGGCGTATGTGCCTGCTCTCACCTCCGTGAAATTTTTCTTGGACACACACTTTGGTGAAGAGTTAGGGTACCTGGGGTGCCATTGGCCGCTGTGTGGCTTTGTGCCTATTACTCCCACTCTCTTATTCTCGCTGCCTATAATGGGCGGACACACCTCTCTCCTGGCCAGGTGGATGATATAACCATATGAAAGCAGTTGGGTAATTTTGTGAGCAGGAAGCTGTAGTTTCTAAACAGGAAAGCTGAAGCACAGAGCCCCAAGCCCCCGTAAGTTGGGGCACATATGAATAAAATGCTGCTGAATCTGGGGGACAGGGGAGTGGGGACAGGCTAACTGGAAAGATCTAACCAAATGTTAACTGTGCTTAAACCTGGGTGTTGGGATTGTAGGGGATTTTTATTTTCTTCTTTTCTGTATTGGTGTTTATATATTCTCCAAAGTTTCTACTATGTGTGGTTTTGAAGTCATATTTTTGAAAAAAAAATTTTGATGCAGCAAGGATGAGCTCAAGGTCAAGGTGACTGTAGTAAAGGTGTATGTGCTTAGCAAAATCAGGACATTCTCCCCAACAGGAGTTCAGAATTCAGAGCTTGCGACTGAGTCTGGCGCCCCCATGCTGGCTCAGCTCAGGGCTCCATCAAAGCCAGATAGGCCTGTCTGTCCTCCCTCAGGGCCCGGGAGTGTGACAGTGCTGGCCCGGGGCTTAGAAGCCCTCGCCGGCCCTTGCAAAGCCCACTTAGATACTGGAGGAACAAAGACACCAAATAGCATCTCATCTTTACGAGACACCTCCTCTGCAAATTAAAAAAAAAAAAAAAGTAGAGCAAATACTCCTTTGTTCTCTAAAAGTGGTGGGGGCACAATCCCAGCGGGACTCTATCTTTTTGGCCTTAGTGTCTCCATGGCAGGTATGGTCAGTGAGGCCAGTCCCCGACCTTACACTGCTAGGAGCTGAGCTGCACTAAGGAAATACATGTCCATCCTTGGTTTCTAAAGCCTTTGCGTTAAGAGAGCCCACAGCTTCTGTTCTGTTGTTCACCTACTTTCCCTGCTAGAGGGCTTCATTCCTTTCTCTCTCTCTCTCTCTCTCTCTCTCTCTCTCTCTCTCGTTCAGGACTTAGTTGGCGGGGAGAGATGGTAGCCAACATCAGCAGTTCAGTCCTGTATCATCTGATCCTCCCTGCTATCTCTCCTCAACGCCAAGCCCGCTCAACACAGTAACTCTCCCTCTGGGGCTGCCTTCCTGAACATCCACTCACATGCCTTGACTCTCTATTCCTGCCCCATTGGATAGATTAAGAAGGATCATCCTGGCCATTTGGCAAGGGAAAGACTTTGTGAATTGGGGAACAATTGGGCTATACAACAAATTACGCACGTTGCTGCATTTATGCCTACATGTCCTGACTTTCCATCTGGAGTTCTGTGTGGGGCTTCAGAGATTCCGGGAATCCTCTGATAGTCTACAGAAAATGGCATAGGTGGGATGTGTGGGTGTTCGTTTTCCTTGGGAGGGGGATCCATAGCTTCCATTAGATTTTCAAAGAGGTCCATGCTCCAGGAAAATGTCGAGAACATTTATCTAATGACTCTGTCCCCTAGGTTATACAGAAAGTAATCATCCCGGCAGAAATTGTAGCTTGGGCCATTGAGGATGGTGAAGCCAGAGGAAGGGCAGTCAAGGGGGTGGTGTGGGGTGTGGCAGCCTAGCATGTCTTTGATGTCATTGGGAAATGTGGCTCAAAGAAGGAAGGAAAGTAACATTTATTGAGCATGGCCAGGAGCCAGGCTAAACAGTTTGTATACATTTTCTTACTTCGTCTTCACACTTGCTTTGCAAGGTAGGACTTATTATCCTCATTTTACAGATGAGGAAACAGGCTCAGAGAAGTTAAGGAACTTCCCCTATGTCACATAACTAGCAAGAGACAGAATTGGATTCAAAACTAGGGCTGCGTAGTCAAAGATCTGTGCTCTATTTTACTACACGTTACAGCTCAGTCTCATCTCTTGTGTCCCTGGCAGGGTGGGGAGAGGGCACAGCCATGTCCCCTAACCTCTTGGAGATTCAGATTCCCTTAACTGCAAAAATGGTCTGCCCTTCTTCCCGCTCCACCTGTCTGGCTGTTTGTCAAGAAGCAAATAAGGGAGGTGGGAGGACCCAGCCATATTCAGTTTAGCAGGCTCAACTCCACCATCCCTCCCCACAACCTGCTACCACTGGGGGAGGGGTGGGAGAGAGGTTAAGGCCACTGGGCAGGTCCAGCCTCAGGAAGCCCAAAGCCCAGAGAGTGGGTTATGTCACTAGCACCTCTCTGTAAATTGGAGCGGCGGTTCAGACCCAGATGAGGAGCACGGAATGGCGAGGGGGGACGGCTATACTAACGCTCCCACTGAACAGCCCTCACAGGGCGGTGTGAAAGCCTCCTCGTGGCTAAGTGAATGGCAATGTCTTTGTCCAGGGTGGCAAGGGCAGAGGAGACCCTGAAGAGTCAATCCAGTTTGGGGCGGAGGAGGCAGAAGCAGAAGGAAGGCAGTGCCCACCTCTCAGTCAGCTCACCCCTCCTTCTGTCCTGTCTGAGGGTCCCTCATCCCCTCTTGTCTGTGCCCCTCTCCCCGCAGGCTGGGAGGTCCCTCCCCCACCCCCATCCTCCACGACCAACCTACCAGCCACAAAGTGTGAGTTAGTTCATCATAATGTTTTTGTGAGGGCCTGGAAGCCATTCATCCACTCGAACGTAATCTCCCACTTGAGAAATGTCAAAATGGGCAGCTCTCCCCGGCCCCTTCCCTCCCTGGCCCCTTCTCTCCCTCCTTCAAAGCTCAGCCTGAATGACTTCTTTTGTGGTGGGCTTCCCTCCTTTTCAGGCCCCCTCGCCCCTCCTCTAGAGTGCTTTCACAGAATGTGGTCTTTCATTAAGAGCAGTGATTCATTTCCCACCAAATTTTAAATATTCCCCGCTGAAATGAGTAATTCTGACTTTGAAGGGACCCATGCGGTGACAGCCCCGCCTCTATCTGGTTCCAGCGGCCTCCAGTCTTTCCCCGTGTAAGGCCTTGAAAAGCAAGAGGGAGAAGCCTTGGGAGGTGAGCCCAGAGCTGAAGCAGGAACCAGACGGCGGGGAGGGGACTTGATGTAGGCGTGTGGGTCCAGGAAGCTGAGAGCATCCTGAACTGGGGACTGTGAGGCATGGCGTAGGTTGCTGGACCCAGAGACCCTGACAATCCTTTCCAGCCCCGACTTTTAGACGTCTGTTGTGAGCCTTTGGTGGCACCTGATGAAGACCTCCGATAACGTGGGGAGATATCCACAAAGCTTTCCGACATACAGCAGAGACGGGTGCACGGTTGTATCTCAGGACTTGGCTAGCACTGCTAGAAAGAGCTTCTGACAGCGTCTGAACACTGACCCGGCCCTTGATCCCAGTGTGGCTTGGGCCCAAGTTCTCAGCTCCCTCACGTGCCCCTGGGCAGGCTTTTCTTAAAGCCTCCATTCCCTCTCAAGTACACACTCAGATGTGAAGAAAGCAGCCTGTTCTTCCACACGGGTCATCATGCTTTGTACCCTGTGACACCACCACCCTGACCACAGATGTTTGGACATGGGATTAGTGCCTGAGCTGACAATAGCCACCTTGAGACTAACAGCAGCCCCTGAGGTGGCCTTGCTGGGGACCTGGCCCCAGGGCCTCGTCATGTCCTCCCCTTGAAGGAGTTCAAAGGAACTTAGAGATACTGACAAGAGATCAAAATAGAAGCCAAAAGGCACCCTGGGGGCAGCAGGCATTCAGCCATAGGAGATTAAAGAGCCAGCCAGGGCTAGAACCAAAGTCCTGGTTAGAGTTGGTGTTTGCCCTGGGGCCCTGGGACAGTCCAGGTCTCTATGAGGCTAAGAGCTAGACTGTTGGCTGAGTTGGTTTATTTCCTTATGTATCCTTACAATAATCCCCTATTACCTGAGGTGGCCTGAGTCTATCACAGCTTCCTGATACCTGAAAGAGCCTGTTGCAAATTTTCTGTGAGAAACACATGAGACAACACATGTTGAGCACTCCAGACAATGCTCCACTAGAGGCTAGAATGAGACCCCTTTGCAGGCACAGGGCAGGCGCTGAAAGCCTAGGCTTTGGCCTTGGGCCTGAAAAATGGAAAATACATGGACCGGGATACCAACAGTTGGGCCACATCAGGACTCCAATCACAGGGGGCCTGATATGACACGTGTGGGTGGGTTGGACAGGGAGACAAGCCAGTGTGGCCAAACCCCAACCAATACCCAACTCAACTCCTGGACCAGTCAGAACAAGGCATGGAACCCTCTGAATGAGCTGATTTCAGCCCAGTCCTCCCCGACTGCGGAAGAGGAGTCCATCTTCTAAGGATGTCCCTTTCCTCAGCGCCGCCCCCCCCCCAGGTCTTTACCCAGACACAGTATCCCCAACCCTACTTCAAGGTCATGTTGGCATGTAGAGTGTAGCCTCTGGAATCTCCCCCTGGAAAGCAAAGTCTTTCCATGTGTCCTACCTCTTCAGAGCCCCAGTGGCTGTGGCATCCTAAACACTCAGGTTCTGCAAGGGTTTGCCTGGAGTCTGTATTTCCAGCACATACCCTTATACCCTTACCTGCTTATTCCAGTGCCTTACTGGCTTATGAGAACCACCACCCTTCAGGACCTGGCCCGCCACCCAGTGGGAGCTCAATAAAACAACCACTGAGGGATGAGGCCTCCAGAATCCTAGAGATGATCTTTGATCATATTAATATATGATCCCATTCAGGAGTTTTTACTTCTTTCCCCTATCAGGCTGTAAACACTGAACAGGCAGGTATGGGTTGATTTATTTATTTGTTGTTACTTGGTTTCATTTTCTTTGAAATGCTGGCAAAACTGACATTCTGCCTGTTGATATATGGGATTTGCTGAACAATCCTCTGATTGGCATTTCTGGCCTCCCTCAACCCCCCCCCCACCCCCGAGATGCGTGCTTCTCAGGTCTTTAGGTAATTCTAGGGCAGCCTCCAGAGGAGCCAGCACTCCCCAAAGTGACCAAGTCTATGGCATGAACTCTCCTCTACCCTTTGGAGTCCCCAAAATCAGCCAGTTTTGCAATCCAGGAGGCTTCACTATCCTGAGAAACCTGGCTCAGGAAGCCCAGCCCAGGGAGGCAGGAGTCCTGGGAAGACACCTGGAAGACAGCAGACCCAGTTCCTAAGCCTGAGGCACCTAGGAGACCACTGGAGGAAGTTGTTTGAGAAACAAGGAGTTTCCAGGCCACACCACTGCCCTTCACATTACAATCCTTGGATGTGGGCCCTTAGTACCAGTGGAAGGATAAGAGTGACCAAAAGGGCCATCTCGCCCAGCCTCTGGCCCTAGACAAGGGAAACCCAGCCCAGGGAAGCACTCAGGATATTAGCTCTTGAATCTATCTGTTGGGGAAAATGAGAAACAGAATGGCCAGAAATAACTTTCAAGTTATTTTTCAAGTTCAAGTTCAAACTCTTCTTCTAAAATTTGCCAGTAAGTGTGTGAACCCTTCATGGTGTGTAAATGAAACCAAGAGGAAAGGGTTACCATTTTCTCAGCTCAGCTGTCTGAAAGCCAAGCAGACCCAGTACTTTCTTCTTAAAGAAAATTGCAGGTCACTGGGAAGAGACTTGCATCTTAACTGTCATTAACAATTTGGACTTGTGTTCTGCAGCTTCTTTATGTGGAGAAGAGATTTTCGCCACTCCCCAGCTGCCAGACAGAGAAAAATGGCCAGTTTTCTCGTGAAACGCCACAAGGCATTGTAGATCAACATGATGACTGGGATAAGGAAATTAGCAACCTCAGAGCAACCCAGTTAAGGCAGTTCCCATGGAAAATGTTCCAGAGGCTTCCCTTAAGTGAGCCATGGTACAGGTGGAAAGTGGAAACATGGAGTCCTTAAGTAATCATATTGTGAGGTGACCTAATTGAGTGGAAAAATCCACACACGATCTCTTGGTTAACCAACTCTACTGTAGGGGTTCTGACTGTTAGAGCACCAAGGCATAACTAACCTCCGTACACCTGGTAGCCAATTAGAATAATTGTAGGTCAAGCAACTGGAGAAAACAGACAGCCTCCTAGATGTTGGCTGGGCAAAAACAAACTTATAAACCATCAGTAAATATGCCAACAGTAATAAAACATTGTTCAGCCTGACTATCATCACAAGGACTTTTTTGCAGGTGGGTTTGTGTTAGACACCACATAAGACTGCTTAACACTGGGGTGTGGTTGAAAGAGCACTGGACTGGGAATCAGAAGACCTGGGTTCCAGGTCCAGTTCTGTCACAACTAGGATAAGTTGTGGGCTTTTGGGTGAGTTACTTCCCCTCTCTGGGCCTAATAATTATGCTGGTCTTCCAGCCTGAAACTTTGAACTAGTCCCTTGGCAATTCATGAGTTAATCATATAAGTAGAGCTCCTCTTCTCTCAAGACTGGCTCTTGGAGTAGTTTCATTTCACGATCAAAGTAAAACAACATCGGTGTAGACCAGCAATGTAGTCTGTTCACCTCTGGGTCCCAACACTCAGGGCCAGTGAGATCAAAATTATTTTCATAATAATACTAAGATGTTATTTGCCTTTGTCACTGTGTTGACACTTGTGCTAATGGTGCAAAAGCTGTGGGGGAGTAAACTGTGCCTTAGCACAGTCAAGGCAGAGCTGGTCCCCAAGTCCTTCACAGCTAGGGGCCTGCACAACTAAAGAAAACAACAGTTTCGCTTAGGAACGTCCTTGATGAAGCAGTAAACAACTCAGTGAAACCTCAACTCCTGAGGACAGTTTTTTAAAATATTCTCTGTGACAATAAGGGAAGAAAGTACACATAAAACACTTGGGTTGCATATCAGAGTAAGAATGGTTGTCTTGAGGAAAGGCACACGTGTGACTGACTTACAAGCTAATAAACTAGCCATTTCTTACTGGAAACATCATTTTTAGTTTTTGAAAGAACAATTTATAGTCTGAATATGTAGACTTTGGTATTTGGTAGCCATTTTGTTTTTCCAAAAATAAGTAAGCCAGTCACTTCAAGGAAAACAGTTAATACTATTTTTTGCCAGTGACAAAATTTGAGCTTTCAAGAGGAAATTAGAATTTTGGAAAACTTGCCCCTGTCACTGTGACCTTCATAACATCCCAGTACTTAAAACTTTACTAATGAGATTAATATTAACAAATGTAATTTCTTTTATACTGTGCAATGAGATGTGTCAACATTTAAAAGAACTGCATAAACATTTTCCAAATAATGTATGATGTTATAAAATCTCACATGTGTAAGAGAGCCATTTAAAGTTTAAGGTAAACTAATATATTTTAATGTAACAGAGTAGGAAAAGTTCATTCATATGGTTTCAGATTCCACATTATAACTAAGCTTCAAGAAATTGCCACTTGTGGAGTTTTGGCATAGTATCAAAGAAGACTATGCACACTTATTTTAAAAAGCTATTAAAATATTTATCCCTTTTCCAGCTACATATCTGGGTAAGGCTGAAATTTAACCATATACTTCAACCAAAACAACATATTGCAGTGGACTGAATGCAGAAGCAGATATAAGAATCCAGCTCTCTTCTATAAATCAAAGCATTAAAAGGATTTGCAGAAATATAAAAGAGTGGTTCTCAACCAGGGTGATGTTGTCCGCCCACCCACCCCCCCCTCCACCCCACAGCCCCAAGGGGACATCAAGACATTTTTGGGTTGTCATAACTAGGAGGAGGGGGTGAAGCTAACAATTAGTGGATGGAGGACAGAGATGCTCCTAAACACCCTATAATGCACAGGACAGCATCCTACCACAAAGAATTACCTGGTCCAAGATTTCAATAGTGCCAAGGTTGAGAAACTGATACCACTATTCTAAGTCTTTTTCTTCAGAAACATTTGTTAACACGTAATGGGTTTACTATTGTTATTTTTAAGTGAGTTAATACGGTTTTTTTATTTTACAGTTTTAATTTATAATATGATAACTATCAGTAGATATAACCCACATAAACAAAAGCTCTTTGGTGTCCTCAATAATTTTAAGATAATAAAGGGGTTCTGAAACCAGAAAGTGTATAGATTTTTGATACAGACTCAATCTGTTGAGCAACCCTATGCATTAGCCATTCTAAAAATAAGAACATTTTATGGCAGGTGTGCCCCCAGACATGTAGTTTCTTTTCAAAAAAGGAAAGTATCTAGAGTAAGGCAAAGTAAAGAGGTGAGTGCAGGGGTAAACAACAGCAATTTAAGCATCCAGTATGTATCAGGGCTTGTGACCACTGATAGGAATGCAACCATAACTAAACTGCATCCATTGTTCCCCAAAAGCTTACTGTCTAGAAGGGAAGAGAGACACGTTAACTGAAATTTTAATTAAAATATGGGTAAGAAGAAGGAAATATATGCATGGGGTATCTGAGATCAGTACAGAGGAGCCTTAGGGTTGGGGTTGGGCGAGGCAAGGGAGACAGGAAAGGCTCCCCAGAGAAAGTAGATTTGAATCTTGAAGAACTAGTAGGAATTTGGTTACTTAGAGTAAGAGGGGCACTGAAGAGAAGGTGGTGTTCCAGGCAGTGGGAACAGCATGAGCAAAGGCACCCAGAGATATAAAAGGAGCATGGCAGATTTGGAAAAGATATGACAGGTTGTAGAGAAAATGAAAAATGTACTAGATATACACCCCAACAAAATAAAGTTATGCCCCCAGTAAAATTAAGATATTTTAAAGTCAAGAAATAATAACTCTAGTAACACCAAGCATCTCTAGTTTTGGAAGAGGATAGGCTGGTTCATAATTTAGGTATACCAGTACAAAGTACCTGCTTTGGGAAACAAAAGCGAGACCTCCCTCTCTTGTCCTGATGCAACATCAAATGCTCTGCACACACTTCCCTCTCTTACATGCTCTTCTCTGTCCTCACACTATATTTCTATCTCTGGCTCACGAGGGTTCATTGAGGGTCAATGCGTTCTGCTGGGAATGGACAAGGGGAGCCCTCTTGGCTTATTAGCATGAACCTCCCCGCCCCAGAAATTCACTCTACATTTTTCAGAAAGGGTTTATGTGGTTAGTTCATGTAAAGAGACGTGATACTGTTTTTCCTATTGAGGAAGTTGGTTGAGGTGGTTGAATGTTTATTTCAGAAGCAGTATATTAACACCACTATGGAAAACTGGGGCCGCTATGCTGTACTAAAGCACACTGGCGTGGGAGGAGGCCCTCCCAAGTTACATAAAAGAGGAGAAGGAAGAGAGAAGGCACATATTCTAACAGTCATCACTGTCAGTCTACTGCTACCAACAGCCTTCAACAAAGGTTGAACTAATCCGAAGGACACTCTGGCATTTGCCCAGGATCCCAGGGGAGAACCTGCCCTTTCCATTGGTAGGCTGCAGAAGAAGCCTGTTTAACACACATCTGGGACTCTGCTTTCAATAGAAGTCTGATTGATTGATATTCCTCGCATTAAGGAGGGCCAGTCGAGTCCCCCACCTGGGGCCCTGCTTCCCAGAATCCCCTCAGAGGGCCCGTGCAAGCTGCCGTTCAATCAGGATGGGCGTTTTCCCAGAACAGCATGCAGCCGAGGCCGTGCACCCCAGTGAGGCAGTGCACAGTGGTCAGGATGAGGGGCTAAGGCCATGGGCAGGAGAGTCACGTTGCATTATCTGCAGGTGGAGGTGATCGTACAAACAGGAGAGGGAAACTATCTAGAGACGCAGGAGGCCCAGGGGCATGTTGGGATGGGATTCTTAGAGCAGACTAGGGGCAAACAGCAAAGGAGCAAGGATACCAGCAGTAAGCGAGTGCGTGGAGCCTTATAGTCTACCTGGTTCAGGGGCAGGCAACCTAGCTTAAAGGAGCTCACCCCCAAGGATCTTGGCTTGCAACCCTCTTGCCAGTAAGCCAGTGGTTGAGAATCACTCCTGGACTTCATGAATGTCTTCCTCTCCCTCCCAGTCCAGGATGCAGGCCTGGGGCTAAAGCTTATCAGTACAGTCTTTAAAACCAAGTGGAAGGGACTCCTGGGTGGCTCAGTCAGTTAAGCCACTTTCTTCCGCTCAGGTCATGGTCCCAGGGTCCTGGGATTGAGTCCTGCATCCGCTCCCTGCTCAGCGGGAAGTCTGCTTCTCCTTCTGTCTCTGCCTGCTGCTCCCCCTGCTGTGCTCTCTCTCTCTCTCTCTCTCTCTCTCTCTAACAAAATCTTTAAAAATAATCATAATAAAATAAATCCAAGTGGAATTAAATGGGACCCCCGTTGGTGGGGCCAGGAGGCAGACGGCTCTCCTAAGCGGGTGCCACCCCAGTAAACACTGCCCTGGTGTGTACTCCACCATTGCAAACCAGTAGGTTCCAGCTTCACTGACAAGAGGTGCAGCTCACACACATCCTAGAGCACACACGTGTGCATGGAAGCCACTGCTAAAGAAAGATACGAGGCTGGGGAGCATTGCATTTATAGAAGACACCAGTGCCCAATGACATAGGTCAGGGCACAGACCTGCATGCGCCAGCTTCAACCTTCTCTCCTGTGTGCCAGTGAAACCCAGCCGGCAGGCAAACCAAACCAGTCGGCACTGCCCTGATCCCCCTCGAGGAACCCTGAGAAGTGTTTGTCGACACAGGCTATCAGCATTCAGAAGGTGAAACACCACAGCTGCAATAATTATTTTTTAAGTAATAGCTAAGTGCCAGGTACTGTACTGAGCTCTTCACAAACATTAACTCATTTAACCAGCAGGAGTTGATAGTAGCCTTTTATTAGCAACTGAAATCAACAAAGTGACTTTATGGAAGTCAGCGTTTGGTGACTAATAATAAAGCAAAAAGGTCATATCGCCAACTCAGGACTGCTCCACGCGCTGAGCTGGCCCAACCCGGTGGGGAGGGAGGCTGCCCGGCTTGCCCCGCAGCCCCAGGAGGGTGAGCATTCCCTCTTTAGATGTTTGTTTTGTGTCGGCAGCGATGACAATGAGAACACATGAAATAATGCAGATGTATCTCTGGTTTTATTATTTACACTCCTGATCTGATTCAAAGTAGGAGTGAGAGGTCAGCATCCACATGGGGGCTCTCTCCACCCCGCAGGGCCAAATAACCCTGTTAAGGTTCCACTCCACGCAAAGTTACCCCTTTGCAACAACCATGCATTTCTATGGTACAAAGCCCTCCCTTTATCATCTCCCCCGACCTTCCCCAAAGGGACTTAGGGGGACCACTGGTGGCCATGGTTTTGAAGACCATGTGTTTCCTTCACCCGTGGTCTTCCCTTCCAAAGCCACAGTATGAGGCAGGGCCCATTGCTGGGACCACCATGAGGGAGCCTGCCCAGGGCAGCTTCAACATTCCTTCTGCCCACCACGTTGGTCCTCTTCACTCTTGGCTTTGGAAGAAGGCCAACCCACCACTGAACCACCTGGATTTTCTCCTTGTTTTGTTCCCTTGTCCCACGAGTTCCTGCAGCCTGCACAGTTTGCCTGAAATGTACCAGCCTAGCTCCTTTAATCAGAATTGGGCTAACTGGCGTAACTGTCGTGGCTTGCCCTTCCCACTCAGAGAGAGTTGACCTCTAAATTGCCCCTCTGACCCAAGATTTTCACTCAACATTTACTGATCACAAAAAAATGTCTAGAGGGAACTGAGACCATGGCTGGAAAATCAGATCTTGCAAAAAGACTGAAAGTAGCTGATGTTGGAGGAAAGCGGTTTTCCTCCCGAGGATTTTGCCCTAGTGAGGCTATTTCCACAGGGCTGCCAGGGATAGTGGGCCCACGATTGTCATCTGAACGAGGTATCCTTCCCCTTGTCCCCATCCCCCTAGAGGTCCACCAGCCAAAATAGTACAAATAGCAAGATGGCAGAGCCAGAATGCAGACGATGTCTAGGAGGACGATTGCCAGGTGTAGAGACAGGAGGTAAAAGCTCCTACCCTGCATGCAGGGTAGATTCATAAGAAGATTTGGGGGCATGCATCACAGGACAGGATGCTGATCCAGGTCTCTAAGGTAGGAATAAACTTGGAGATCAGGGGAAAAAAGGCTATTGTGGCCCAGAGCATACCATGTGAGTGGGGAGAAAGACAATGGCTGGCACTAAAGAGGTGGCCGGGGCCACATTCTGTGGAGCCTTCCAGGCCAGCGAGAGGGCTCTGAGTTTTACCACAGATCTGATGGACAGCCCTTGGGAAGTTTTAACCAGGAGGGGGGTGGGGTCAGTTTACACTTAGAAAGATAACTGCAGATGGTCCGTGGAGAACACCCGAAGGGTGAACAAGCAGAAACATGAATCCGAAGGAAGAGGCTGCTGCAGCACTTTCTGGTGGGCAAGAAATTATGGTGGCTTTGACCTGAGCGGAAGTAGTGGAGGGAGGGAAAGAGCACCATGTCAATTGGGGAAGCCCTTCCGGGAGCAGTCTGGACAAGACTTCATGTAGACTGGATGTGAGTCAGGAGGGGAAAAGGGAATCAAGGATAACCCCTAGGGTACCAGCTTGAGCAACTCTAGGCATCATACGGTGGGGCCATTTAGTTGGACAGAGGAGGTAGTGAGGCGGGTCTGGGAGCCGTCATTAAGAACTCTGGTTTTGGACATGCTGAACTTGAGAATTCATAGCTCATAAAATGTAATGCTGTCCTAGGACTTACAATGCCTGCTGGAGCTGTGGCTTGTTCCCTGGGCTCTTAAGGTCTACTGAGAGGACCATCTGCAGGGTCCACAGGCTTATAGGTCATCTTCAAGGTCATCAAACAATGGCTTTGTCCTTGGTCCACTCAATCATTCATTCATCCCATAGAAACACACCTGTGTGTCCCAGAAGGAAAGTCTGTACTTCCTTCAATCTGCATAATAATTCAACCTTCGGGGACTTTAAATCCAGAATCTGTCATTTTACTGTTTTAAAATCATATTAGTAAATAATAGGCACAGAAAGTTACAAACGAGGCCAAAGCACAGCCAATCTTCCAGTAGAGGATGCCTCCCAGAGGCAGCCCCAGCCTGGCTCACATAGGCTCAGCTCCAGGCCCGACCCCAGGATGTCAGCCACCTTGAGGTCTGGATGGAACTTTCCTATTTTCCATCCCCAAGAAACCAAGTAGGCACATCTGAAAAGACTGGGCTGTTCACATGGGGGGCGACAGGTCTGGAGTGGAAGGTTGCTCAGGAGCCTAGGCCAGAGCTGCCGTCAGATTCCTGTCTCTCCACCTTCCTGCACAGTGTTCTAGAAGGTAGGCTCTGAAAACTAATTTCCTCTATGTCTTTGGGTTTTTTTTTTTCCTCATTTTTAATATTTCTGCCTTTTCGGGGCACCTGGGTGGCACAGTCCTTAAGCGTCTGCCTTCCGCTCAGGTCATGATCCCAGGGTCCTGGGATCGAGCCCCGCATCGGGCTCCCTGCTTGGCGGGAAGCCTGCTTCTCCCTCTCCCACTCCCCCTGCTTGTGTTCCCTCTCTTCGCTGTGTCTCTCTCTGTCAAATAAATAAAGAAAAATCTTTAAAATATATATATATATATATTTCTGCCTTCTCTGTTTTAAAAGAAAAAAAATAATAGCCATCCTAATTAGCCTCTCCATGATTTTATCAAGTCTTCAGATTTTCCAAGTTCCAAACCATTTTGTTTCAATATTATTTCCATTGTTCTGCTTTCTTTGTGTTTCTTTCTTCCATTTCTAACTTTTTTTAGCTAGATGCTTAGTTGTCCAGTTCAATTCCACACTTTTTATTTTGAGTCAAGTATTAAATGCTATGGATTTTCCTCTGTATAATCCTGGCTCTCATCAGCAGATTTTGATATAGAGAGTTTTCATTGTTAGTATTTTCTAAATAATTGTGCAGTTTGGGTTTTTGGTGATTTTCTCACCCAAAATTTACTTAGTTTTAAAATGTCCATGGTTGTTTTCACTTTGATTTTTGTTACTTGTTTCTAAGTTTCCTGAAATGTAGTTACAGAAAATAATCTCTGTCAGATAATTTTTTCAATCTTGAGATCTTCGTTGTAGTTCAAAGGGTGAATATTGAGGAATGGTTCATGATCACTCCATGTTGAACAGTTGTTAAATATTTTTAATTACGTTATGCAGATACTTTTACACCCATAGGAGTTTTAAACTTCCCGAAAGGAACCACCTGCTGAACCAGCAGGGTTTTGTGTGAGAATCTTGAGGGATGGTTAAAGATGACATTTTCCCTTCTTCACGTATTCATTCCATAAACATCTGGAGCACCAAGCACCCGCTCTCTGCCAGGCCCTCCCTCTGGGAACATGTGAGTGATGAGGCCCAATGGCGGATAGACATGCACTTGCCACATGGGCAGTAAGGGCAAAGGCTTCCCAGGTGGAAAGGACAGCACATACAAAGGATGGAGGGCCATTAAAGAAGTTCAAGTAGAGGAAAGAGGAGACCCTGGCAGGGTTGAGGACATGTGAGTCCTCCACACTTTCTTCCCTGTCCAGTCCCTTCCCCACTCTCTCCAGACATGTTCTAGCCTGCTTGCCTGGTGCAGGCTTGGCTCTGGGCAGATGTGGTAGTGCAGCTGGCCCTGGTGGCCACCGGGCACTTCTTTGGTGGCAGCCTGGAGCCCTATGGTGTCCCTTTGTTCTGTAGGTGGACTCAGGAGACACCATCTGCGCAGTTTCATGGAAGAAGTACCTGACAAGGACATCAAGTCTTGCTCTTTGGGTATCAAGGACAGATAGTGGCATGTGCCACAGTAGTTCCTGTGTTTCTTGCTTGTAGGCAAAAAATGTTTTCTGTACAGAGAGACAAGGAACACATCATTAGCAGTTGGGCCCTTGTTCTGAAATGTAAAGCTCTCAAGTTTCACCCTGTGTTGAGACAAAAACCAAAGCTCTGGGCACACCCAGTCCTGTGGTTCGGTCCATCACATGTTTTATAGCAAACCAGCTAGCAAAAGAGGAACCTCAATGCTCCAATAAAAAAGGACAGATGTTTGACCCTTCAAAAAAGTTCTAAGTTTTGAAAGAAGATGCCAAATCCATCAGAATAAGAAGCTAAAACAGGGGCACTTAAAAAATACACAGGTTCTCCGGAGCCGTTGGCTGGAGTCCGGGCAGCTCCGTGTTCCCAGCGCCGGGAGGGCCGGCTCACTAAGGAGCGGATGGGGAGGGTCGGGATTGGAGGGGAGCACAGATTGAAGGTGCCGTGGGAGCCCCGTGAGGAGCCGGGATATGGCGAAGCATCCATCATTCTTTGTTATACTTTGTGACACTGAAGGAAAATGATTTATCCTAGAACTGAAAGGAGAGAAAAGTGTTTTTTTTTTTTTTTCCTTTGAAGACTTTAGAGCTCTGTGATGCAATGCAGACTAGCTTAACGAAAATGGTAATGGAAGAACCCTTGCCAGAATTTCTGGCATACACTAAAAGGAAAATTATGGGACATGCAAGGAGTCAGAAAAATGTGACTGATCACCAAGAGAAAAAAACAAGTAGATTTACAGATGATCCAAATGTAGGAGTAAGCAGACAAGAACTTTAAAACAACTCTTAATGAATACTTATAAAAACAGAGGAAAAGAAGAAAACATGTGAAAAAGGTAGATTTTTCAATAGACAACTAGAATTTACATGAAAGAATCACAAACACATAGAAAGATAGTAAAACAATTGAAAAATAAAGCAGAGATAGCTACTTTGGTATTGCAGAAAACAGATTTTAAGGCAAAAAGCATTAGCAATAAGGCTGTCACTACATGACCAAAAAAGAGTTCAACTCACCAGGAAGGCATAATTCTAAACTTTATTCACCTAACAAGATAGCCTCAAAATGTATAAAGCAAAAACTGATAAAACAGGAGAATTTGAAAATCCATCATCACAGTGAGAGATTTCAAAATACTTCTCTCAATTATTGACAGGTCAGGCAAACAAACGTTAGTAAAGACATGGGAGATTTGAACAATTAATAAGCTTAAAGTACATATGTAGAAAATAACAATCGGAAAATAAACATTCTTCTCAAGCACATTATGGTACATTTTAAAAAACAGGGAGGCAAATCATGACTCTTAATCATAGGAAACAAACTGAGGGTTGTTGGAGGGGAGGTGGGTGGGGGTTGGGATAACTGGATGATGGGCATTAAGGAGGGCGCGGGATATAATGAGCACTGGGAATTGTATGCAACTGATGAATCACTAAATTCTACCTCTGAAACTAATAATACAGTATAGGTTAATTAAATTGAATTTAAGTAAAAAAAATTTTTTTAATTGGCCAAACCTAGACATAAAGTACATCTCAAAAATTTTCTAAGAATTGGTAAAAATAAAAGGTTTACATTTGAAAAAAAAAATACACAGGTTCTCCATACTGATCTCTAGGACCTGTGTGGAAAGGCAGACTGAGACCCTGCAGGAACATTCTCTAAAGATAAAAGAGCTGGCAGCTTCCCTTGCAGAGGAGACTTGGGATCCAGCGGTGGAGAGCATGTAGATGACCCATCTCCTCCTCTTGAAGCCAGAAGGAGACTGGCTGATGTGGCAAAGTCAAGTGCACATCTAAACACCCAGGGCATGGAGAAAAATCCATCTGTACCAACTTTGCTGAAGAAGAGGACAGAGAACTTCAAGCCTCGATTAAAAGTGCCAACCAGAATGTTCAGGAGACAGTAAATGAAGTGACTGAACTTTGTCAAGAAGAAGAAATGGAGGGCGCCTGGGTGGCTCAGTTGGTTAAGCAACTGCCTTCAGCTCAGGTCATGATCCTGGAGTCCCGGGATCGAGTCCCACATCAGGCTCCCTGCTCTGCGGGGAGTCTGCTTCTCCCTCTGACCTTCTTCCCTCTCGTGCTCTCTATCTCTCATTCTCTCTCTTTCAAATAAATAATAAAATAAAATCTTAAAAAAAAAAAAAAGAAGAAGAAGAAATGGAGCTTCTTGGAATGTTATCTGTGAAGGGAGACCATGACTCGGAACAAGAGGAGCACTCAGAACAAGTGACAAGATGAGCCGTGCAAATAAAGAACAGGACACCTGCAGAAAGTGATTCAAAGACTTTGGAGAAAAGCTGCAAAGAGGCATTTCTTCTTCTCAAAACCAGATTCTGCCCCTTGAGCTGAAAAGCTCTTGCTCATGGGTTGAGAGTTTGGGAGGCTGACAGAAACCTCATCACCTCCAGACAGTAAGTTGCAGACCTGAGAACAAGAGTCACTGAAACAGCGGTTAAAGTGAAGCTTCTAAAAGTGGGATTTGATAGTCCAGGCAGAGCATCCAACAGAGAGCATTGCTCTCTGCTTCCTGGGCATGGGGGTGGGGCTTCCTCTGAGACAGAAGGATTTACTCCCCTCTCTTGAGAACCTCCTCTTGGCCACCATGATTTCCTCCTCTTCCCTCCTCCTGCTCCTCCTCTCCTCCATTCATCCCCAAATCCCATATTTCCAGTGGAAGAGGACTTCCACCCTCCAGGAAGGCTAGATGGACCACCGCCTACCCTGCATCGGGCTCCTGCCCAGGTTCTGTGCTTTTCCTCGTCCTCTCTGTGGGCCCTGCTCTTCCGCTGGGCACCCTCATCTAAAAATAAGAGTGAGTCACCTCCCCGGGTCACTGAGCCTCCACATGGCCCTACCAGTCAAAACCAAAAAGCACCAAAAAGGCTGTGTGACACTTTGTTTCCCAAAATATTGTTAGATTATTTACATTTATTTTTAGTTTAGAAAACTTTTAAAACAGTAACTGTACTTTTGTTCAACTTGCATGTTGATCGTATTATAAATTTTAGGACAGTTTTAGAAAATAGAGATCTTTTAAGTTGCTCCCATTATAATAAGTTCTTGGGAAATATAAGCAGTAAATTCTCATTTAGTGATTCATTCTAGTACTCCCTAAAAAATCTATAGCACTTACCTATCGCAGTTCAGCGATGAGGGACATTCTAGCAAAGACAGCATCCCTCTGTTAATATTTCTGTGGTCCACAGTGATGAAAAGGTGGAAATTATTTGTTGGTCTCAATGAATTATGATTGATCTTTTAAAATTAGTGTTGGGGGCACCTGGGTGGCTCAGTCAGTTAAGTGTCCGACTCTTGATTTTGACTTAGGTCATGATCTCAGGGTTGTAAGATGAAGCCCCAGGTTGGGCTCTACGCTGGGTATGGGGCCTGCTTAAGATTCTCTCTGCCACTTCCCCTGCCACACTCAGATTCTCCCTCCCTCTTTCCCTCTCCCCCTCTCTAAAAAAATTAAAAAATTATAAAATAAAAAATAAAAATTAATTTTGGACATTAGATCTTGACATATCCCCCAAACATTTCTTCCTGTAATTGTGACGACTTCTGAGGGAAATCCTAGGGAAAACATCACAGCCAGAAGATTGCTCCACAATCACCAAATCTACATCTTTACCCTTCTTTTATTGGATATCTATAAAAATATTACAGCAGACCCCCAAATATATATTTCATTATATATAAATTATATGGATGTAGTTCTCTACTAATATGTTCATTGTAAAGCAAACAGAAAACAGACTTTTTGAAAAGATGCCATAAAATTTTTAAAATATTTCCAATATATTTAAAACTAGTTAATTATGCAAATTTTGTTCTCATTAAAATACTGTCCGTTATATTTTTAGTGAGAACAATGTGGTAGAATTTAAATCATTTTTCTAAAACTTTAGTATTATACTTTGAGATACATTAATTTAAATATCTCAAATATCAAACTTGATATCATTGACAAGAAGAAGTAAGTTCATATTACTGAAAGCCTAGAGAATTTGGAAGTTTTAAGTCAATTTCTTATCTGATCCAATCAGAACTTTCATTGTGTTTCATAATGATACTGATGGAGAGACTGTTCCAGGTGCAGAAGGGTGGGTTCTGCTGCTTTTCTTGCTGTTGTCCTGGCAAAATTACTGTTATCTTTAACCTATGCATTTCTTTGCAGGAATCTTTAAGTTATTCATCCATCCTGTGAGGGTTAATATGGTTCAAACTATTTAATACATACATGGTAATGGGGCATGGGTAGATTGCAGAACATTACAGTATGCTGACAGCTCACAAACCAGTGAAGAAGCCACTGCCAAAACCTCTGCATAATGAACCTGCCCCTTCTTTCAGTAGAGTGCCAAGGACGTGAGTACCCGACATAGGGCACCCGTCACTATCCACCATGTAAGCAGTGTGAGCACCCGACCTAGAGCACCAGTCACTATCCACCATACGGGAGGAGTGAACACCTGACCTAGAGCATCAGTCATTACCCACCACATGGGAGGTGTGAGTGCCTGACCTAGAATACCAGTCACTATCCACCATACGGGAGGAGTGAACACCTGACCTGGAGCACTGGTCACTCTCCACCATACGGAAGGTGTGAGTGCCTGACATAGAGCACTGGTCACTCTCCACCATACGGGAGGTGTGAGCACCTGACCTAGAGCACCAGTCACTATCCACCGTATGGGAGGTGTGAGCACCCACCTGACCTAGAGCACCAGTCACTATCCACCAAAAAGGAGGTGTGAACACCTTACGTAGAGCACAGGTCACTCTCCACCATAATGGGAGGTGTGAACACCTGACCTAGAGCACCAGTCACTCTCCACCGTATGGGAGGAGTAAGCACCTGACCTAGAGCACCAGTCACTACCACCATACAGGAGGTGTGAACACCAGTCACTATCCAGGTAATTTTTAAAGACTAAGTATCAGTACAAGGTCTAACTCTTTATTTTATACCTCAGTGGTTTGTGTGGCTCACCCTGTAAAGACCAACCTATTTGTTTTCCAGATGAAGAAAGGCAGGGCACAGAGGAGTGATGACTTGCTCCAGGTCACACAATTAAACATCACAGGATAAGACCATGCTGGACCAAACACCCAGTGCTCTCCCCACATTACCGCAATGCCTCAAATTTCTGGCCTCTCTGTCCCTGGCCCTGTTTGAGACCCCTTAACTCCCACCAAAAACCATGAATGCTCCAAAATTAAAGCAGCAACTTTATGCATGACAGTAGATGGGTAGATGAGAGCCCAGTTTATCTAGCAGAAAGGGTGATATGGAAGGTACCATTTTTTTATCACTATGGGATTAATGTCAGGTCCCAGAGATTCACCCCCATCTTTGTTTCTCGTGTGTATCACTCTGAGTCAGTAACAGTAGTCCTAGTGAAGGGAAGTTACAACATACTGAACTGGAGTCTACTGAAAAGTGTAAGTTGCAGTAATTGATATTGAGTATGAACATGGTAACCACAAGCAAACGATGGACTTTTATGCTAATAAGTCAATCAGGAAGAACACTGAGATATAAGCGGAGGAAGGGTGAATCTAAGGTTTTGCAGAAATAAGGAACTTATTAGAAATACATTTTTTAAAAATGGATCACAGAATGATAGACAATGAAGCCAGCTGTGTCATTGACATCTCTCAAGCTTACATGAGGTTGCCACAACAGGACTGATAAGCATATTCCATTGAGACCAGTGGTACCCAGGAGAGGCAGGGAGGAGAGCAACTACCTAGAACAGTGTTCACCATTGTCAGATTTTACAGGTAATGAAAATTTTAAAAGGTTGGGACTCCATATGGGACTATTTTTTAAATCATTCAAATAAGGATATAACAATTAAGGGAAAAACAAATAAATTTAAGACTTAGTGATGTTTAACTGAAAAAAAATCCTACAAATTTGAGATAAAATGTATTTGTTTTCCACTGCTTTTATTACCTAAATTGCAAAAAGAATTGAATATAAATACATAAAAATGTAAACTACATATGGAGAGCAAGATACATAAAATTAAGTGACGTGACAAGTTGCGATATTTTTGCAAATATTTTCCTTAGGGGTTAATGTTTTTAAAATGTAGAATAAATTACAAAGCAATATAAAAAATATTAACAGCCAGTGGAAATATGGGCAAAGTTCTTGAATGGAAAAAAATCACAGAAATTAAAATATCACTGAAAATTAAATGTTTACATTCATCAGAAAAGACTGCCATTTTGAAAAGGACATTTTAATGCCAAAAAGATAATCTCTCAATCTCAAAGGGTAAAGAGCAGTCCTTTAAATATGCATAGCTTTATGAAAACTCACCACTGTTATTTTTCTCATTTCACCATGAACCAACTGCTGAAACCAGTATATGTATGCACCAGTATTTGAGCCACTGACCTAGAAAATTCTGAGTACGTAGATAAGCCTGTGCAAATTGTTGGAGGGGCCTAATCTGCATAAACACCCAGGGATTGCTGGGATATCAGCGGAGGCCATCAGGGATGCATTTGTCTGATGGCCCTGGAGCCTCCAGAGAGAAAGGGCAAAAAGACTTTGGGACTACCTGACTGGCTCCTTGTCCCTGATATGAAGAAACGCAACATAAAATCATGTCAACATCTTGGATTCGGGGCGGGGGGGGGGTCAGTCTATGAACATGGGTGGGGCAGGAAAATGTTCCACCCTGAGGCTTGATCTATAGGATGCAGGGGGCTGACACCCAGATCACATGTGTTCAAAGTTCTTCAACAAGGAGGGCTGATGGTACAAGACTAGCTTTGTGGCACTTGCACGTTCTAATCACTAAGAATTGAGGCCATCTAGATAAACAATGACAACGCCTGAGAACTGCCAGTGGCTACAGCCATGGCTGCAGCGGCTGACACATGGCAGAGCACAGGGTGTCTGGCATCGTGACTGAATCCGATAGGATCCTTGCATAAGGACCTTGCAGAAGACCCCTCTACTTCTCTGAACACAGTGTGCCCACCTGGGGTAACTGAGAACCCTCAAAGGTGTGCAGCTCACAAAGCAGAAGCAGGGGGCCCACCTCCTTCCTTCCTGGGGCCTCCCAGGAACCGCCCCCTCCAGCCCCGCCACCACCCAGGCTCCACCTCGCAGAGGAGGCTGCATCTTTATCTGCAGATGTTGTCGAGTTGGCGTAACCTGGATCTGCATTTCTCCACTGACTTCCTCCTTAGAGCCCCAGACCATGTAGAGTCCTATCCTCTCATTACAGCAGTGAGAAATCTGGCAAAACAGAGGAAGGCTTCTGAACCCGGAGTTACCGCTTACGTGTATCAGACATTCACATGTGTCAAGCCCTTCTTACAGCACTTGGTGTGGATCATCTCGTTCCATTCTCACCTCACTGCTCCAAGCTATTTGCTGACCCCATTTTGCAGTGGAAGACATCGAGGCTGGAGGAGCTTGGAGAACACCCGTAAGGTCGCATAGTAAATGGCAAAGCTGAGATTCAAACCTGGGTCTGTCTACTCCCTGTTTTAGGCACACTATACTCCCAGAAAGAGTATCTGGGCAAAAAGCTAGAAATAACCTGAATGCGCATCAGAAGAGCAATGACTAAAGACATTATGCAATACCAATAATACGTAATTGTATGCAGCTGTTGATAAGAAGTAAGCTAGATTTATAGATGTATTAATCTAGAAACTTTCTGTGTTATGTGGTTAAGCAAGAAAAAAAGAAGCTACAGAAAAAATATTGTATTGTGCCATTTTGTTTGATAGCATTCCTGCACATGTGAATATGTTTGTAGAAGCATAGAAAAGCTAGAGAAGCATATGGCGCAAACTCAACATTGAGAGGTGGGGTTGAAGGGAGAGTGACATTCTAGCTTATCATTTGAATTGTCAGAACAAGAATATTTAATGTAATTTAAAAGAAAGAATACCCTTGCTTTTGTGTACTTTGAGCACACAGTAAGAGTTGAGTAAATGTTTGCTGAATTGAACTAAACTGTGCCAACTGAACCCTCCCCATCCACTGGACCCCCACCAGTAAGGCAGGCTGCCCAGAGCAGGAATGTGGAGTCTGTGCTTCCAGAGTAAAGGCTAGGGCACTGATGGGGAGAATGAGCAGCCTTGCCTGCTAAAGCCAGCTCTCCCAACACCCAGGCCTCCACGCTGTTGGGACATGCTGCAATTGATCAGTGGGAAATAACTCCACCTTGATGTTTAACTGACTGCTGAATTTTGCATTTCGGGGCAGCACAATCCTATTAGCAGCCCCATAACCCAATAATGGCCATGCACCCAGCCAAAACTTAATGCAAAAGGGGGCAGCCGAACCTGGTTGGCTGCATTACTGCCTCCTTTTAGAAAAATCACCAGCAGCATGAAATCTTTAGTCTATTAATAGAGATCTGCACTCTGATAATAGCAGCTCAAAAAGAGAAAGCGGCGATCTGGGTTCTTATGGCTAAAACCAGAGCTTTGTCACAGTAGCTCAGCCCCTGGCTTACCTGGGGCTGCTGACATTGAAAATGTGGAGAGCTTTTGCCTTTCAAAGGCATGAACTTGAAAGTTACCCAGTGTTCCTGTCTGTGGTAACTGTAGGAAGGTGTTTTAAAAGCAAGTGAGCATCAAAGACAAATGTGATCGAGATATGTGGCAAGAAAAGCCAAGTGTTTCTCCAGGACTTTGAGATGAACTCAGTGCATAATTGGATCCTACCCATCCTCACCAAATCATGACTTTTTTTTATAGGTAGGTAAAGAGGGACACAAGTAGCCCAGCAACCTTCACAGAAAGTCACACGGCGGCCAAGGCCACATCTTAAGACCACCCTCACCACAGGTGTGGACTCTCCATCCTAAACCTATACCATCCTGGGCCCTCTTTCCCAACAAGCAAGGAGGAATCAATTTGATAGTGAGCTTCACTTGCCTTGCTGTGGTATCTGGGACTGATCCCTGGATTTCCTGTAAGTGAAATTTAACAGGCTTAACCCCCCTTGCCAGGATTTAGAAAGGATCCACGAGTCTGTGAGCTTAGAGAAGGTGTAGATGAAAACACATTATGTTACTATAGGAAGAAAAAAAAATCATTTTCTATGGCCATATAGCACTTTATGGTTTTGAAAGCATTTTTCAGGTTGAACCTCATAAACCTCATACATAGGACCCTCCCCTAGAGGGGTAGGTGGGACTGGCCTAATCATCCCTGCTTAACATGTGATGACACTCTCACACAGCTGGGAACAGAATCAAGACTAAGGACCCTTCTGTTCCCCAGCCCCATGCTCTTTCTGCAGGACTTAAAGAGCAAAGTGAAGAAAACCTCTCTAGAGATGCTCTACCTGTGACACCTTTGCCATGCCCAAGAGTGAATAATTCCACCAGCCATAGCAATCCAGCACCGAATTGGGTGCTAAGGGCCAATCCTGCCTTTTCATCATGGATTCATTGTAAACTTTCAGCCCATGTGGAAATCTCAGCTGGAATGTGAGTTATTTAAAAAAAAACAAAAGATGGAAATTCACCCATGTTCACCGTCCCCCCAAAACATACCCCCACCCCACCCCACACTCAGCCCCATCACACCTGAACACCTGCTTCTATATATCAGTGTCTGGAAACAGCTCCTGCCATCAGCTGAATTTTCTGGGAAGTTCTTTCCATAACTTGGTATATCAGCCATGTCCCACTATGAAAGGGAAAAAAAAATGCCCATGACACTGTGGAGAATCTGGAAGTGGTGCCATTTTATGGGGTGAGAGAGATTTTAAATAGCTTTTACTCCCTAATTTCATGTTGCTTAGGGTTATGTTAAAATTAGTATATCCAGGAAATAGCAGCGAGGAAAGGTGGCCCAGAAACCTTTTTAGATAGCAAGGAGAACGCTGCCCTGCTTTTAATTTTGTGCATGTGGATAAACCACAAAGTGAATGGTAATTGACGAAATCTTCATGTCCCTACTATCTTTTCTTGCTTGTGCCTGGTAGCCCTCAGTGAGTGGGGCTGATGTAGGGGCCTCTCTGGGGCACTGCACCTTCAGCCTTCTAAGTTACATTGTCCTTGCTTCCTCACCTGTTCCAAATGGGTTTTTCATGCCTGGACCTCAAGAACTGAGTTCATCATGCACTTCAGGTCAAGACAGATGGTCATCATTGCTGTGTGCAAGGTCCCCCATTTTTCTTCTCATCGCCCCTCTCCTGGCTCCCACCTATAGGGACCCACTGAAATATCCTTGTACCCACAACCCTCTATTTTACAAGAGTGGTATCATGTTATGCATCCCACTTTTTCACTCAGCTGTTTTTTTTACAATCTTGTCCTAATCTAGTTCCTGGTTTCTGACGACCACAGGGTGTTCCACTATATTCACCTACCATATCCTGGCTCTTCCACTTACTAGCTGTGTGACCTTGGGCAAATTCCTTAACTGCTCTGAGCCTCAGGTTCCAAACATATAAAATGAGATACTAAGAGTAAATATCTTTGGGTTATGAAAATTAAATGGGTTTTTGGTGTATCTGAAGAGCTTTGAAACATGCTTGACACATAGCAACTGCTTAAAAAAAAAGCTAGCTAATAATAATATTACTATCATTAGCTAGTTTCCCATTCCACCAGTGTAGGGTGTGTTGATGAGACAGCTCTCTGATACCATAAACAATGCCTTAAAGGCCATCCTTATTCATGTTTTCTTCTAGAATTGCTCATGAATGTCTCTGGGGCACATACTCAAGAGAGGGATTCCCGAGTTATGGAATAATTTCACAAAGCAATGCCAGGACATGGATGTGGCAATGGACAGCTCTCCAGGATGTCCAGTTTTACCCTCCCACCAGCTGTCTTGAGAGTCCTCATTCCCCACATCCTCTTCAGTACTTGGTAGCACCTCACTTTCCAATGGTTGCTGATGTGATGGGTGGAAAGTGGCATCTTGCTCTGTTTTGCTTGTCCTTAATCACCAGTGAGGTTGGGCATCTCTTCCTATATTTGTTAGCCTCCTGTGATTTCATATATTTTGACTAATTTTCTAAAAAGTTTCCTATCTTTTCCTTCCTGATTTGTGGTAGTTCCTGGCACATTCTAGAAATTGATTCCTTTTCATTTTAAAAATAACAAATATCTTCAAGTCTATCACCAATCTGTCACGTTCGTCTATAGTATCATTTACTGAATAGAAATTCTTAATGTGACCACGTCTACCAATTTTTTCCCTTATGATCTGTGCTATTTGCATATTGCTTAAGAACCTTTTTCCACCCCAAGTCACACACAGACACAGACACACAAAATTTTTTCTTCACCTTAATATCATAATTTTACCTTTCACATTTAGGTCTACAATCCGTTTGGATCCATTAAGTCTACAGTTCATTTAGAGTTTATTTTTGTATGTGGTAGAAGTTAGAAATCTGAATTTTCTTAATAATATATATAATTATTTCATACACATTTTCAAATCATTTGTTACGCTAGTCCCAAAATTCTTAATTCTTGCTGGAATTTCATTGAATTTATGGATTAGTTTGCAGAGAGTTTACATTTTCAGCATTAAGTCATGAACATGGTATACCTCTCTAGTTATCTAAGTCTTATAATGATCTTTAACAAAATTTAAAATTTTTGTCCTCAAAGGTCTTATACACTCTTTGATAGACACCTTTCTAGGTACTTCATAATTTTTGTTGCTTCTGACAATATTTTTTTCCTATCTGATATTCTAGTTAGTTATAAAAGAACACTATTGACTTCTGTAAGTTGGCCTCATATCCAATAGCTCTGCTGACATTTCTTATTAGTTCTAATAGCCTGTCTCTTGATTCTGTTGGGTTTCCCAGGTAGGTTGGGAAATGACTTGCAAATGACTTTTTGTTCCTGTCTATCCTTATGCTTTTTATTCATTTTTCATGCATTATCACATTGGCCAGGACCTTCAGTAGTAAACTGAATGGTAACAGTGCTTTGTAAGCATCTTGTCTTGTTTCAGATTTTCAAATAATTAGTAGTTTCTCTGTTAATATATATGTCTGCAGTAAATTCTTGGTATATAGCCTTTATCAAATTAAACAAGTTCGATTTCTAGTTTTATGGCCACTTACTTTGAAGGCCTTTATGATTTTTAGTCATCCTTGCATTTGTGGAGTAAATCTACTTGTCCATTATGCATTTTTAAGTACACTCTTGGATTGAGTGAGTTGATATTTTGTGAGGAAATCCAAATGAAATAGGGCCATAACTTTCTTTAATTTTGTTGTATTTATCTGATCTTGGAGCCAAGGGCATATACTAGCATCATAAAAGTAAATCAGGTGGAGTTATTCCTTGTTCAATTTTCTGAAATAACTTGTATTAGAGAGATTCTTGGTTCTTTGTCTATAAAACTCTAGATCTTTTCCTTAGGGGTGATAGGGATGATTTTGATTACTTTTCAATTCTTTTAGTGGCTCTTTTTCAAGTTTTCTATTTTTTGTGTACATGTAAGCATATATATATATATGTATATATGTATGTGTGTGTATGTATATATAAAATTTACAACACATCCGATTCATTTGGGTTTTCTAAATGTTGGCTTTCTAATTCACAATATTCTTTTGACATTTTTAATCAATTTCTTAGGCAGTTATTTTCCCTTTCTAAGCTTTCATTTTGTTCACATGTCATTTATTTTTAATTATTTTCACCAGAGATTTGCTTTACAGAGAATGAGCACTAGTTCTCTATTTCATTTATTTATGTCTTTGACTTTATTATTTTATTTTATGTTATTTGTATCTTGTAATTCTGTTGCGTTTTTTTCTTAATACCTGAATTGAATGTTTGACTCATGTTTTCAGTTTTTCTGTTTGGGTGATAAATGCATTATTTAAAGCTACACATTTTCCTCTAAGTATTGCTTTAGCTATGTCTCTCAAATTTCAACTCATAGTAGTTTCATTATTGTTCATCACTATTTTGTATTTTTTTATATGGATTCCTCTTTAAATAGGAATTATTTTCACATTTTTAAAGCTACATCTTTATTAGTAATTTCCAATTTCATGGCACTATGATAAGAAGATAGTCTCTCTACATCCACCCAACCATGTTAGCATCTTCCATTGTTATAATATTAATTGCTATGGCTAGCCCTCTATATTATAAGGTCTTTTTAACACTTTGAAAATATTATTCTGTCTTTGTCTTGAAACCAGAGTTCCTATTGAGAAGATGGATGTCATTTTAATTCTTATTCTTCTGTAGGTTATTTTTTTCTCTCTGAAAGTTTTGACGTTCTTAAATTTCACCATTGATATGTCTAGTGATGATTTATTAATTTTTATATTTCCACTATTCTAAATAAATTGTCCAGTTCTTTATAACTGCTTGTTTCTACTTCAGGCTTACAACATCCTGTTATATTTCCTTGAAGGTATAATGTTTATTTAAATTCTTGTTCACTTGCTACACTAATTCTGCCCATTCCAGCATAGTGTACTCAATGTATTAAACCTTTTCCTCTAGTGATTATTCTCTTTGGACATCTGGCAATTTCCCCTGGAAGTTAATATTTCCTTAAGACTATCAACTATTTAGGCAAGTAATATAAACTCAGGGAAGAAGTGGGATCCTTGTGTCCCTGCTGGTGAACTGGAGGGAGGAGAGCCTTGCTTCAGGGCATGAAGCCTCTGGCAGGACAGTCTGGGGTCAGATTGCTCCTTCCCAACCCAGCCAGGAGACCCTGCCCCTAAAGGAATCCCCCTGGGCACCTCTCTTTTTAAGAGTTGCTTCTTCCTTTGGCTGATTGCCTAGCCCACTACCCTCTATGACTGGGGAGGAGAGATGGCTACTCTCAGGGAGGATTAACAAACCTTTACCTTTTACCTTCACACTAGCCTAGTCTGGGTTATCGCGATCCTGATGGTAACCTCCCTTGTCTGGCTGACACTGGGTGGCGCGTGCTGTTTTCACACTTTGTGGCAAAGCCGAAGGCAATGATCCAGCCAGGGCAACAATGGGGAGAGAATGGGATTCATCTTAAAGTGGTATCAGTGGCATCTGACCTACCTCCTTTCTAACCATCAATACCAACTTCTCCCTCACTGACAGCCAATTTCCTGGTATCTCCCCCAGAATTTCTCAGACCCCCTCATGTCCCCCTGGCTTCCCCAGCACCTCCAGATTAGTTTTGGATAAGGAGCCAGCATCTATCCTGCTTGACCATTTCTTTTGGGAATGGAATGCTTTCTTTCCACCTACTGATTCAGTGTTCCTGCTCTATTTCTGATCCATCTCCATACTTTCACCACCTTACTTCATGGTTGAATTACTTTAACAAAACAAAACAAAAAACAAAGAAGAATTATTTCCTGGAATTAGAAACCAATTAGGATCATATGAGCAATCTATAAAGATGAGAGCCTAGAGTGGAAGGCCATCTAGGCCTTGAGCCCTGTAGACCCTTTGTCAGAAGAGTCCTTCTCACCCTTTCTATGGCCACTCCCCAGCCCCACACAGTCCCCTGAGCAGTTTCCCTCCCTTCAGCCCTTCCTACCTCCCTGCTTCCAGGTCTTTCTTTCAGGAATCTCAAGTGCTCGCCATTGTCTTGGGATTAGGTACAGATGCATGTCACCTCCTTTGTATCCTGATTCTATTTCCATCTTTCCCCTGGGCTGTACCCTGTATTGGTTTGAACATTATTTCAAAGCCTTTCCCTTTTGCACCAACAAGATGGTAAGGTCTGTGAGAGCAGGTCTTATTCTGCAGTTGGCCAATATGTTGGATGACCGAATCATAATCCAAAAACATCTCAACAAACTGGAGTGATGATGGGCTGACCTTTGCTTTCTTCAAGATGGGAAGTGAAACCAAAGGAAACTAGGAGACCCATCTGGTATGGGGCCTACCATGAACGTCCCTGTCACCTCTGCCACCACGATCATCTCAGCTATGTTACGCCCTTGCCCAAAGCCCCCTTCAACCTGGGCCTTCTGCTTCTGCTGGGAACCCTTCTCTGAAACCCTGAGGATGCCACATCCCCTTGAAATCCATGCTAAGGACACATACCCCATAGGCTGTGAAGGAAGCTTCTGCATTTTTTAAACTCTGCAGCCCATTCCAGACTCTTCTGACCTTACGTCAAAATTCCTGCTCCTGTAATGCCCACACAACCTACCAAGAGCATTCTCTACCCCTCCTGGTTGTTGCCAGCCAACAACCTACTGCTCACTCTCATTTCTCCTGGTTGCTTCCCAAGTACATCAATATGCTCCAGCGTCCCTCCTCTGCCCCCGACCCCAGCAAGATCTTCTGAGTGCAACCCCATGCCTCACTTTCTCCTGAGAGACAAGCTTCTTGACTGATCGCATAGACTGCTCACTCACCCCTATTTGCTACACAACTGTTGGTCCAGACCGTCCAGGGAAATGGTTTTTGCCAATGTCACTGGTGACCTTGACTGTGGTCATTTAACATGTTTCAGGCCTAATCTTGCTTGAGTACAGCCTTTGATACTATGCATCTCTACTCCTTGAAGCTTGACCTTTCTTTGACCTCCCAACCTTTAAATAGGAGTGCTCCCCCAAACCCAAACTCAGTCCTGCCCCTCTCTGATTCCTTGATCCTGACCTCCCAAGCTCCCCACCATGGCAAATGACCTCAGATTCGGAGGTCTCTGTTTTGTGGAGTCTTGCTGAGTCACTGCCCTTCCCTAGACCCCACATTCAATTGGCCACCAAGAGCTAGCAATTCTACCTTCATGCCCCTCTCTGATATCCACCCCTTCTCTGTGTGCCTTGGGTCGCTGCTTTGATCAGGCCCCCTCCTTGTCAAGCTGAACCACTGCTGTGACTTCACAACTGGTCCCTCTGCCTCCAGTCTTACATTCCCTGACATGTAGGCAAAGGGATATTTCTAGAATAAAAATCGATGTCAGTCCTTTGTTTAAGGCCACCCACTGATGTTAAAATCATATCTAAATTCCTTCACATGATGCACAGGGCCCTGCAAGACTGGACATTACATTCATAGTCTTAAAGGCCTCAAGGGTCTCTGACTTATGTCATCCCTCAAGAGTCAGACAGCCCTGCCTCCAGGACACTCCCTGGCTAAGAGCTCTTCCCTCATGCTCCAGGAGGCCACCCAGGCTCCCCACTTTCCAGTGCTTCTGATGTTATGTTAGATCGTCTGCCCCATGAGGCTATAAAGTCCTTGTCTTTTGCTTCTGTGTTTTTCCATGCATATTACTGTGCCTGAGCCCTAGCAATTGCTCCAGTAGTATTAGGTAGATGGGTGGATGGATGAATGAATGTTCTATCCTGCCTCAAGTATATTATACTATGGCTAGTTCTTAGTGCCATACTGGAAAGGTTTAGATAATGTCAAGCAGGGCAATGAAGTGACTTAAAACTATGTCACTTGACAAATTTAAAAGGGTAGGGAATAGGGTAAGGGAAAGGGACCTAATGTTTATTGGGTAGTTACTGATGGCTTCCTGGTGGGCACTTTTGAAAAATGTTATCTCATTCAAACTCCATAAGAATAATCTGAAATCAATGCTATTTTCATTTTATAGATCGAGAAGTAAGACATAGAAAAATTAACTTGACTGAGGCTACCCAACTAAGTGGCAAAGCCCAAATTTAAACACAGGTCTCTGTCTGACTCTAAAACCCATGCTCTCTCCATGATAGTTTTGCCCAGTAACTACTGGTAACAGTGAAGGTCAGAATGCAGGGGGAGGAAGACTACTGTCTTGGTCCTGGTGAGAGATGAGAATGTGGGGATGGTGAGGTGGACATGGATTTTAGAGGCTCCTGTGAGGAGCATTACACAATCTGATGTCCAGAAGAGACCAGGAGAGTGAGTGTGATTTCTGGGGCACGTGGATGGACAAAGGTGTCACTACAGAGAGAGATTTGTCTTCCATGACCTTTGGAAGGATGTGACAGGGAGGCAGATTCCTGATCTCTTCAAGGAAGGGCTTCCTGGCAGGAGGAAAAGGGCTGCTTGCAGAAGTGCGGAAGCTCACTGACCCTTCGCAAAGATGGTGGACAGTGAGGTCCCTGCAAGTCCGGGGTCTGATTCACTCCAACAGGTGTTGAATGGGCAACAAAAGCAATGCTTCCTCTTTAGCTTGTCCTCAACCTACATAACGGTAACAAGGATGGTGGGGGTGTGGGGTGGAGGTGGTTAATGCAGTCTGAGAGGATGAATGAATTTCAATGGAGAACTACCAGAGCTCAGGCAAATCTGGCCACGACTTCTCCTTTGCATGTATTGTGTGTCTGGCACCAACAACATGCTTTATATCATCTGGCTTTGTGCTTGGAAGGAAACATATGAACTTTCAAATTAGCTTCCTTTAAATTCAATCAAATAAACTTATTTGGTTAAAATGGAATGTTTTGGAACAGCTTCTAGGGTTTTTGTTTCTGCTGTCATTTCTTTTTTAAGCAATCAAGTTGCCCTTCTTTGCCGCCTTGTATTGTGGTGGTCTGATGTCTGGGATCCATGGACAGTGTGACTTGGCCCTGGTCCTCCCATCAATTTGGTTTGAGATAATAGTAGGTGGCCAGTTGATTTCCAGGTAGAACAACCAGGGACCTGTTCCTCCAGTTTTCCTTGCTTATTGCAATTCCATAGAGGCATTCCCCCTAAGGCAGTGGGATATTTGTCCAGTGACCTGTGGGAGACAGCAGCTTTTGCTCATTATAATGGATGATAAGGGAGAGAATGGCTGTGGTCCAAACCCCTGAACCTCAGCCTAGCCTCTGACACTTCAGAGGCCTTGGGGAAATATAGAGCCACCAAAGAAGAGCAAGTTAGAAATGAGCTTGGCAATCATCGAGGCTTCCTCCCTCATTTTACAGGTGAGGAAACCAAAGCCCCAGGAGCTAAAGGGAGTGCTGGTGGTGGGCTGCTACATAACTCCAGACCCCCAGCTCAGACCCTGTTTCCCCACAGCCCCACCTGATCCTCCGCCCCCAAAGAATCGGGAAACTCAGCAACTGGAAGAGAATGCACTAAGGACGGACACCACATTGTCCTGAGCAAGCACCTACCCCAGTAGCAGGCTAGCAAGTGGTGGCATTTCCCTGCAGAGGCACAGAGAGATCATGCAAACTCCCCTCAGAAGCAGTCTTGGCTGGGTCCTCTTGGTTACTGCACCGAGTTCTTTGCGAGGGTAATGGCTCTGTTCTCACATAAGTCTGCCTGACAACTTGCTCTTTCAAATGTAAGAAAAAAATTAAACACTGTCATTTAAGTATTGTGCTTTCAAAGTGCCTCCTTCCCAGAAATGGCAGTTCAGGGGGATGGGGACCATGGTGGGGGCTCAATAGCATATCTTTTCTGTCCCCAGGGGCATGTTTCAGGCTCTTATGCCTGAATGTTTTCCAAAGTGGAGGAAACAGCAGCTTTTGAGCAATAGGGGTATGAAACCACCACATCATACACATCTAGCCCAGACCAGTTAGCGTGAAAAACTGCCTAGAGCCTGGCCTCCCACTGCCCTGGCACCTGCTTTCTGAAGATGGAGGAGTGGAACAAACAGACATGAGCTCAGGGATCCTCTCTGGGCAGGGTAGGGATGGCTGGGGGTCAAGCTCATTAGGGGTTGGGGTGTCCCCTCATGTGAAGCCCAGATTACCACAGGTTTCCATCACCAGAGGAAGCCTGGCCCCACGCCTTGCAGGGTGTCTGTCCAGCCTTCTGCACCACCAGAGAAAATGACACCAGAGGCTGCCGAAACTGGACTCTCCATCCTGCAAGACCGGATGCGGAAAGTCAACGTCTGCTCTTTGATGCTAACAGTCTATTGAAATGGACCTATGCCTTTCTCCGTCTTTTTTGCACAATTATGTTTTTAAGCTAAATTTAAGACATTGAGGAGGAGGAGTGGGAGGGCTTGCTATTGGTAAGACGAGGAGAATGCCTTAGAGGTTCCTTGTCCTTTACAAAGCTTATTCACAATATCTCATCCCCACAATGACATGCCCAACTCTGCATATGGTTTTTACCATTCGAATTTTAGCTTTTTTTTAATTTTTAATTTTTTTAAAAACATTTTATTTATTTATTTGAGAGAGAGAGACAGAGAAAGTGAGAGAGAGCACAAGTGGGGTGAGGGGCAGAGGGAGGAGCAAACTCCCCACTGAGCAGGGAGCCCGATGCAGGGTTCGATCCCAGGACCCTGGGACCATGACCCGAGCTGAGGGCAGACGCTCAACCGACTGAGCCAACCAGGCGCCCCCAGCTTTTTTTTTTAAAGCATGGGTGCAGTAGACCCTGTTATCCCAAACCCAGACCCTCACCACTGCCCCCACAACTGAGATACCCTCTACCTTCACTGAAGTCCCAACTACCAGTCCTGCTTTATCCCAGCTGTGCTGTGAAGTAGGTGAGTTTTTGAGTTAAGCCTCAGTTCCAGAAATTGGCCAACTGAACATGAATGGAATCCACTGAGAGGAGACGGGGCAGCTCACAGCACTGACTAGAAGGCACAGAAAAAAGGCAGCAAGTTCACATTGCAAGGAGAGTCTAGTCTGGGCCCTCTGAGGCCACCTCCACTGTCAGTGTCACTGTTACTCCGCCTCCACGGCCTCTACTGGAACGATTCTCAACTGTGCCTCGGCCTCCACATTATTCTCAAGGTACAAAGACCCAGGCAGGAGCATCTCTCTCCTGGGGCCAGGTCTCTACTCTGACCTGCCAGGGGCTGGTCACAGTATACAGCTTTTTCAGTTTCCCAGTGGGGGACAGACCTTCCCTCCCACAAAGGCTCATCCAGTAGAGGATTTCCCAAAACAAGAAGGTAGTTCATATGCCGTGCAGCCAAAAAAAAAAAAAAGACATCTGCACAGTAGGACAGCTGTCACCCCCATTTCCCAAATGAGCAAACCAAGGCTCACAGCCTCATGACTTTAAGTGACTAGCTCATTGTCACGTAGCCAGTAAGAAATGTCAAGCTTCCTAAGGGTGACTGCTTTGCTCACAAATGAGGACATACTGTCTGGAGAGAGAAGGCTTTGAGTTTGCAGTCTTGCTTTGATAGATCCTACCCACCTTTGAGTCTGACAACAGTGCTCTGTATGTAGGTTGAGAAAATCCCATACAAAGGCAGTACTTCGATGGGGGCAAATAGCTCAGTACAGCCCGGAACCAGGTTCTAAGCCTTCCTCTCTCTCTCCCTACCCATTTCTTTGATCTTTCTCTGCTCCTTCTGGCCCAACTGGCAAAATACCCATAGCAGGATGAGTCCAGGGAACACAAATTCATTCTGGAACTTGGAGTAGAATGTGAGGCAGAGCAGCGGAGGGTCTGCAGAGATAGCAGGAGTCTTGTGATAAGATATCTGGGCTCATCAAAAGGAATGAGATCTTGTCATTTGCAACGACGTGGATGGAACTGGAGGGTGTTAGGCTGAGTTAAATAAGTCAATCAGAGAAAGACATGTATCATACGACCTCACTGATATGAGGAATTCTTAATCTCAGAAAACAAACTGAGGGTTGCTGGAGTGGTGGGGGTGGGAGGGATGGGGTGGCTGGGTGAGAGACATTGGGGAGGGTATGTGCTATGGTGAGTGCTGTGAATGGTGCAAGATTGTTGAATCACAGATCTGTACTTCTGAAGAATGAAGGAGAGTAAGTCAGAGAGGGAGACGAACCATGAGAGACAATGGACTCTGAAAAACAAACTGAGGGTTCTAGACGGGAGGGGGGTGGGGGGATGGGTTAACCTGGTGATGGGTATTAAAGAGGGTACATTCTGCGTGGAGCACTGGGTGTTATGCACAAACAATGAATCATGGAACACTATATCAAAAACTAATGATGTAATGTATGGTGATTAACATAACAATAAAAAATTTAAAAAAATAGATGTCTGGGCTTTATCCTGAGGCTGTTGGGAGCCTTGGCAGGGTTTTCAGCAAGAGAGAGATCTGAAAAACGTTTCAGGTATAGGGGAATGGGTAGGAAAGAATAAAGAGTGGGTATGGAGAGACAATTAGTAGGCTGATATGGTAGACAGGTGGCCAGAATGGGGATGGAGAGAAGTGGCAGGGGGTATTCACGAAATATTAAACAGACGGAATCCAAAGGTCTTGGTGATTGAGTAAATATAGCATGGGTAGGGAGAGAGCAAAAAGGAAAAGTCAAATTGCTCAGGCAACCGGGTGGTCGGTGGGGCCATTCTCCAAAAGAGAGAACACTGGTGGATGGGCAGGCAAAAGCAAGACATGAGGCTCCAGGGGCTAAGGATCCAGGCAGGAGGTTTTGAAGCTGAAAGCTCAAGTACAGCCTCTTGGTTGGTCAGTGTGCATCACGCCCCCTCCCACCTCCCTAGTCCTGTATCTGAAGGCTGTGACCAATCAGCTTTGGCACTCCTCAGCGGACACTGAAAGGCAAGTAAACCAAGCAAAGTGAAAATCCCTTGCAGGTAGCAACGCTATATGCTCAGAGACCTGGGATCTCCTGTCAGCTCTGCAGTGAACTAGTTTAATGACCTTGAGCAAATCACTTGTCTTACGTGGGTCTTGGTTTCCTGGCCCTCACTAACATTCCAGGGTTTATGGCCGAATATTTGAGGAGGTGAAGTGCTACGTAAATGTTTACTGCTAATAACAAATCGTCCACAGAACGTCTGTGTATCGCCTGGGCAACCCAACGGCTTTAAAATTCTTAAGTGGCTCTTGTTCTGATTCATCGCATTCTATGCATTTAACTTCCAGAACAAATTTAGCCCTCAAAATATCTTGGTACATTTTCTACCCACCCCTTAACATTTAACTCCTCCATCTTCCATACCACTTCACCATCTCTGCATCACCTGTTTCCCCAGCACACCCTCATCCTTTTCCTCTTCACACAAGGAGCCCAGCCCTACCCACCCTTCCTCCAGAGAAGACAAAAGCCACCAGGGACATAGCTTCATTGGGTCTGCTCCAGCCACCTCCAGAAAGAGAAACCAGCAGGGCATCTGAACAAAAGGGAGCACGGGCAGGGGAGGAAAGGGGAAGTTAGGACCTAGTTAAGAGAGGGGCGAGGGAGTTAGATTTTATTATTTATTTATTTATTTATTTTTAGTAGGCTTCAAGCCCAGCGTGGAGCTTGGGGCTTGAACACATGATCAAGACCTGAGCTGAGATCAAGAGTCTGATGCTTAACTGACTGACCCACCCCGGTGCCCCAGGAAGTTAGATTAAAAGTTGGCAATTAGAGTACCTTCCCCCCACATCTGCTACACACGTACACACACACTGTGAGTTTGAAGCAGCAGGATCTGGGGAAGGTCTCCACAGGATGCCAATTTCAGCAGACATTCCAAGCCTCTCTGGTCTTTGGCTAGAGCGCTGGCATCACCAGCAATGGCCTGGAGTTCTGGCTCATCCTATTGCTCACTTGGACCAGCAGCTCATCAAGGAACCAAGGTTGGCACTGTCAGAAGTGTTTGCCTTAGCCACACTCAGTTCACGCCACCTTCTTAAAGCAACATTGCCTCTAGAATGTCCAGCACTGCCGAGATCTTAAACACAGAGTTATAGAATGAGCCAGGAAGAAAAGTAGAAGTTCAACAACCCCTCATTCACTGATGACCAAATTTGATGTGCAAGTTTTTGTTCCAACTAGACTTCTTTTAAAACTACTTAGTCCAGTTTCCCTCATCCTGTAACCTACTGGTTTGTTTGATCTTCCTTCCCTGACTACTTACTCATGTCCCCATAGTAGTTCTTCCATTATAAGGGCCGAGGGGCTTTCAAAGAATTTGCAGTTGAGAAATGGAGAACTCAGAACTATTGGCTTCCTCTCGCTCAGCCGTGGGCTCCTTCACACCTGGCTGGGAGCTAGGTGAGCAAGTCCCTTAGAACAGCAGGTGTCACCATGCTGAGAGCTGATAAGAATAATGATAGAAACATCTACCGAGCACTTACTTGGCACCAGGAACTGTTTTAAGTGTCTCATATGCATTAGTTCATCTAATCCTTACAACTACCCTGGGGAGTAAATACTATTCTTATTTTCATTTTACAGATGGGGAAATTGAAGCACAGAGAGGTCAAGTAACTGGCCCCAAATCCCCCAGCTAGTAAGCAGCAGAACTGGGATTTGAAACCAGGCATGCAGCTACAAATAGGGCCTCTTTACAAACAAACGATGCCCAAGGTTGCTCTCGAGGCAAAAGAAGACAAGTGGGTCAAATTTCCATCTTCTGTTCCCACCTCTCCTCTTTCCAGGTGCTATTTGGAGCCCCTTTAGTGATGGGAAAGGGGATTCTGCAAACCTCACTCAAGTAAAGTGGGGGTAATGGAGTGGAGTGAACGCCTTTGGGTGAAACTCAAGCACTGTGCCTGAGATAATTTGAGCTGGGATAAAATCAAATGACACTACAGATAACGGGCTGGTATCCAAGATCTATAAAGAACTTCTCAAACTCAACACCCAAAAAACAAATAAGTCAAAAAGTGGGCAGAAGATCTGAAAAGACACTTCTCTGAAGAAGACAGACAAATGGCTAACAGACACATGAAAAAATGTTCATCATCATTAACCATCAGGGAAATTCAAATCAAAACCACATTGAGATACCACCTCACACCAGTTAGAATGGCAAAAATGGACAGAAAAAGAAACAACAAAGGTTGGAGAGATTGTGGAGAAAGGGGAACCCTCTTACACTGTTGGTGGGAATGCAAGTTGGTACAACCACTTTGGAAAACAGTGTGGAGGTTCCTCAAAAATTTAAAAATAGAGCTACCCTATGACCTCGCAATTGTACTCCTGGGTATTTAGCCCAAAGACACAGATGTAGTGAAAAGAAGGGCCATATGCACCCCAATGTTCATAGCAGTAATGTCTGTAATAGCTAAACTGTGGAAAGAGCCGAGATGCCCTTCAACAGATGAATGGATAAAGAAGATGTGGTCCATATATAAATTGGGATATTACTCAGCCATCAGAAAGGATGAATACCCAACTTTTACATCAACATGGATGGGACTGGAGGAGATTATGCTAAGTGAAGTAAGTCAAGCAGAGAAAGTCAATTATCATATGGTTTCACTTATTTGTGGAACATAAGGAACAGCATGGACGACATTAGGAGAAGGAAGGGAAAAATTAAGGGGGGAATCAGAGAGAGAGATGACCCATGAGAGACTATGGACTCCAGGAAACAAACTGAGGGTGTCAGAGGGTAGGGGTTGGGGGGATGGATTAGCCCAGTGATGGGTATTAAGGAGAGCACACACTGCATGGAGCACTGGGTGTTATACAAAAACAATGGATCATGGATCACCACATCAAAAACTAATGATGTATTGTATGGTGACTAACATAAAAAATTTTTCTAAAAAATCATCAGCCCCTTTTAAATTGTTATGTTACTTCTCTGGTAAGTAAAGTTCATCCTGCCCTAAGGCCTCTTCCTCAGCCTCCCCAGACATATCCCCCAAATGGAACACTTTGGGTACCCTTCAAAAACTACTTCCAAAACCCACAGGGACCTTATTTGTTTGTAAATAATGTGAGAACTGGATGCTCTTCTGCATCCCCAGCAGTTCCTTGAATTAGTTTATGTTGCATGACTAGTCTTCTGAAAGGGAATTCCTTTGAGCCTAGCCTCTGAGCATCTGTCCAAATCCCCCAGTCAAGGCAAGTCAAGATTCCCTCTCTCACTCCATTCCTATGCTACTGGCTAACATTTGATTGTTACATCAGCTACTTCAAATATCATAGACCACAAGTCCCTTCCCCCAATAAACCTCAGTGCTCCAAAGAAGAGACCCCAAAATTTATGAACTTCAAATCTCTCATTCAGACATCCTTGGCTTATAAATCTCTCTAGACTCCCCATTCAATTACACGCCTCTGCTCAAGTTCCTAATGGAAGCCATTGAAAACCTGAGAAACTCTGGCTCCACATCAATATAATAATTCCCTTGGTAAGGTTCCCTTTGCAAAAGAACTGGCTGATCATTATTATTTGACACCAAAACCCACATACTGTTTGTTCTCTGCCTAGACTCAGATTCCAGTTCTTTGTTCAGGAGGCCAGCCCACCCCATACCTGAGAAAATGTGTCCCAACTGCAGAGGCCCATCCCTTTCCAGGCGGTACCCCCACCTCTCCAGACCTGGATTCCCATTACCTCGCTTCCTCTTCAAATCCTCTTTACCTCAAACAGTACAACTCGTTTTTCTCCTTCCAATATCTGTCTCCTCCCAACTTGGGGTCCTTTTATGTCTTTCTGAAGGTGACGCCAGAATCAAAGGAAGAAAGCAAGCCAGCAGAAAGTCTTTGCCAGTCTCCGATAATGAGCTCTGTGCTGCCCGCCCCTCTCCCGGCTGCTCACGGAAATTCTTTGTCAGTTCCTTCTAGATCGGCCCCAGCCTCTCACAAACACATTCCTTTCAAACCTCTTGCCACTTGCTCCGCGAGTATTTACTGAATGCCCACCTCATGCAAGACACTGTCTTTTGTGCCAGGGAGGATGCCAGTGTATGGAGAAGTGATCCTTGCCTTCCAGAATTTACAGTCTCAATAAGGAGACCTGACCAATAGCAAAAGGAAACACAAAGCCTAGAGAACCCTTTCTAAATAAGAGGCATGGGCTCTACCTGCTGAAGAAGTTGACAAGTGGAGTTAAATCTGCAAGGGGAGGTAGGATTAGGGTAGGAGAAGGGGAATGGGAAAGAGGGTCTCCATAGGGGACCGTGTGAGCAAAGGCACAAACGTGCTTGAGGACAGTAAGTCCACCACTCAGCATGGAATGGCCAGAATAGGGTGGTGGGAGTTTAGAGCAGTTGTACAAGAGGCCAAAGAAGTATATGGTGGTAGGGAGACCTGGGCAGACCAAGGAGGCTTTCAAATGCGAAGCTTAGAAGTGTGTCTTGCAGACAGGGCCAAGCCCTGCTAAAGCTAACTGCTCACCAACAAAATCAAAGCCTTTTGGTGACAGGGCCTCCCACTGACAGCCACAGCCCTCTGCCTGAGAATCAACAGTGATTCCAGCTAAGACAAGCTGACTTCGTGACTTTCAGCCCTGGCCCCAGGCTGAAGTCTGCGCCCGCAGGGAGAACCACCTGTGTGACTCCAGCAGCCCACATTTACTCGATAAAATCTTCTGGAAAGAGCTCGCGCCTCTCCAGCAGACCCAGCTCCTGACCAGTGAGTGCTGTCTCAACTAAATGGTAGGCTGTGCTGCCACATGGGCTTCAATTTCCTCATCTGAACCATGAGGGGTTTAAATAAGATGAGCTAAGTCCCTCCCAGCTTGAAAGCGATATCTTGCAATCTCTCTGGAGCCCCAACTTCCTTCCTCTACAATTCTGGGGTTTCATTTTTCCCTCTGGTGTTCTTCCTTCCTCTGCCCACTGTTTTCTGGCCATTGTCTTTCTCCAAAATAACATTTTTTTTAAATATGAAAAACCTCATTTATCATAGAAAATTTGAAAAATGTTGAAAGGCATAGAAACAATATGAAGTCATCTATAAACCAGTCATCCACAGAAACCACCACTCACAACTTGACTTATATCCTTATTCACATACTTATATTTTTAACCAAGTTATCACACAGCACATACTGTTTTGAAAACTGCTTTTCTTTTTTACACACACACACACACACACACACATACATGTGTGTGTGTTTGAGAGTTCCATTTCTGTTATTGATTGATTGGGTTGGGCTTGGACCAATTCCCTCACTAGGAACTAGAAAAGCTGGAGAGCATAAAATAAAATCTGAAGGCATGTGAAAGATGATCAAGGCAGTGAAATTTTGTGTTGCTATCATCTGAAAGAGGAAGGAAATCAAGAGAAAGGAACTCAGGATGTGGGACCTCTTTACCCCTCAAAGCAACAGCTAGAGTCTTTAAACAAAAACAGGGATGGAGAGGTTGAGAAATCAATGAGCTTTCAGCAGTCTTGTGGGGTCAGTACAACCAGAATGCAGCTCAGGGTCCACTAGGAAGGAGGGGGCCTGGTAAACACCCCAGGAATTCAGAGGGGACCCCACAGGGCTCTGCTCTGATGACAAAGACGGAAGCCCAGCTCTGAATCACGTCAATTCCTGACGGAGTCAAAGTGACCTACCCCCAGATTAGCTAACAGTCAGCAACAAGCCTATATGCCCTCTGGAGGAAGATAACAACACCCAAAACCTCAATTTATCTCTCTAATTTTTCAAAACAAAATGTGTGGCATTCAGAAACATGTATATGGTGATGAGGCCTGGGGGACTTTCACTACTGGTAGGATGAAAAGATGTGGCAGACCAGTGCCCCGCGGAGTGCAATTAGAAAAGCAGATAAAATGCAAACATCTTGTTTAAAGGCATCATAGAGACTGTGGGCCAATGAGGGCGTCACAGGATATGATTCCAGGGAGGGGAGAGCTACCAAGAGGAAGCTGCTGACCTGTAGCTGCTGCTTCTCAGCAGGCCTTTGTCAATTCTGTGGACAGGAAATAGCTGAGAATATTTTTCCCAGGTGGTGGTCACTGCCAGGAGACCAAGAAACCATCAGAGCTCCAGAAGTCTCATGGAATTTAAGTGACAAAAATTGAAGATCTGAGGACCCTCAAATATGTCTGATTTTTACCACAATACATTTGCCAAATTCTAGAACTGCAGAGGGCAGGAGTCTAAAATTCCCAGCAGAGGATTTCTGGCAGTTTCACAGTGCTGAGGAGACAAAGATTAGAGTTTGGGAAAAGGGCCCCAGTAAATACTCCAGAGACTCAATTGGAAGCTTTAGAGGTCTAAGCCTGAGGGCCAGGAGCAAACCAGGGGTAGACAGAGTCTTACCAAACCATAGCAACAGTCTTGACTGTAGACTTAGCCTAATCCCTGGGTAAAGCCAGGCGATCAGCTTCCACACTGCCCGCCTAAGAAAGGAAAGGCAAATCCTTCCTAATGTTGATAACAACTTCTGAAGTCTCTAAAAAGTGTTATACATAAGAGTCCAGAATTCAGTCAAAAATTATGAGGCATGCCAAGAAGTAGGACCATGGCACCAAAAACCATGAATAAAAGCAAATGAGTGAAACAGACCAACAGTTACCCAGATACTGTAGTTAACCAACCTAGACCACAAAATAAATATGATTCGAGCCTTTAAGGAAACAGAAGGGAAGATGATGAAAATAATTGAAAGGATAAAGAATTTCACCTAAGAACTAGAATCTATTTTTAATAGAAACAAATAGAAATTCTGGAATGAAAAAATAAAACATCTAAAATTATGAACTTAATCTCTGACATGAGGAACTCAAAAAACATTTTAAGAGCAATTTGGACAAGCAATTTGGAGAAAATTGAGGTTATGAATGTAAAGACACATCAATAGAAAATATCCAAACAAGATAATTTTTTATTATCTTTTATATCTTTTAATATATTTATTATTGGGCCCAGCAGGAGCCCAACATGGGGCTCGAACCCGTGACCCTGAGATCAAGACCTGAACTGAGATCAAGAGCTGGATGTTCAACTGACTGATCACCTGATGGTGAGTGAACACAGGCACTCCCAACCAAGATAATTTTTAAAATGGAAAATATGCAAAAGAGTATAAAACACTGGGAGCTATGGTCAAAAGAGTTGACATACGTGAAAATGTAGTCCCAAGAAGAAAAAGAAGAAATAATTTTTGAAAAGATAATGGCCAAGAACCAATAAAGGGTGTCAACTCACAGATTCAAGAACATATTTGAATCCTATAAATAAAATCATCCTTAGGGCACTGCAGGAAAACTACTGAAAACAAAAAAGGAAAAAAATCTTAAGAGCCTTAGACACAGTATCTTCAAAGCAGCAAAAATAAGACTTTTATCTGACTTCCCACAGAGATGATGGAAGCCACAGGACAATGGAACACAAGCCTGAAAGTGCTAAAGTGAAGTTACCTGCTAACCCAGAAATCTACACAGACCAGAACTAGTCCTCAAAAACGAAGGCAACATAAAGACAAATAAAAACGGAGAATTTGTTACCATTAGGCCTGCCTTAAAAGTTATCTAAGAGGAGTTTATTCAAGCAAAAGAAAGATGATTCTGGATGAAAATACAGAAATGTATGGAGGACAGAAGAATAACAGAAGAGGTAAAAATGTGGGAAGACATAAATGAATATTGACTTTACAAAATAAAATAATGTGAACATATCATGGGGTTTAACAGATATGTAGAACTGAAATGCATGAAGACAATGTAAAAGGTAAAGAGTGAATGGAAATAAAATATTCTAAGGTCTAGCATTATTAGGGATATGGTGAAAATAATAGTTTCCGTTAGACTATAAGTCAAGGGTATACGTTTTCTAGCCTGACCACCAAAAGAACAGTGAAAGAATGCATAACCACCAAGTTAATACAGGGGGGGAAATGAAATACTAAACTATTTACTTCCTCAAAAAGATGGCATACAAAGAGAGAAAAAGGAATATTAACCCCGGTAAGTCAAATAGAAAGCAACTATAGTAAATGGTAGATAAGAATGCAATTTACATTACATGTAAATGGGCAGAATACTAAATATTAATAGGTTAATTGCAAATACAAATGTACTAAAGTTGTAAAAATGGATTTTTAACGTCCAGTTATATGCTGCTTACAAGAAGCACTCTTTATATATGAGTACACAGAAAGGAGGTAAATAAAAGAGTGGAAAAGATATGAAAGCATTAGCCAGATGAAAGCTAAGGTAGCTATTCTAATAGTATAGATAGTAGACTTTACAGCAAAAACGTTACCTGGTGAAGATTTATTTAATATTAAAGGAGTCAATTCACCAGGAAGCTACCAAATTCTAAATTCATATGCATGCAATAACATAGCTTTAAAATATTTAAGGCAAAAAAATGACAGAATTAAAAGGAAAAACAAATCCACACTCACAGTGAAGTTGATACATCCCTCTCTATAGCTAATAACAGACCCAAAAAAATCAGTAAGGAAAGAGAAGATTTGAACAACATAATTAACAAATGAGCTAACTGGTGAATGTAGAACACCATGTTTCCTTTTATATAATGCTGAAAAACAGGCCAGATGATGTTATTAGAAATATGACGGTGGCTACTTTTGGAGAGGAAAAAAAGCACATTGGAAGTGAGCATGGCAGAGAGTTTCTGGGGTACAGGCAATGTTATTTCTTGACCTGGGTGGTAGTTAGATGGGAATGTTCGCTTAGAGATGATTCATGGAACAGGTGTAACTAAGTGAAAAAAGTTTATTAAATATATTTGTGTAGTTGGAACACTACCTAGAACAATAAAAAACCATCTCATCGCTATCATCAAAATGAATAAATCTTAAAAATTATGGTGAGTGAAAATAGCACATTACAGGATATTGCAATTTTTATGGAGATATATATAGTAAAAGCATAATTTCTGGATGGGAAGGTACATACCAATTTCAGGAAAGAGTTACCTCTGGGGAAGAAGGAATATAAGAGGCTTCAACTGTAGCTATAACCTTTTATTTCTTAAAAAGTTTTTTTAATGTGCTCTTTAAAAAAAAAAAAAAGGTTTTATTTATTTGGGAAGGGCAGAGGAGAGAGCATGAGCATGGGGAGGAGCAGAGGGAGAAGCAGACTCCCCACTGAGCAGGGAGTCCAATGCAAGGTTCAATCCCAGGACTCCGGGATCATGACCTGGGTTGAAGGCAGATGCTTAACCAACTGAGCCACCCAGGTGCCCCTCTTAAAAAGTTCTTAAATAAATATGGCAAAACGTCAACTTTGTTAAACATGGCTGGAGTGGATATAGATATTTGTTATATTTGCTGTAATTTTCTATATAAAGTATTTCATACTTTCTGAAAGTTTAAATGTAAATGTGTTATGTCAGCAAATATTCTGCAATAGCAATTTTTAATGGCTGCAGTTTTTTACTACTATAAATAGTACTGTGATAATAAATACTCTTATTTTAAATATTTGCGTTACCTCTAATTTCTTTGGAGACATTCCTAGATGTCAATTCTTAAGTCAAAAGTTACAAGCATTTTTAAAACCTTTAGCAGATAATGACAGTCATCTATTAACCCTTACAAAAGGATGGAAACCAAAAAAATCCTTTCTATTCGGGACTGGAGTATAGTCGGAGACCCATTCTCAATCCGACGCACATGTCCACCCTCGGCTGTGCCCATCCCCAAACACTTTTAGCTAATGGTCATAATCTGACTCCATGATGAGAGTTCTATCGTTTGCCCGGAAGGAGCTAATAAGGAAGGGCCAGCTCAGCTAACCCCCCAGTATCCATACTGCATGCACATAAATGAACCTGGACCGCGAGAGGACCTCGAGATAGTGAGAGAGTGGTTACCCCTCACTGCACTGAGGGAGGCCACAGTTGACGGCCTTGACTCTGATTGGACTGATGCAAGTACGTCATTCCTCATAGAGTTCTGCTCCTCCTGTGATTTTCCGTACATGGCAGGTTCATGACGTCCCTCAAGTCCCTGGGGCCCGGCTCCTTTCCACCTTGGCAAACCAGCTGGTCCTCAGCAGAGGATGACTGGTTTCCCTTCACTGAATGTAGTGGAAAGGGAACTGGGAAATACTGGTAGAAGTTTCTCCCTCCACACCCCCAAATTCCCTGAAAGCACGATCCTGAGTTTCTCTGAGCCACACCATTCCTGTCCCTGCCCCAGCTCCCCCACTCCTGACCTCGAAAGTTACATGCTGATCTGCTCCTGTGTTTTGTGTGTTCAAGATCCTGAAGTATGCTGTCCAGGACAGTTCCAGGTGGGGAGCCTGCATTGCAAATACACTGCAGAGCTGTGCTCAGGCCGGCTTGGTAAGGAATCAGCAGTAGCTGTGGGAATGGGGAGCAAGGAGCCCTTGCCACTAACCTGGAGAGACTGAGTTGGAGTGAAAAGGTGACAGGGTGGGACAGCCCGATAGTGCAGAGTCGGGACAGGAAGATGGCAGCCTGGGCCTTCAGCCTGGGAACAAGCTAATTCCCTCAAAGGAATGGCTGACAACTCTCAACTCAGCTGGACTTCCGTCTCCATTTTAAATGGGCTTTCTTGAAGGTCATTTCCCCACCACCAGCAAGCACCTCTGCCTCAAGAGTTAGAGGCCAGAATAGTTCAAGGCCTGGCCTATCAGATAGCGCCTTTGCATTCCCTTTCTGGCTGAGAAGGAGAAGCTTCAGCTCCTCCTTCTAGAAGGAACACCTCAATCATTACGACTAACCCCTTGCTTCAGGACTAGATAGGAGTGGAGCAACACATCATGCAGGGCAGGGCAGGGCATGCCGACTCCAACAGTCTTCCACAGCACAGAAGAAACTGAAGAACCCTGGGAGCCTCAAAGCTGATGGATTTGACATTAAGGACAGGTGGGAAGGATGAGCAGCATAATGACATCATAGCTGGTCCCGAGTTGGACACAGGCACCTATGGAACACACCTGAGTTCCTGCTCCATTTTCCACTGTGTAATGTCAGAGGGCCCCCCAGATGGCCTCATCCCTCTGCACGTGGAGGTTGCACAAGCTATAGAGCTGCACTGTGGCTCTGCCTGCCCAGACATCATTCTTGGCATGGCCGGCTGCCTGCTTTGGCTACAAGCCATGATCGAGTCAAGAGCCAAAACCTAACGGGCTGATTCCCACCCTCCAAAATGGATTCACATACCTGTAAAATTCTGCAATGGCTCCCCATCGCCTGCAGTCCGAAATCCAAGCTGGTTAGCTGAACACGAAAGTCATTATGGCGATCTGGCCCTAGTCTGTCATTCTGGCCTCCCATCCCACTGTGAGCCTCCTCTAGCCCTGTGCTCCAGAAACATTCATCTATTTGGTGTTTTCTCAATTTGCCCTGCATCCTCATGCCTCCAAACCTTTGCTCCTGTCCCTTGCTCAACATACTTTTTCTTTTCTCTTAACCTAGGGAAAGCCTCTCATTCTTCCGGGCCTAGAAGAAAAAGGTACCTGCCCCAGAAAACATCCCTCTCTCCTCAAGTCAGGATGTATTGGTCCTTCCCCTGGGCCTCTGTTTGCACACTGATTTAAGTTGTTTCATTCTGTTTTGTATTCTTTTGTGTTTATTCATTTGAGAGCAATGTATTGAAACATCTGCTCTATAGCAGGTGCTGTGCTCAGCATCGGGAATATATACATGATCCCAACTTTGGGATGTGGAGGGGGGATAGATACGCATATAAGGAACATTATGGAATAACAGGGAAAGTCAGATTATGTCTTTTGTTAAACTCCTCCTGTGGTTTCCCACCTCACTCAGAGTAAAGGCCAGGGTCATTACTTAGATCTAGAGGACCTTAGATAAAAAACAGCCTGACCATGGTTGTTTCTTGAACTGTCTTCCATCACTTCCCTCTCACTCACTTTTCCTCTACCCTCTGACCTCCCCATTGTTCCTCTAACATTCAGCATGATTTTGCCCCAGGACATTTGCACTTGCTGCCTGGAAAACTCCTTCCTTCAATATTTGCAGGGCTTTTTCCGTACTTCCTTCCAATATTTTGTCAAATATCACTTTCTCACTGAGGCCTTTACTGGCCACCTATCTAAAATTTTCACTGTCTTCCTGATCCATCATACTCCCCTTCCTAAGCATCTATTTCATTGTACATACAGTATTATTTGATTTATTTATTGTGTATTGTTTGTCTACTCCATTGGATTGCAAGCTCCATGTGGAGAGGAGTTTATCAGTCTTATTTATCACTCTGCCTGAAACAGTACCTGGCATGTCATAGGTCTTCATTAAATATCTGCTGAATAAATCAATCAAAGCATGATCGGGTGCTACAGAAGATGAGTGCAAGGGCAAAGGAGGGAATAGCTCTGGTAAATCTCCGCACAGCCTGCCCCCCACCCAGAGCCCAGAGAGTTCGCACACTGAGAAATAGAGATCCAAGAAAGCCTGATTTCATTGGCTTCCCCTACTAGTATAGTTGGCAAAATATGAAATAGGCTCTGTGGCTAGATCCATAGCTAGTCAGTCAGCCCAAAATATGTATTAAACATCTACAATGTGTCAAGTACAACACTAGGCTCCAGGGGCCCAATGGTGAACAAAATGGTCATCCCTTGCCTTCATAGAGTTTATTGGCTAATGAACAACAACAAAGAAAGAACAACATAATCACACAGTGTGACGAGCACTAGAACTCCTGCCCAAGTGACATCATCCAGGGACTAAGAAGCCATGGGGCTGAGTGGGCATGTGCGTGGGCTCAGGAATCACACTGCCTGATTCAGTCCTAGTTGCGCAATTTCCTAGCTGTGTGACCTTCGGCAAGTTACCTACCCTCTCTGAGCTTTGGTTTCTTCCTGTCACTGATTGTTGGGGTTACTGTGAGGATCCAATAGGTAATCTGTGTAAATAAGTTAAAGCATCCTGGCGAAGTAAAATATCATTTCATTGTCACTGTTTTTGCTGACTACCGTTAAGGGAAGAAGGGCACCGAGACATCCAGCACAGCCCAAGGACATGCTGTATGAAGTCATTACATCAACTCACTGATAGGTATGCAGCTGTTTCCTAATCGGCCCGAATTACGCAGCTGGTCAGTGGCCAGAGCCGAAAAACAGTGGCCAGCCCTTGTTCCTGCCTGTGTATGCCTTGGTCTAATCAGCACAGCCAACTCTTTCCTTCCAGCTTGTGATGTGATTATTCCCTTGCGCAGAATGAGACTTGGGCTTAGTTTAGATTCCATAACTAAGTGCCCATTATGTGGTGTACTGAGCAGCAAGCACGAAGATCACGGGGCCCCCGCACAGCTGGGTCATCAGTTAGTGCCCTCAGGGCCCTTGTGTGCCCGTTCCTCAGCTTCCTCACCATTTCCTCCCCTGGCTCCCTCCCCCACGCCCACAACACAAACGGCCGTGGACACCGGGCAGCTATGGAGGATGCTGGAGCTCCTGCCTAAAGCCTCGAACTGAGCCAAGCCAATAACCAGCAACAGGCTTCAGATGGCTGGTGGCAGTTGCAGCCATCCCCAGCCACCCAAGTAGGGCTGAGTCCGTGATAGGGTGTGTTTCTGGGTGCCTTCCAGAGTCCTCTCTTCACACATCTACCAGGCTCTGCTCTGCCCTTCCTTTCCTTCCCACACTTTCTTCCCTTGCCCTCAGAGGTCCTATCTTCCCAGCAAACTCCCCCACGCCCACACAAGTTCAAGGCATCCTTCCCTTTTCTGTGTCCCCAGAGCAGCAGATGAGCAGTGTTGCTCTACTACTGGACACATAATAGCATGGTTGTTAGATTGTATTTCCCCCATAACTAAACTGTGACCTCCTTCAAGGCTGACATTGTTTCTTTTTGCTTTGTACTCCTGTGCCCAGGGATCTGGCACACAGCAGGAGGATAATAAACCTTGGTAAGGAAGGAAGGAAAGAATGAGCAAATGCCTTCCAAAGGACAAGTCCAAGAAGGGAACAGATGGGAAAGGGCCACAGAAAGACCAAGGACTGGGCAAGCTTGTTGGTTTGGTGGCCCCGGGTCAAGGGTGAGGTAAGAGCATAAGCTTGGCCACTTTGTAGCTTACTATGCATGGAATCCCTCGTTCCAGCCCCAGATCTGTGGGTTGCCAGCTATGACCTTGGGCAGTCTACTTGCCATTCCAGGGCTCAGTTTCTCCATCTACAAAGGAAGGAAAAAGGGAGCTGGGCTAGGCGATCTCTTCTAGCTTTAATATGTTACAATTTTTAGTCCAATTCTTGACTGGCAAATTTAGCACTAATAGAAAAATATATTCCCCACTTTTATCACCAGGACCCCCAAACCCCCTTTATCAAAGACCCCAGAGAGAAGTTCACTGTAATCATCTCTATGGATTTCTGCAGGGATCTTTCTTACACCTGAATGGACCACCGCCATATGTAATTGCATCCATACAATGAGGTACTGGCAGCCATCAGGGTCCTGGACACCCTGGGATCAGCCAAAGCAGAATCCCATAGTCTAGGGACCATTGGATAAAAACATAACTTATTCACTATGCTTCAGGTAATAGTCAGAAAAAGGTGAATTGAGAAGCATCAGGCTTCAGCAAGAAAAAAAACTGCTTAGGGAATAAGAAGGAAGAGACTCAAGTTGAAATAAATTGTGTCTTATATGATCTTAAATATCACTTTTTCTTGTCTTGCCTGGAGCAAAAGAGATGAGATCTCTACCTCCAGATGGTATAGTGTAGTAAGCAGTAAGAGTAGAGGCCAAGACAGACCCAAGCTGAAAAATCCAGCTCTGTGGGTGCCTGGGTGGCTCAGTGAGTTAAGCATCTACCTTTGGCTCAGGTCATCATCCCAGGGTCCTGGGATTGAGCCCCACATCGGGGTCCCTGCTCAGCGGGGAGTCTGCTTCTCCCTCTGCCTGCTGCTCCCCCACCCCATTCGTGCTCTCTCGCTCTCTCTCAAAATAGATAAATAAAATTTAAAAGAAAATCCAGCTCTGTCCCTAACTAACTGTGGGGACTTGAGCAAGTTTCTTTATCTCTCTGAGACTCAGTTTCCTTGTTGTAAAAATATGGGTAATGGTATCTACCTCACAGGGCTATCATGTGAGTTTGAAAAGATAATGTATATTTATCACCAACGAATACTGAAACCACTGGATGAAAGAGTGATGGGGGATATTCACACAACCTCAAAGTATTACCCTACAGTTTACTTATGAATTACAAAGGAAAATGGTATTTCCACAGTGCGGAAATCATGCAAACACTACCTTAACCGAGTGATCATAAATCACCAATGATGAGACAAAGTGACATCTTATGCCCCCTGATGTGACACACTGAGAACACACAGCATCGCTTATGTAATTATTTTTGCCAACAATATTTACCCCAAATCTTTCCATGAGGAAACATCAAACAAATCCAAAATTGAGGGACATCTTGCAAAATAACTAGCTTGGATTCTTCAAAACTGTCAATGGCATGAAAGGAAAAAAAGGCTGAGAAGGGGTTCTAGATTAAAGGAGACTAAAGAAGTATGAAATGTATGTATGAAATGTGTGATCCTTATTTAGATCCTGGATGGAAGGAAGGAAGGAGGGAGGGAGGGAGGGAGTGAAGGGAAGGGAGAGAGGGAGGATTACTATTAGGAAAATCAGAAAAATTTAAATAATGACTATATAATAGATAATGGAATTGTTTTAATGTTAAATTTCCTCAGTGCGATAATTTTATTTTAATAATGGAGAAGGAGGCTCTTGTTCTGAGGAGATATATGCTGGAATATTTAGGAGTGAAGTGTCACAATGTCTGCAAGTAACTGAAATGATTCAAAAATAGAGAGAGAGGGAGGGAGAGAGATAAAGCAACAATGTGAAACTAGGTGTAAGAAAGTGGGTGTAAGAATTAAAGCAATTAGTGAAATTTGGTGTTTCATTGTACATTCTTACTACTTCTTATGGGTTTGAAATGTTATCAGAAAAAAGATTTAAGGGAAAGGATAATGCATACAAAGTTCTTGGCCCTTAATAAGAGCTCACAAATAGTAAATATGATATGATGGTGATGATATCAGGATTTGACTATTAAAATCTAAAAATTACTATTTTCTCCCCATATTTCAGTTCCTGATGTGCCATGTGAGATGGTTCAAGTCACTAGGCCATTCTGGGATTCAGTTTTCCCATCTCGAAGGCAGGAGGGACATCAGATCCATATGTGGAATACAGGAGAGAAAAGGGGCACCCAAAGAATCATAAAGATTACACATAGAATGAAGCAATCAAACTCCGCTCAGGGCTGGGATAAATCCATCTACATTACCACAGTCATGACGGAGACATTCTCTGATTATTCTGATTATTCCTGATTATTCCTTATTTTTGGTTTGATTATTCCTTATCATGGCTTATTTTTCTCTCTTTGCATTCACTTTCAGACTCTGATCTCTGATAAAACTGTCTTTCTGTGCTTTCTAAATGTCTTATGAAACGTGAAAGGGGAAAAGAAAGGCCTGTTTAAGAAGACTTGAAGAGAAGGCTGGCACCATTGGATGGATAATACAATTCTACAAACATTGATTGAATACCTTCTCTGTGTCAGGCACTTGGTACAGAAAGCAATAAGACCTTTTCTTATGCCTGTTTGAAGGGCTCATAGCCTATCAGAGGAAAAAACACATACTCAAGAAACCGGACAAGCCACATGAACTCTTTGTTGAACACTGTGTGGCACATAAAACATAGTAGGGTCATTTTAAGAAGACACTTAATAAATAACTGTTGAATGAAAGAGTAGTTGCATTGAATGTATGGATGGATGGTTGGATGAGTGAATGGGAGAGTGGGTGGATGGATGGATGAGTGAATGGGAGGGTGGGTGGATGGATGGATGGATGGAAGAACAAGCAGACAAGAGAATAGAGAGGTTAGTCATGAATAACTCTCAACACAGTAAGAGTAGAAGTGCCCAGGTAATAGCCTACTTCAGGATGTATCTACACCAAAGCTGCCAGTGGCTGGTTTGGGTTCCTGGAAGCCTTGTACAGGCAAAATTGCTTTACAGTGGAAATCCTGGAATCATTGAGAAAATATAAAAGAGTAAAGAAAGCCAATGCTTAAATAAGGAGTAACTGAAAACAGTACTTGAGTGGGACAACTTATACTCACTGCCATATTTTAATTTTGTCCTAATCATATCTTTCCATAAGAACTATAAGCCCTAGGTTATAATTAAGACATAGCCTAATACTACACTGTTGTTTTAATAAGGAGTTTTCTTTTTAGAAAAAGCAAAATAATATGGCTGAATCATGCTCTTCATCTCTTACCCCTTCTCAGTCACAGAAAACTGGAATGAATGGATTCATCTTGCCTCCACATTTCCTCCAACTGGTAGGGAGACACCAACATTGTGGGCACACCTAAGAGAAATTGCCTGGCCTTTGGAGGATGTCTCCCTAATCTAACCAGAATAAATGACAGCAAAAGAAAACAAAGGCTTATCTTACTGGGGAAGTGGTATGGGGCAGTAGCTAATCCTGCTGATTTTAGAATCAGGCCCTGGCACCTTCCTTAATCTTTCTGAGCCTCAATTTCCTGATCTATAAAATGGGGGCAATAAAAGTATGTATTTCATAAAGTTGTTACAGCAATTAAAATTTTTAAAAAATTATACAAGTCAATTGGCACTCTGTGTCTCATAGTAAGCTCCCAATAACTATTAGATATCACTGAGCGATGAGAAGTGAAAGAAAAGCTTATAACTGGGAACTCCATTTGCAGTGCTCAACTGACCCAGTCCTGGCTTGGTCATTTATTCGTTCACCTTGAACAAATTACTTCCCCATTCTGGGCTTCAGTGTCTTCATCTATAAAATAATTTTCATGGTCCCCAAAGTCCCTTCCAGTCTAAGATGTTTTACTGTTAGAACAAGAGCACAGAGAGAAAAAGAAGTCAGCAGGGTTAAGAACAAGTACTCTCTCCCATTGCAGGTTCTCACCACATGGCCAGAGTTGGTAGTAAGTCTTGGCCCATGTTGCTACCTTGGAGGCATCTGATGGCAGAAAAACTAAGTTCCGCTAGACTTGGAGGCCCTGGGAGAGATGTTGGGGCCCCTCTGGATCCAGTTATAATGTTTCTGGTTCCACTTGAAGATGCTCCTTCTCCTCCAATGGCTGACACAGTTGGCTTTGGTTATCTATACTCCTCCTGGAGATAAGACAAGGTAAGAAAGGACCAAGCCACTGAGAGTGAATCATGATTGATCGAAACTGATGTTTCCCAATGGAAGGTGGTATGCCCCCCATGCCCTCCCCCACCCCGGGGAGAGGTTTGAAAGAAGCTATCACAGTGCTTGGAGGGTGCCAATGGCACTTAGTAATTGAGGGGGAAACTTCATAAATCTGATAAAATCATCTACAAAAATATCTACAGCTAACAATATACTTATTGATGAAAGACCACATGCTTCTCCCTGAAATCAGAAACAAGTAAGGACGCCCTCTCTCCCCCCTCCTATTCACCATAATACTGGAAGTTTTCTTCAGTACGATAAGACAGGAACAGGAAATAAAGGATGAAGTTGGACGCTTACCTCACACCACACACACACAAACACATGCACACACACACACAAAAATAACTCAAAACAGATCAAAGACCTAAGTGTAAAATCTAAAACAATAAAACTCTTAGAAGAAAACATAAGACAAACACTTCACAGCAATGGACTTGGCACTGATTTCTTGAATTTGACACCAAACACACAGGTAACAACAACAATAAAAATAGACAAAATGGACCTCATGAAAATTCTTAAAATGTGTACATTGGAAGACACTATCCACACAGTAAAAATGCAGCCACAGCATGGGAGGAAATATTTGTTAGTCATACATCTGATAAGGGATGAATATCTAGAATACATACAGAACTCCTACAACTTAACAACAAAGAGAAGCTCAAGACAAAAATGGGCCAAAGACTTGACTAGGCATTTCTCCAAAGACACAAATGGCCAATAAGCATATGACAAGATGCTCAACATCACTCATCATTAGGGAAATACAAAGCAAAACCACAGGGAGACATCACCTCACACCCACTAGGGTAGCTGCCTTCAAGAAAACAGAACAACACGTGTTGGTCAGCATGTGGACAAACTGGGACCCTCAAGCACTGTTGGTGGAAACATCAAACGGTGTAGCCACTGTGGAAAACAGGATGGGGGTCCTCAAAAAATTAAAAATAGAATTACTGTATGACACAGCAATTTAACTTCTGGGTATAATCCAAAAGAATGAAAAGCAGGGTCTCGAAGAGGTATTTGTACACCCATCATTCACAATAGCTAAAATGCAGAAGTAGCCCAAGTGCCCATCAACAGATGAATAGATTAGCAAAATGTGGTATAAACATACAATGGAATATTATTAGCATTCAAATATATCAGCATTAAAAAGGAAGGAAAATCTGCCGAATACTACAACATGGGGGTACCTGGGTGGTTCAGTCGGTTAAGCATCTGCCTTGGGCTCAGGTCATGATCCCAGGGTCCGGGGATCAAGCCCGGCATTGGGCTCCCTGCTCAGCGGGAAGCCTGCTTCTCCCTCTTTCCCCTATTCCCTCTCTACCCTGCTCATGCTCTATCTCTTGCTATCTCTCTTTCTCTCAAATAAATAAATAAATAAAATCTTTAAAAAAGAAAAAGAATACTACAACATGGATGAACCCTGGGGATATTAAACTAAGTGGAATAAACCAATCACAGAAAAACAAATACTGCATGATTCCACTTAAGTAAGGTACTTGGAGTAAACAAAATCATAAGGACACCCAATAGGATTGGTGGCTGCCATGGGCTGGAGGAGGGGAGAATGGGAAGTTTGTGTTTAATAGGCATAGGGTTTCAGTTTTACAAAAGGAAAGTTGTGCAGATGGACAGTGGCTAATGGCTACACAACAGTATGAATATATTTAATACCACGGAACGGTACACTTAAAAATGGGTAAGATGGTAAACTGTATTTTGTGTATTTTAACACAATTTTTTTTAAAAGGAGGGGAAAGGCATACAGAATTGAAAAAAATGAAACTTTCCTATTGTACACTATGTGATTTTCTATGTAGATAATTCCAAAAAATCTACAAAGAACCACTAGAATCAGTATGCGTGTTGGGCAATGTTGGAGGATACACAGTGAACACACAAAGGTCTATTATATTTCTATAGACTAACAATGAACACATAGACACCAAAATTTAAAAATACATTACCATCTATAATCACTCAAAAAGTTGGTAAATATTGGGTTTAAATACAACAAAACATGTATAGGACTTGCATGCTGAAAGCTACAAAACATCGTTGAAATAAATCAAAGATCTAAATAAATGAAGAGACTTAGTGCTTAGCACTAAGAGACTTAGTGCTTTACTACGTTGGAAGTTTCAACGTAGTAAAGATGTTAATTATCCCTCAGATTCATATACAGGTTTAAAACAGTTACAATCAAAATTCCAGCAAGATTTTTATAGATGTAGACAAGAGTGTTTTAAAATATGGAATGGAGGGGGGAGTAATCTAGAATAGCTAAAACAAACTTTGAAATGGAAGAATAAAGTGGGAGGAATCAGTGCACTCAATTTCAAGACATTATATCATAATATATAGCCAGAGTAATCAAGACTGTATGGTTTTGGTGGAGGGATGACACATAGATCACTGGAACAGAAAAGAACACGGAAACAGACTTGCACAAATATGCCCCAGTGATTTTTGACACATGCACAAAAGCAGTTCAGTGGAGGAAAGACAGCTTTCTTCAAATTGTCCTGGAGAAATTGGACATTCGCAGCGGGGGAAAAAAGTACTTTGCCCTAAGCCTTACAAAAAAAATTTTTTTTTAAATGTTGTTATGTTATGTTAATCAATATACATTATATCATAGTTTTTGATGTAGTGTTCCATGATTCATTGCATATAACACCCAGTGCTCCATTCAGTACATGCCCTCTTTAATATCCATCACCAGGCTAACCCATCCCCCCACCCTCCTCCCCTCTAGAACCCTCAGTTTGTCTCTTAGAGTCCATAGTCTCTTAAGGTTTGTCTCCCCCTCCGATTTCCCCCCCTTCATTTTTCCCTTCCTACTATCCACCTTTTTTTTTTTTAACATATAATGTATTATTTGTTTCAGAGGTACAGGTCTGTGATTCAACAGTCTTGCACAATTCACAGCGCTCACCATAGCACATACCCTCCCCAATGTCTATTACCCAGCCACCCCATCCCTCCCATCCCCCACCACTCCAGCAACCCTCAGTTTGTTTCCTGAGATTAAGAATCCCTCATATCAGTGAGGTCATATGATACATGTCTTTCTCTGATTGACTTATTTCACTTAGCATAATATCCGGTAGTTCCATCTACGTCGTTGCAAATGGCAAGATCTCATTCCTTTTGATGGCTGCATAATATTCCATTGTGTTTATATACCACATCTTCTTTATCCACTTCATCTGTTGATGGACATCTTGGCTCTTCCCATAGTTTGGCTATTGTGGACACTGCTACTATAAACATTGAGGTGCACGTACCCCTTCAGATCACTACATTTGTATCTTTGGGGTAAATACGCAGGAGGGCAATTGCTGGGTTGTACAGTAGCTCTATTTTCAACTTTTTGAGGAACCTCCATACTATTTTCCAGAGTGGCTGCACCAGCTCACACTTCCACCAACAGTGTAGGAGGGTTCCCCTTTCTCTGCATCCTCGCCAACATCTGTCGTTTCCTGACTTGTTAATTTTAGGCATTCTGACTGGTGTGAGGTGATATCTCATTGAGGTTTTGGTTTTGATTTCCCTGATGCTGAGCGATGTTGAGCATTTTTTCGTGTGTCTGTTGGCCATTTGGATGTCTTCTTTGCAAAAATGTCTGTTCATGTCTTCTGCCCATTTCTTGATTGGATTATTTGTTCTTTGGGTGTTGAGTTTGATAAGTTCTTTATAGATTTTGGATACTAGTCCTTTATCTGATATGTCATTTGCAAATATCTTCTCCCAATCTGTTGGTTGTCTTTTGGTTTTGTGGACTGTTTCTTTTGCTGTGCAAAAGCTTTTTATCATGATGAAATCCCAATAGTTCATTTTTGCCCTTGCTTCCCTTGCCTTTGACGACGTGTCTAGGAAGAAATTGTTGCAGCCGAGATCGAAGAGGTTGCTGCCTCTGTTCTCCTCTAGGATTTTGATGGACTCCTGTCTCACATTTAGGTCTTTCATCCATTTTGAGTCTATTTATGTGTGTAGTATAAGGAAATGGTCCGGTGTCATTCTTCTGCATGTGGCTGTCCAATTTTCCCAACACCATTTGTTGAAGAGACTGTCTTTTTTCCATTGGACATTCTTTCCTGCTTTGTCAAAGATGAGTTGACCATAGAGTTGAGGGTCCATTTCTGGGCTCTCTATTCTGTTACATTGATCTATGTGTTTGTTTTTGTGCCAGTACCAAACTGTCTTGATGATGACAGCTTTGTAATAGAGCTTGAAGTCCGGAATTGTGTTGCCTCCAGCTTTGCTTTTCTCTTTCAACATTCCTCTGGCTATTTCGGGTCTTTTCTGGTTCCATACAAATTTTAGGATTATTTTTTCCATTTCTTTGAAAAAAGTTGATGGTATTTTGATAGGGATTGCATTAAATGTGTCAATTGCTCTAGGTAGCATTGACATCTTCACAATATTTGTTCTTCCAATCCATGAGCATGGAACGTTTTTTCCATTTCTTTGTGTCTTCCTCAATTTCTTTCATGAGTGTTTTATAGTGTTCTGAGTACAGATTCTTTGCCTCTTTGGTTAGATTTATTCCTATGTATCTTATGATTTGGGGTGCAATTGTAAATGAGATTGACTCCTTAATTTCTCTTTCTTCTGTCTTTTTGTTAGTGTATAGAAATGCCACTGATTTCTGTGCATTGATTTTATATCCTGCCACTTTACTGAATTCCTGTATGAGTTCTAGCAGTTTTGGGGTGGAGTCTTTTGGGTTTTCCACATAAAGTATCATATCATCTACAAAGAGTGAGAGTTTGACTTCTTCTTTGCTGTTTCGGATGCCTTTTATTTCTTTTTGTTGTCTGATTGCTATGGCTAGGACTTCTAGTACTCTGTTGAATAGCAGCAGTGATAGTGGACATCCCTGCCGCGTTCCTGACCTTAGGGGAAAAGCTCTCAGTCTTCCCCATTGAGAATGATATTCGCTGTGGGTTTTTCATAGACGGCTTTTATGATATTGAGGTATGTACCCTTTATCCCTACACTCTGAAGAGTTTTGATCAAGAAAGGATGCAGTACCTTGTCATATGCTTTCTCTGCATCTATTGAGAGGATCATATGGTTCTTGTTCTTTCTTTTATTAATGTATTGTATCACATTGATTGATTTGTGGATGTTGAACAAACCTGCAGCCCAGGAATAAATCCTACTTGGTCGTGGTGAAGAATCCTTTTAACGTACTGTTGGATCCTATTGGCTAGTATTTTGGTGAGAATTTTTGCATCCATGTTCATCAGAGATATTGGTCTGTAATTCTCTTTTTTGATGCGGTCTTTGTCTGATTTTGGGATCCAGGTAATGCTGGCCTCATAAAATGAGTTTGAAAGTTTCCTTCCATTTCTATTTTTTTGGAACAGTTTTAGAAGAATAGGTATTAAGTCTTCTTTAAATGTTTGGTAGAATTCCCCTGGGAAGCCATCTGGCCCTGGGCTCTTGTTTCTTGGGATGTTTTTGATGACTGCTTCAATTTCCTTAGTGGTTATAGGTCTGTTCAGGTTTTCTATTTTTTCCTGGTTCAGTTTTGGTAGTTTATACATCTCTAGGAATGCATCCATTTCTTTCAGATCATATAATTTGCTGGCATATAGTTGCTCATAATATGTTCTTATAATTGTTTGTATTTCTTTGGTGTTGGTTGTGATCTCTCCTCTTTCATTCATGATTTTATTTATTTGGGTCATTTCTCTTTTCTTTTTGATAAGATAGATGCTTTAAGTATGATAGAGTGTCCTTCCTCATCTCTTATTATAGTCTTTGGTTTAAAATCTAATTTGTCTGATATAAGGATTGCCACCCCAGCTTTCTTTTAATGTCCATTAGCATGGTAAATGGTTTTCTACCCCCACTTTCAATCTGGAGGTGTCTTTGCATCTAAAAAGAGTCTCTTGCTGACAGCATATCGATGGGTCTTGTTTTTTATCCAATCTGATAGCCTGTGTCTTTTGATTGGGGCATTTAGCCCATTTACATTCAGGGTAACTATTGAAAGATATGAATTTAGTGCCATTGTATTGCCTGTTAGGTAACTGTTACTGTATATTGTCTCTGTTCCTTTCTAGTCTATGTTACTTTGGGGCTCTCTCTTTGCTTAGAGGACCCCTTTCAATATTTCTTATAGGGCTGGTTTGGTGTTTGCAAATTCTTTTAGTTTTTGTTTGTCCTGGACACTTTTTATCTCTCCTTCTAGTTTCAAGGACAGCCTAGCTGGATATAGTATTCTTGGCTGCATATTTTTCTCATTCAGTGCTCTGAATATATCATGCCAGTCCTTTTGGGCATGCCTGGTCTCTGTGGATAGGTCTGTTGCCAATCTAATGTTTCTACCATTGTAGGTTCAGACCTCTTGTCCCGAGCTGCTTTCAGGATTTTCTCTTTGTCTCTGAGACTTGTAAGTTTTACTATTAGATGTTGGGGTGTTGACCTATTTTTATTGATTTTGAGGGGGTGGTTCTCTGTGCCTCCTGGATTTTGATGCCTGTTTCCTTCCCCAAATTAGGGAAGTTCTCTGCTATAATTTGCTCCAATATACCTTTTGCCCCTCTCTCTCTTTCTTCTTCTTCTGGGATTCCAATTATTCTAATATTGTTTTGTCTTATGATATCACTTATCTCTTGAATTCTGCCCTCGTGATCCAGTAGTTGTTTATCTCTCTTTTTCTCAGCATCTTCATTCTCCATCATTTGGTCTTCTATATCACTAATTCTCTCTTCTGCCTCATTTATCCTAGCAGTTAGGGCCTCCATTTTTGAATGCACCAAATTAATAGCCTTTTTGATTTCAACTTGGTTAGATTTTAGTTCTTTTATTTCTCCAGAAAGGGTTTCTCTAGTATCTTCCATGCTTTTTTTCAAGCCCAGCTAGTATCTTTATAATCATCATTCTGAACTCTAGTTCCAACATCTTACTAATGCCTGTATTGATTAGGTCCCTCACAGTCTTGGTGTTTGCAAATTCTTTTCGTTTTTGTTTGTCCTGGAAGATTTTTATCTCTCCTTCTATTTTCAGTGCCTAGCTGGACATAGTATTCTTGGCTGCAGATTTTCAAAAAAAATAGAAAAAGAAAATTTAAAAAATTAATGGTCCCTTCTTGTTCTTTTTTTGAGGTGAGTTCTTCTGTCTTGTCATTTTGTCCAGAGGAGAATAGATGAATGAGAGAACAAAATGCTAACAGGGTAACAACGACCCCAAAAAAATATACACTAAACAAATCAGAAGAGACCTGAAACTGGGGGAAAAGAAAGGGAAAGAAAGAAAAAAGAAAAAAAAGGATATCATCAAATATGATCAGGCTGGTGAATCGATCAGTGCCACACACTAGATTTTGGGCATATTTTGGTCTGTTAGAAGAAACTTCTTCCCAAAATTTTAAAGAAAGAAAAACTTATATATGTACTAAAATAAGGGTAAATACGATGAAGGGATGGAATATGACTGTAAAGATAAAAATTATAAAAGATTTTATAAAAGGAATTGATAAGATAAGAATTTGGTTGAAAAAAGAAAGAAGAGAAATTTTTAAAAAAAGGGAGAGAACGTGATCAGGCAGGAGACTAGAACAAAGCCATACACTAGAGATTTAGGGTACATTTTGGTCTGTTAGAAGAAACTGTATCTCAAAATTTTAAAGAGAGAATGTCTTATATATATACCAAAAATAAGGTTAACTACTATGAAGGGTTAGAATATGACTCTAAAAATGAGAAATAAAAAACTTTTTTTAAAAAGGGATTGATAAGATGTTGGTTGAAAAAAGGAAAAAGAAAAATTCGAAAAAAATAGAAAAAGAAAATTTTAAAAATTAACTTTGAAAGACTAAAGAATCATGGGGGAAAAAGCCATGAATTCTATGTGCTGTATTCCTCTAGCACTGGAGTTCTGCCATTCTCATTGATTGGTAAACTTGGTCTTGGCTGGCTGTTCTTGCTGATCTTCTGGGGGAAGGGCCTATTGTCATGGTTCCCAAATGTCTTTGCTGGAGGTGGAATTGCCCCACCCTTGCCGGGTCCGGGGTAAGTAATCTGCTGGGGTTTGCTCTCGGGAGCTTTTGTTCCCTGCAAGCTTTCCATACAGCTTTGGACTGTACAGAAAGGACGAGAGTGAAAATGGCGGCCTCCCAATCTCTGCCCCAGAGGAGCCGAGAACTCGGGGCCCCGCTCCTCAGTGTGCCCCCAGAGAAAAGCAGTCAGTCACTCCCATCTCCCCAGTCTCCGGCTGCACTCCATGCTCACCTGGCCTGTGACTGAGCATTTCTGTCTCTGGCACCCAACTGGGTGTGGAGTCTCCAAACCCAGCAGATCCCTGTGGTGTGCTCCCATGCCACTCCTCCTAGGGGAGGAAGGGGAGTCTCCCCAGATCTGCCACTTGTTGGGTCCCTGCTGGAGGAGCGGTGGCCGAACTGTGCTGCGGGTCACGGTTTATGGCAACCCTGAGCCGAGAGCCCGCTCCTCGGCTCCATCTCTGCAGCCGGCTTCCCTGCTCCGATACCTGGGAGCTCTGCCGCATTCAGGCACCCCCGGTCTTCCTGTGACCCCAAGGGTCCTGAGACCACACTATCTTCCCGAATATTGCCTCAGATTCACTTCTCCGCACATCCTACCTTCCAGAAAGTGGTCACTTTTCTGTTCAGAGAGTTGCTGCTATACTTTTCTTTGATCTCCTGTTGAGTTCATAAGTGTTCAGAATGGTTTGGTCCCTATCTAGCTGAATTCCTGGGACCAGACGAAATTTAGGTCTCCTACTCCTCCACCATCTTGCTCCTCCCACAGCATACAAAAAATGAACTCAAAATGTATTACGGACTTAAATGTAAAACTATAAATCTTTCAGAAAAAAAAAGCACAAGAGAAAATCTTTGGGATCCAAAGTTAGGGAAAGAGTGCTTAGACTTGACACCAAAAACGTGATCCATAAAAGGAAAACTGATCAACTGAACTCCATCAAGATTTAAACTTTTGTTCTGCAAAAGACCCTGTTAAGAGGATGAAAAAACAATGCACAAAGCAGAGAAAATATTTGCAAACCACATAGCCGAAAAAGAGCTAGCATCTAGAATATATAAGAACTCTCCAAAACTCAACAGTAAAAACCAAACAGCCCTCTTAGAAAATAGGCAAAAGATGCAAACAAACATTTCAGCGAAGAGGATATATGGATGACAAATAAGCACATGAAAAAGCATGCAACGTCACTAGCCCTGAGGGAAATGTACATTGAAATCCCATTCAGATATCATACCCACTTATCAGAATGACTATGATAAAAAGTCATCACCATATCTGGTGCATGTGAGGATTTGAAATGACCACTAACACATTGTCGGTGCCCAGGTAAAATGGTACAACCACTCTGGAAAACAGTTTGGCAGGTTTTTTTAAAAAACACTAAACATGCAACTACCATATGACCCAGCATTTGCACTCCTGGGCATTTATCCCAGAGAAATGAAAATTTATGTTCACACAAAAACCTGTGCACAACTGTTCGTAGCAGCTTTATTGACAATAGCCAAAATCTGGAAGCGACCCGGTGTCATCCAGAGAGTGATAGTTAAACTGTGGCACATCCACACCATGGCATACTGCTCAGCCGTAAGACCAAACTCTTGATACATACAACAACTTGGATACACACAACATAACTCCACAGTATTAAGCTGAATGAGACCAAAAAAAAAAAAAAATCCAACCCCAAAAGTTTACATACCGTGTGATTCCATTTATATAGCTTTCTTGAGATGACAGAATTAGAGAGATGAAGAACAGGTTAGCAGTTGCCAAGGATAAAGGGGTGGGGGTGACAGGAGGGAGGGATGTTGGTGTGGCTATAAAGCAGTAGCATCCGAGATTTCTTGTGATGAAATGTTCTATATCTTTATGTGTCAATGTCAACATTCTGGTTGTGCTATTGTATGGAATCTCTTGTATATGAATTCTTACAAATGTGGGTGCAGCTCCGGTGTGCTCAAAATAAGAAGTTTAATTTTAAAAAATTGTGCCAGCTTGCACTCCATAAATCCGGTGCGCCGGGAAGCCCAGAGCAGTGTGGTGGATATTGGAAACAGCAAGAACGGACCCTGCAGATGAGTAAGAGGAAAAAAGCCACTAACTCCCCAAGGGGTCCAGAAGAATGGGCCCTGGTATTTCACTTGCAGAAAGAAGAAAGGAAAAGAATTGTCCTAAGGCTGACTTACAAAAGGAACCTCTTGCAGCCAGAATCCATCTGAAGCCAGAGGCTCCCTGCAGCCTGGCACACGTTCAAATGGGAAGTCCTCAGCGCTCCACGTTGCAAAACTCCTCCCCGCCAACACAGACTTAGCCATTCCATCCATTTACACCAAGTCAGCAGTTTGGACAGATGTTTGCCATCTAAGACTTCCTGTGAGGTACACAGGCCCTTAATCATAGTTCTTATGGGAATTTAGGGGTTTGGGGTGCCAGGCCAGGGTGGGGTTGGACTGAAGTTGGGTTGTGTAGAAACCAGGGTTTTCAAGGTCAGTTCTCCAGCCCCTAGGCTTTTGGGGTTGGGGGAGGGGGGCGCTGCTCTCAATGGGTTTTCTCAGGGAAAAGATCTTTTGCGTGTGTCTCCCTCATGTGAGAGAAGAAAAGCCCCCTAGGAGTTTTCCACTTCTGCTTCTGCTGGGAGCCAGAGGAAATGGCACAAGGCCCCAGCCCACACTCTGCTCCCCGTTCTCCAGCTCGGCCAGAAAGCAGAGAAAGGCTAGTAGGAAGGGCCCAGGGTCGTCCCTGCCCCCGGCCTGCGGCTGTGCCCACTGACCCTAGCTTCTGCGTGCTAGTGCGTGAGTGACTCCCCAAGGAGCAATTCGATTCTTACCGTGCTTCTTAGGCATTTCAAGTGATTCCTTAAACCACATGCTAAAAATTAATGTTCTAATATATTCGTTTGACCCATATCCCGTTTCATCTGCCCCTACTGTTCTCCACTGCTCCCCCCCACACACATCTCCAGCAGGGAACAGAGATCTGGAGAAGCTAGGTCTATCTTACTTAACACTAACACCCTTTCAACTATTGCTTCTCGTCCTTTCTGCTTCGAGAAGAAAAAATCAGAGTGAGGAGGGAATGCTTCCTTAAGCTATAGGCACAAACACTGCTTCTGTGTGTCTGGACCAGAGCCCTAAGCCCTCCCCACTCCCCCACCCCTTGATCTCCAGGAGGCTGTCCTCCAAGGCCAGCTTCCAAGGCAAAGGAAAGCTGACTGGCTAATTTGCAAGAGGCTCTTGACCCGAGAGTCCTCTTCTGCAAACGTCTTGCTCCACCACCTGCAGCCCTCTGGGCCCCACATCCCGGAAGCCTGTGGGCAAACAGGAAATCAGCAGCGAGCCCAGGAGAGCAGGAATATGCAGTTCTCCCACAGAGACATCATGCATTCTCCGGGCCTGTGCTCTTGTTGCAGAGGGGATGGGGAAGGGCACAGAGAGAAGACAAATGAGAAACTGGAAGAGAAAACCGCTGTAGGAAAGAATGTAGGGTTTGAAGCCCATGGCCAAGAAAGAATTCTTGAGACGTCTTTGGTGCAAAAAGGCGGTTTTATTAAAGCCCGGGGAAAGGACCCAGAGGCAGGAAGAGCTGCACCGGGGTCAGGAGGAGTGGCCCGTTATAGACTTTCAAGTTGGGAGGGGGCTAGGGATAGTGTAAGTCTCTAAGGAGTTTTGGAAGCAAGGTTTCCAGGACCTTGAGGGGGCTGGCTCTTGTTGGGAAAAGGCCATTTATTACCGTGTAATAACACCTTAGCCATGAGACCCTTCAGATGGATATCGGTGGGCCATATGCTTAGGGGATGATTGCCAACACGTATCTTGGGGGTTTAGAGATAAAGGAAGTTCCTAAAGGAATTTTTGTATGCTAAAGTAGATTTACAGGTTCGGGGAGGCAGGAGGGTAGGGTTGGGGGGGAGGGGGGTCTTTTGCTCTTAGCAAAGTGTCAACATCAAGGCAGTTGAGTCCCTACAGGAATGTCACTCTGCCTGTTTTAAGGACTTGTCAGTGGGCTGTAGGTAGTAAGGAAATTTAATAATTTTTCTTCTGCCTTTGTTTCCCACATCAAAAACGAACTGCCCCAGGAACTGAGAAACCTGTGGCAGAAGGCTGCTGAGCTCCCAGCTCACAGGGATGAATTTCATGTGACAGGGCAGTGGCCTGCAGAGAGGGGGAATGGGGCAAGGGTGTGACTCCAGAGCTGCCCATCATCCCTCTAGCTACACCATGAAGGCCACAGAGCAACAGAGCAGGTCAGGTATGGGGCCAAGTTCAGTACACCCGGAGGTCCCTGAGTGGGCTCAGCTCTCACTTATAATGTATGCAATTATAGGATCTACAATCCATGTCCTTCTATGCGTCAGGTTCCTTGTTAGTAAAATAGGGGCATTAATACCCATCTCAGGAGGTGATTGTCAGGAGTCAACAGGAATATGTTTCACCAGAAAGAACAGAAAGCCTGACAGTCACGCCTAAAAGAATGAGCCTGGGAGGCTCATTCAGTTAAGAGTCTGCCTTCGGCTCAGGTCATGATCTCAGGGTCCTGGATCGAGCCTGGCATCAAGCTCCCTGCTCAGCGGGAAGCCTGCTTCTCCCTCTCCCTCTGTTGCTCCCCCTGCTTGTGCTTTCTTGCTCACTCTCTCTCTCAAATAAATAAATAAAATCTTAAAATAAAAAAAAGAATGTTGTTCTCCTTCTCTCTCTTAAATAAGGGTGCGTCCTCCAATATTGATAGTGTCTCCAATGAGAGACAATACTTTATTACAAAGGGCTAGATTCAGCCCAGTGGCTTTCATCCTCACACTTGGCCTCATGGTTGCAAGACAGCTGCTGCACCTTCGAGCCCACATCCACGGTACAGGCAGGAGGAAAAGAGGTGAAAGATGGCCGGTTTTCTCTTCGCAAAACTTCGTCTTTTTAAGTCAGGAAGAGATGTCCTCGCCAACAAATTTCACTTACATATTATTGGCCAGCACTATGTGACATGGCCTGCTGTGGGGTGCCGGGAAGTCGAGTTCTAGGTTTCCAGCATCTATAAAAGAGGAAAGGAGGGGAGAAAGATAGGTCTTGAGTGAGCCAACCTATCGCGTCTGCTCGGTACACAGAGTAAGGAGCCCAGTCTCTGGCAGGTACAGAAGCTCTCCAAACAGCAGCTCTTTACCTCCCCGCGCAAACAAAACCTGCAAGTGCTTTGTGTCTGGGCTGAGGTAAGCCAGCCCACCAAGCAACTTCATTTCTTGGAGCCCTGTAATCAGCACTCTCTAGGAATGCAAATGTGGTTTGCCCAGGAAAGGTGATAAACACTTCTCTCCTTTCCAGCTGTGCAGAGCCATCTCCGTTGGCTTATGCACCAGAAGTTTCTAGGGCAAAATAAATAAACAGGCTGTTTTGCTTTTCTCAAAAATGAGGGTGGTTTTGTTTTTTGTGTTTTGGGGTTTTGTGTTTTTTTTTGGTTTTTTGTTTGTTTTTGGTTTTCCTTTACAGAGCTAAGCCATCTCACACTTTGACCTACAGCCCCTACTGGCCTCTGTGAGAATAAGCTTCCGGCTGGCGTCTGTAACCTAGCCACTAGGCCATTCCTCTGGGTACGCTCAGGCCCTCGAAGATAATGGGAAAGGAGCTGACCTCTCTTCGGTTTCACAACTGTTAACTCGTGTAATCCTCACTGCACATCTGCAAGCAGGGCATAGCATTTCTCTTTGCCAAAACTACAGCTCAGGGCAAATGTTCAGGGTCATCCAGCTGGTAGGCAAGGAGCCGAAACACAAACCCAGCTCTGTCTGGGGCCTCTACCCTTCCCAACGCAACCCGTTGCCTCCAGAAGTACGGCTTTCTGTTATATTCTCCGTTTGAGGCCCCCAAACAGTCAGGCATTTCCTCCAACATCAGGAGCTGGTGGAAAGGTTGTCATAGTTACAGTGGAAAGTGAGGGTGTTGGGGCTGCGGCTACCCCCAAGACCTCTGCTCCTCAGGGAGGCCGGCCTCTGACTGTGTGTTTGCAAGGAGGTGGGCTGGAGTGGCAGAGACTACCAGAATGTGACCTCAGAGGTCACCCAGTCCAAGGCCCTCATGGGACAGGTTAGGAAGCTGAGACTCTGAGAGATGGGCGAAAGGCGACAGTAAGAAGAGAGAAGAGAACTCGGGCCCCTCAACTTGTAGGCCATTTGCTTTCTCCAGCAAAGTAGGCTCCTGATGGTTTCCAGGCTCTCAGGTGGCCTTTCCCAGTCAATCAGCAAGCCAGGCTGGGAAGCCACCCCGATGAGCCAATTACGGACTTTAAGGCATTCACCGAATATTTCTAGAGCACTTACCACAGGCCAAGCACTAGAGCTAGAGCAAAGAACAACAAAGATAATGACCCAATGCTCATGGAGCTTATATCCTAGTGGGGCAGACAGAACAGAAGTAAATAAATGGAGAGAAAGAGGAAGATAGCAGGTATCAGATAGTGATGAGTTCCTCAGAAAACAACACAGAGAGAAGATACAGAGTGACCGGGGTGTGCTTCAGAACTGGGGTCAGGGACGAGCTTGCCAGGGGCTGACATCTAAGCTGAGACCTGAATGACAGGAAGAAAGTAGCAGGTGAAGACCCAGCGGTTGGGGGGGCGGGGCGGGTGCGGCGGAGAGCTGTTCCCATGGAGGACACAGCAGGTGCAAAGCTGCTGAGCTGGGGGGATGAGCTTGGCTGAGTGAGGAAGAGAAAGGAGGCCACTGGAGCCTGAGTTCAGGGAGCAAAGGAGAGAGAAAAGTGCCAAGGTAGGAGATGCAGGCCAAGGGTGGATCCTGTAGGGCCTCCTTCAGCCAGGGAGAGAATTTGTTTTTGCTCTCAGTACAGTAAGAGGTCACTGGATGGTTTTAAATATACAAGGGCCCTGGTCTCACTTAGGCTTTGAATAGATCATTCTGGATGCCCTGGAAAGAACAAGAAAAAGGGCAAGAATAAGAAGAGGGAGATGAGTGGTCAAGCGATGCCAGCAGTCCTCTAGGGCCTATGCACATTAAACCATAAAGCTGGGGTTCTCCCAAGGCTGTTGCCTCAGGCATCTGTGCAGGCTGCCCCAAAGCTGAGCATGCCTTTCACCGAAACTCCAATATGAACAGCATCATCTGAAGCTGTGCATCGTGGGTCTGGCTTTTTAGTACCTTATGATTCTCAAAGACACCACCCTTAGGTACTCATGTCAAAGGTGCAAAATAGAAATCCCTTCAGACTATTTTCTGCATGAAAGTAAGACAGACAAACCACAAATCATCTACGTCGAGGACTGGATCATTAATTATGCAGTGAAGTAAGTATGCGGAATAATAAAATCTAAGATAACCTTGTACCTTTAATTAACTCATGTCCAGTGGAAAATATATGAATCCCTTGGTTATTGGCCCTGACGCTTAGAAAAGAAATCATGGGTGATCCAAAAAATCAGTTCTATAATTTATATTTGGGCTAACAATGCACTTAATGATGAGTACTGAGAGGCAAGTTGGAGCTATTCAATGTCCAAATTGAATCATAAATGTTTTAAAGAAATATTCATTCTCTCATCAAATATTTTGCATGCCCGCTATTCACCAGGCCTGCTGGGTCCTGGAGCAAACAACCAACCAATATATTCCCTGCCTTTGTGGACCTTAGAGTCTAATGGCTGGACAGACATCGAACCAGAAAAACACGCAGAAATGGGCAGCTACAATTTGTAATAAGGCCTGTAATAGAAAAGAGCAGAGAGAATCATGGAGAGGTTCTCATTTAGATCGTGAGGTTCGGAGAAAGCCTCTCTGTTGAAGCTTTAAGATGGCCAAGGGCCACCTTGGTCATTGACACACTTCCATTGCTCCCCCCTCATCCTTATCTCTTACCTCTCTTCAAACAAATACTTGCACAGGGACTCACTCCCTTAACCCCTTATCCTTCCCTCCCAACCCCACGCCCTCCAAGCCCTGTGACCCCAAGTGCAAACAGACAACCCTCAGAGCCATCATGTGGAATCAAGGAGGAGTCAGGAGCCAGGGCGCCAGACAGAAAGGAGCACGGAACTTCTTGGTCTGGTTCTCACACAGGATCTCACTCCTTTTATGACCTTTGGGAATTGCTTCCTCTCTCCAGAAGTCTCAGTGTCCCCCATCTGTCCAGTGGAAGGAAGCACACTGTCCCTAGAGTCCCCAGGTGAGCTCCCAGACGTCCTTGGAGGGTCCCCGAGCAGACTGGCAGACCCCCAGGCCAGAGTGAGAGCAGAGAGGCTGAGAGCAGAAGGAAAAGCCCTAATCCTTCCGGATCCCCTATAGACTGAGCCTGGAGCGGGGCCAGACCCCATGCAGGGCTCCCAAAAGACTGCTTTACAAAACCTGCTTGCTAGCCCCTGACATTTCTTCCCTCCAGGTTTCAGAAACGAGCCCTTGAGACCAGATGAGGAATGTGGTAGGAATAATGTGATTGCAGAAAGTGTGTGGATTTTGTTTCTGGACACAGCACTTGACATAATGTCAGATATGAGTTGCTCACACTATGACGCTTCTAGTCTCCTCACTCAGCCTCCATCCTGTGAGTCTGGCCCAAAGCACTCTTCATTAGCACAAAATCCCACACTGGTAACGTGACTTCTGGGGACAGAGGCCCAGGCTAGCTCTAGGCAAGAAGAGGAGAAGATAAACCTTTTTTGCCATTTCCTATTCCCACCTCTCCTGGGCTCAGCTCTGCCATCTCTGAGAGTCAGATTGGGGAACAGCCAAGGAGAGCCTTTCATGGAAGGGGTAGTGGGGGAGGGGAGCTGCTAAGGATCTGAATAAAAGGAAGGGATGGGGGCGTACATGTGCCTCGCAAGAGGGAGGTAGTCCTAGTCTGGGCCCTAGTTGCTGTTCTACCAACACTGACAGGGTGATATCACGTCCCTCTCCTGAGGGGAAATGAGATCACCCTGGACAACCCTGAAGCCATCTTCCAGCTCTAAACTTTTAAAATGCTCAGCAAGTGCTAGTTTCTAGAAGAAATGGGGCAGGAGATGGACTGCGGGGATCCCTGTTTGATAAAAAGGGTGGGCACCGGTGCTGCCCTTGCCCACCTCTTTCAGGAGCAGTACAGCCGATGAATGATGACTAAGAGCTTGACACACTCCCGGGGACTTTGGCGGACTTCAGCACAGAAGTGAAAGATCCAGGGCTATTCATGACAGTTGGGGGCTGGGGCCAGGGCTGCCCACATCACCCCAGTATATCCAATACATTTAAGAGCCACTGCCTCAGCTGACCAGATTTGGGAAATTTATGTTAACAGTGTTTTAGACTAAGCCCAAATCATATTGCATGCTATCAGCAGAGTCTCTTGATTGTCATATAATTTATTTCACATTTACTACAGCCTGTCATTGTCCATCACTGTGCTAGGTGCTAGAGAAGTAAAGATGAATAGAATCCAGTCCTTGCTTTCCAGCAGCTCCCAACTGACCTGCTGGAGCACCGTGGGGTGTCCTGAACCATTACTCCAAATGGTACCTGTTGCACGACCCCTTTGGGGCAATCGAAGTCTGGTGGGCACACAGTCTGGTGAGCAGATTATAGCTAGCCATTGGTCTCCCTTTGCCTTTTCAGTTGAGCACCCTGGTACAGTAAACAATCTGTATATGTCATAATGAGATGCCAACTTTCAATTAATGTCTAACATATACTTTTGCTCTAATGCAAAATGCATGTTAGCAGTATCTGTCAAATGGAACACGGCCCCCAAAAGTCACATGATAGTGGAGAGTGGAGTCAGCTGGCTATGAGAAGAGGTGAGAGATGAAAAATCTAGCCAACATGGCGGCTATTAGAACATAAGAAGAGGTAACATTTGAGATACACAAGAGCAGGTATTGATAGCAGCAAACTAATATGAGAGGGAGAGCAAATGATAGTGTGGTAACAGTGGATGCTTTCGAAGTCACTGCAGGACCCGGTTATACTGCAGCAATAGTTGCACTGTAATTATTCCTGACTTGTTTAATGTGTTTTTTTAGTATTTTAATGCCTTCAAGTGTGCCACACACAATAAAATCGGTAAACCAAAAAAAAAAAAAAAATGTTGGAAACCACGAATCTAGTGGAAAAGAAATGTATAAGAAAAATAATTCCGGCTCTATGCTTAAATTCCTAATGGAGACATGAGATCAATAGGAGCAAGGCACTTAGTTCTACCTAGAGAGGACAAGGAGGGTTTCTAGAGGGGTAGATAATTAAAACAAGTTTTGAAGGTTGAGTAAGAGTTCACCAAGTATACAGGGCAAGAAAGGCTTCCAAATCATGGGAACCACTTGGGCAAATGTGTGGAAGAAAGAACAAGCTGTACATGGTGGTATGGCTGGAGAGCACAGAAGGAGTACAAGAGTGTCAAGAGGGGAAGGTGACACCAGCTCACAAAGAATACTAAGGATGTGACTCTGGTGATATTCTTCCTTCAAATTCAAACTCCCACCCCACCCCTGCAGAAAAAGATGATTCTGAAGATAAACATGATGGAAATTTCTCTGGGGTCAACAAAATGCCACAAGCCTTAATGTTTTAACTTGGGTAGAAAACGCATAACACTAGCTAAGTAGTTGGCAGAAATATCAAGGACACGGTTCTGCTGAATAGAAGCCTATATTCAGGATCAGTTTCCTAGTTTGTGTGACCCATGAAAATGTGGGGCCTCTGATAAGTGTTAGGAATTTCAAGATGGCAACAGCAGAGCACTAAATGAAGTGCTGGTCCGATTGCAGCATGGAGCCTTGTGCATGTTGCCCTAGTGACCAGCCCTATGACTGAGGGAGACCAGAAGGCCTTATTAGAACATTTTCCTCTTTATTGGAATTGGATTTATTTCTTTGGGTAAGAGAGAGGGTTGGATGATGGGAGAGATTGAGAGGCCAATTCAAGGCATCAAAAATATTTTTTTAGCTGAATTTTCAACATTTTTGTCCTCCAAGTATCCCTAATAGCAAGAAAAATGTGGGATATAGCAACCCTCCTTTTTACAACTTGTTTGAGAGTTCCCATGTCACTGAAAAACGCATGCATATTTTGCATTCTTTTTTTTAATTGAGGTACAATTGACATTATAACATTGTATTAGTTTCAGGTATATAACATAATGATTCGTTCTTTGTATATATTGTTAAATGATCATCACAATAAGTCTAGTTAATATGTCCCCTAACCTAGTTACAAAAAATTTTTTTCTGATGATGAGAAGTTTTAAGATCTACTTTCTCAGCAACTTTCAAATATGCAACACAGTGTTATTATAGTTGCCATGCTGTATATTACATCCGCATGACTTATTTATTTGTAACTGGAAGTTTGTACATTTTGACCCCCTTCACCCATTTCTCTCACCCCCCCAACCCCACCTCTGGCACCCACCAATCTATTTGCTGTATCTATGAGCTTGGTTTTTGGGGTTTGTTTGGGTTTTTTTAGATTCCAACATATAAGTGACATCATGTGGTATTTATCGTCTCTGACTTATTTCACTTAGCATAATGCCCTCAAAGTCCACCCATATTGTTGCAAATGGCAAAATTTCATTCCTTTTATGGCTGAATAATATTCCATTTTATTCCATATACATATACATATTTTTTTTCTTGATCCATCCATCCATCCATTGATGGGCACAAGTTGTTTCCATATATTGACTATTATAAATAATGCTGCAATGAACATGAGGGTGCAGGTATCTTTTTGAGTTAGTGTTTTCATCTTCTTTGGATAAATGCCCAGAGGTGAAATTGCTGGTAGTTTTATTTTTGATTTTTTAATTTTGGGGGAAACCTCCATACTATTTTCCACAATGGCTGTACCAATTTACATTCCCACCAACAGTGCACAAGAGTTTCCTTTTCTCCACATCCCACATTCTTCTTAATGTTTATTTAAATATGAAAGATACTATTAGTAAGGTGGCTGGTTATAAGAAAAATACACAAAAATTGACATCCTGCAATGGAATCAAGATATCAGACAGACAAGATACCTGCTTCTACATCTCTACCTGCTCCAATCCCATGAAATTACAGAAATGATATTTTGAAAAAGGGATAGATCTGTAATGTTGCTGGAAATCAAGGAAGGGTGCTTACCTGCAAACCAGAAATACTGAAGACCATTTTTTTAAAAAAAAAGATAGAATTGGATTGATGAAGAAATGATAAAAAAATATTCAAGCCAAACATGAATAGAATAAACTACTCAAGGTAGGAATAGCTGTTGAAGCTCAGAGTGATCAAACCCATGTGGAGGAGAGTGCCTGAGCCCCTCCTCAGTGTTATCAGTTGAGTGATTCAGAACAAAGGGGCCCATTAGGCTGGCTCTTCCTCCCAGCCACCCGTAAACAGGGAGCAGTTTACAGATTGGGCATTTCCTCTGGGGTGAAGTTGTCATCAGTGTTCTCTAAAGGGGAGTTCTGACTCAACAAATCTTGTGAGTTGGGGCCAATAGGCAGAGTAGGACCTCAGTTAACTGGCTCCTGAGAGGAATGGAGATCCCCACCTTCAGGGGCTTGTGCCCACAGACCTCACCCTGCACAGACAACTCCCCACAGTAACTGGGGAGGAAAACAGCATTTGGAATAGGCACCAGAGATTTCCAATGGGGTTGTGAAAAAGCACTTGGTCAGATATCGGCCTGTGTAAGAGCTAGTTTTTAGACATTTGTCAGATCTTCATGTGGCTAAATAATTGATCAATGTATAAATATTGCATGAATGTTTGAAAAGATGGTAAAATCTCTGATAAATCAGGATGCTCCCTTTATATATCTATTGGTCCATACTTATTCATTGTATCATTTAAATCTTCACTGCCATTCAATGTGTGCCATGTGTGTTAAATTTTCTGGTAGCCATATCAAAGTAAGTCAAAAGAAACTGCTAAGATGAAGTTTAATAGATTTTGTTAAACTCAATACATCTAAAATATGATACGTTCAACACTTAATATTTTAAAATAACATTATTTTTCATACGAAATCTTTGAAATCTGATATGTGTTTTCTGCTGCTAGCACATCTCAATTTGAACTAGCCGTATTTAAGGTGTTCAGTAGCCTCGTGGCTCCCGGCTATAGTGTGTGGCTAGTCGCTGCTGAATTGGACAGTACAGTTCTAAATCCTTGGTTATTTTTTGTCTACTTGAACTATTGTTCTGTTTATACGTTTTGAAACTGCACAAAGATTCACGAGTGGACAAGAACAAAACAAAAAGCCTCTTCTTGGACCATTAACTCTTTGGACTTTGAATTCCATTTCATTTATGTTAATATGGGCACACCTGTTTCTTGGTGTTAGCATTTCCTTGGTTAACGCATCTTTGAAACAACATTTAACTGAATTTTGTGTTGTTACCCCATGTGAGAGTTGCTCTCTTTTAATGGAGACTTCAACCAAATTACATGAAATTGCGAGCATTGGTATATTTGGATTTATTTTGTCCATATGCTTGTACTTTTTACTTACTCTACTTTCTTGTTGTTTCTATTCTTCCTTTCGTTCCTTATTGTTGTTCGGTTAATCAGTATTTTAGGTGCTGTTTCCTTTTTTCTTCTTTTAGTAGTGTTGCATTTATACATCCTATTTTTATTCTTCCAGCATTTACCTTTCATTTTTTTTCAGCAGAAGAAAGCAGTTTATTCCAATGATGTGTGATTGTCAACTGATTTTATCTTGGTTTTTTTTTGTCATTGTTACCTTTAATTTTAACTAAGTTGAAGTCACACAGATATTTTCTCCTTGTGAAAAACTAACATTAATAGGTTTGACCAAATTCCTCTTTAACTACCTTCCCAATCCCAGTCCTCGCTCAAAAGGTAATGACTGTATTTACATTTGAAACATATTCTACCAAAAAATGTTTTTTTAAAAAGAAACATGTTCTACCAACTTTTCCCATGAATTTCATTACATAAATTTGCATATATCTTGTATATGTGTATGTGTGTGTGTGTGTATCCACAAAAAATTGTATTTTCTGCTATTCTATTTCTTGATATTTCTCATGAAGGAACAGTTGAATAGGCGGGCAAAGATATATGTGAAAAAAGTTTGCATAACCATATTGGAAGTACTTATTGGAAACATCCTAAATATGCATCAATAGGGGAGAGGATTGGTTAAATAGATTGTGGTACATCCATACATTATAGCAAAAAAATATGTACTATATTCTTAAATCCATTGACATAAGAAGATGACTAAAATATATTCTAAAATGAAATAAATCTGCTTACAAACACACACACACACACACACACACACACACACAATTTACCAAAATAGTATGGTGATTATCTCTGATGGCTACGATTTCAGATGATTTTACGGTCTTCTTTAATATTTTATATTGATCAAATTTTTCTACAATCAGCATATACAGATGTTACACTTTTGAAAATATATTGAAAATGTATTCCCCCCCCAAAATAAATTTTAACATAGATGCTCTGAGAATTTCCATCATGTTTATCTAAAGGCTTCTCTTCCTCCCCAGCAGGTGACCTTGGATGCCTGGAAAAGCCTCTGCCCCAGTTATAGAAGCAGTCCCTAGAAAACTTGGGGAAGATGAAAGAGGACTAGCTGCATGTGCTACACATACTAAAAAATTCAAGCTGTAAATATTTAAGTGTCATTTTGCATGTTATTTATATATTTGCTCAGCTGTCTGTACTTATGTTTGCTGTACCCTAGATGTGCTTTTCTATGTTTTGCCTTAAATAATGTTCTCCTGGGAGAGAACCAGTCTGTAAAGTCCTTCCTGTAGAATGCCAAGAGAGCATTTCAAGCAACTGGATATCTGAGCAATTATCTTGACATTGTTAATAAAGATCAATAATTATTTCAAGCACTAATTAGTGCAAGGAGTGTTCTTGATGTCATTACAAGTCTATCTCACAACAGTTTAAAATCTCCTACATCTAGTATAACATCTCTCTCACGGGAATTATACCTGAGATTGTACAGTTCGATTCCACAATCATTTCTTTACCACCTCCTATGAAACACCAGGTATCGTTGCAAAAATGAGTAGGCTAAGCCGTCATGTTCACAGTCAAATGCAGGTTGAATTCAAGCTAATCAAAACTGATCAATATTTAACATGTGACCATTTGCCAGTCCTTCTGAAAGAGGAAAGGTACTGACCAGATGATATGTAGCTCTATTTTTCACATGGATGATGAAACCAAGGACAGTTTCCATTCTCTAAGAGGGTAGAAAGGCTCTCAGGAAGAGTTTTTCCCCATTTTAAGGACTTAAAGGGGAAACAGGCTGCCAGACACGCCGCGTGATGTGTATGCAGAGGGGCATGACTTCTACCCGAGATTTTCTACCTCCAAGAACGGAGCTGTTTTTCTTGGGAATGGCTAGGAGTCTGTACTAAGAGTTCTTATCAGGACCACAGCAGCATGGCAGTGTAACCCTGCAGGAATGTCAGGGGGGCAGGAGGAGAGATCGTGATGGGCTCCTTCATTTCCTTGCAACCTAGGGAGTGACTGGAAATCGTTTTGAAAGACAGGCTTGTGCTCAGGGGATGGAGACATCCAAGTTTTACGTATCCTGACCTGCGATGGTACACCCTGAATGTTGAGCTAAGCTAATGTACCATGCCTCCTGAGGATGCCAACAACACCAGATCATACTCTTCAGCACGGTGTGCGCACGTGTGTGTATATGTGTATGTGTAACCAACTATACGCACACAAAGGTATTTTCTGTGACTCTTTTCTCTTTCTAGGAATAGATATAGAGATTTGATTTCTGGGAATGGATATAGATACTGTTGGCAGGGAGCAAGGATATGTGCCGGCATGGAGGGGATCCCACGAGATCTACCCTGTAACTCCAAGTAATAGGGACAGGTCGTTATAGAGCAAAGGAGCCTAAGTGTTATTACTATTATTTTTACATTTCTCAGAAAGTCTCTACAACCTCTCTACTCCAGCTCTCCGTGTTGGATCACTCTATCAGATGTAATGGCTCCAGATTGCGGACTGAAAACAGAAGCCACTGGCCCCCAGCAGGGGCAGAGGATATGCCAGGCCTGGATGAGAAGCACAGGTCTCCCAATCTGGGACCAAAACCTCTCTTTCACTGTAGCTTCATGCTTAGGATTCCACAACCCCTTCCCTTTTTTTCCTCCCTAAATAAGAGACTGCTCTTCCCATTTTGCAGATGAGAAAAATGAGGTCCAGACCTAGCAGCCACACCCAAGCGTTTGTGACTAGGCCAGTGCTTGGAGCTCAGGGGAAACCACTAACTGCGGATACCATGACAACAAGAGCTGTCTCTTGCATTCTCAGTTCAATCCCTGGAAAAGAAATGACAACATTCTTCTTGTGAACACAGAGTAACTGTACCGAAGACTTCCGACTCATGTCCCATTCTCTTCACTCCTTGCCTGGCCCAAGCCAGACCCCCTTCCCTCCCCACAGATCTTAGATTCTCCACCTGCTCCCTCATCATCTTCAAGTGTGTTCTGTGAAATAAAATGAAACAGAGTAGGATCTTGCTAGTGGAGCCGTGGTGAGGGCAGGGCCCGTCCCTTCCACAGAAGGTGAGGACAAAACAAGACAAAGTCCACATGTCCAGGAATTCATATGCTAGACCCGTGCAGTCTGGTGTGGCAGCCACTGGCCACGTGCAGCTATTGAGCGCTTGGGATGTGCGAAGTGCAACAGAAAGACTACGTTTTTTTGTATTTCAATTAATTTTAATTCAATTTTAAAACTGACCATTTGGTTTGGTTATTGGAAAGCATAAGTATGTACGAAGCAACTGAGGTTTGTAACTCTACTTCTTCAATCATAACCATTATGAAATCTAAATACAGATCAAGTATTTCCGATGAAAATGTAGTGTCTAAACTCAGATGTGCTCTGAATATAAAATACACAGCAGAGTTGGAAGACTTAGCAGGAGGAAAATGTACAATAGCTCATTAATAATTTTGATATTGATGCATGTTGAAATGAACATACATACTTTAGATATATTGTGTGCAATAAAATTGTATCATTAAAATTAATTTCACCTGGTTCTTCTTTTTACATTTTTTTTAATGTGGCTACTGGGAAACTGTAAATTACATATCGTATTTCTGTTGGTTCTCTGCTCTAGATGTTTAATGTTCCTGGGGATAATGCTGGAGAGGGGATATCCTGGTCCAGGGGCCTATTCATCACTTGCCCTCTCATATTGCTACAAGGTCCCTCCAGAACACTTTCCAATCCTCTCTTTCTGAATTACTGGTTTAATGTTACTCCCATTGTGAATACGCACTTGCCCTCATCCCTACCCACCGGCAGCATTCTCTCTCCTCTGTCCTGCCCCCCTCCTTCTCTCCTCTGCCTGGCTGTGGGAAAACCCATTCCGACTGCGAAGAGTTCTTCTCTCCCTTTCCATTTCTGTCTCATCCCTTAACACCACCTTCTCTGACTTTTTCTGACGACCGCCATCTCTTGAAACTACTTCATTAGAGGTCAAGGTCTTAACAAGAGGTCGGCTTCCTTAGAGGTCTTGCAAGAAGGTCAGAGGGAGAGGCCGTCACAGGCTTGCTCAGGCCTCTCTCCTTCCATATTGCTCTGCCTCTCCTCCCTAACGCTGGTGCTGGCTGTTCATGCCCTCTGTCCTCACCCCCTCGACTTCACGCTCCCCTTCTCTCTTGACCTCCCCCCCCCATCTCAGGTCAGATTTCTGGAAAACGGACTCTGCATGGAGATGGAGAATTGCTGGTAGGAGGTCTTGGGAAATAGCCTTGGGAACAAAACGCCTGTAAGAAAGTGAGGATGTGGGACTGGACAGAGAGTGAACTTTAACCCAGGTGCAGTTTCCACGGAGGCCTCCGCTGATCCCTTGGGAAGCTCTGGAGCTAGAATAGCCCTTCAGGGTCCTCCAGTATGAAAGCAAGCGGATGTGCCTTTGTATCCCTGCATCAACTAATCGGACCAGATGCCCCCAAGGAGGGGCAATGTGGCTTATACTCACTATCCTGAAATGATTCTCTCCAAAGTCTCGCAAAGATCTCTTCAGCTCCAAGTCTAACCTGTTTTCTTGGGTGCCCTCCTCATCGGTGTCCTTGTAGCCCAGGCTTCTCCTGGATCTGGGCATTCTGCACAAGTGCTGGCCCTCCTGGATGATGTCAGTTTCTTTCACTGGCTCCTTTTCGAGCTTTGACCTGGGCTCTGTCCTCAGCCCGGCCCTCTCTACATTGTCCAAACTCCCTCCATCTTGTGTTCCCTCTGCTTCACAGCACTCCAGGTCTTCCTCCAGACTTCCACACTCAAAGCACCAGCATGGTCCTTCTTCAGACCCCCTCGCTACCCCTCCATCTATGACACACAGGGCAAGCTCTGTGGAGGCCCCCGTCCGCTGCATCTTCCACATTCACCCCCATTTCAGGCCTGCCCCTCACAGGGACCACTGCAGTCACCTCCTGCGACCTCCACCTGGTCCGCTCTGCTGATTTTTGCTCTGGTGCTACGCTTCTGTCAGCAATCCCTGCTTCCAAAGGCTTTCCTGACCTAGCGCCCCTGGTAAATGGGTAACCTTGCTTGCTGCAGTCAAGTTTCAGAAGAACGTGGGTGGATAAGCGCAGGCCTTTGTTACTTTGAGAAATAATATGCTGCACAGGTAGAAGAGAGCCAGTTCTCTGCTTCGCACCTGTTCTCAGCCAGGGCATGGCCTGTCCTGTGTCTACTCTTCCTCTTTTCTCCAGTCTGGGAGGAGGTCTCGAGGCTTCCTGGGCCCAAGACACAGAAAGCCAAGCCCATGGTCCAGAGGGCTCTCGCTGGGACAGGGCACTGATGGGAGGCTTCCTTATATATAGGGTGTAGGCAGAGGGAGAGGGGCGGCTCTTTGGGATCAGAGGGGCTTGTCCCTAGAGTCCCTGGGAGCCCCCACAGGCCAATGTCTCCCGGGACCTGAGCCACGCACCAACCCAGGGGAAGAAAGCAAGACCTGAGAGAGCCCCCCCACCCCCACCCCGGGGCTGGGAAAGAAGGAGCCCGGGAGCCGCGGGCAGACAGGAGGTTTGTGAGCCTCCCCTCCCCTCCCCGCAAGGATCCCCGGGCAACCACACAGCTGCCCCTAACTCCGACTTAATTGGCTCTGTGAGCTCCGAATTGAAGAGAGGCCAACTCCCAAACAAAGACGCGGCCCAGCTCAGGGCTTCTGGGGAGGCCAGCCCGGCCGGGAGGAAGGGAGCCTGGGACTCGGAGGGGGGCGAGCCGGGAGGGTGGGCGCTCGGGAAGCGGGGCGGGGCGGACCGGCAGGAAGTGCCCGGGGTGCTGGGCTGGAGCCGGGCCGCCCGCACGCTGACGCTCTCCCGCTGGGAGGGCCCGGAGCGCCGCCGCGCCTCCCGAGGCTCCCGCTCCCGTCGCTGCGTGCGGAGCCCGGCGGCCCGAGGAGCCCGGTAAGTGCGGGGGGCGGCGGAGCAGCGCGCGGCGCTCGGGAGGGCCCGGGCCGGGGCGGGGGCGAGGCGGCGGGCCGGTCGCGCCCCCACCTCCCTCCCCCTGCCGCGCGGCCCGCCGTGCTGAGCCGGACGGTGGTCGTGCCTGGGCGGGCGGGGGCCAGCCAACTCTGGGTGCGCAGTGGGGGCGGGAGGCCTCGGGTCCCACTGGGGGGACACGGGCGCGCACTGGGCTCTGCGGGGGGTCGCAGCGTTTGTGTGTCCCTAATTATACTCTTGAGTCCTGAGTCTGCCTTTCTGCCCTTAGAGCCTTGGGAGAGGGCTCTGGGCTTCTGAGTGCCTCTTGCCGCCCAGCGTGCTCGGTGCCTGTCTCTCCTCAAAATGTCATTTTCTTTGTCCACCCGGATTCTGGTAGCTGGCTCTTAGGCATAAGCCCAGGGTGACCGGTCCAGAGTAATCCTAGCTAGAATTGTATAGGGCTTGTCTCAGTCCCCCATGCAAAGCAGAGTTTGCTAAATGCTGGCAGCTGGTGTGGCTTCTGTGTCCCATGGGGACACATCTGTGTATTTGTGGGGACATGGCTATGCAGGCCCCATCACCTGTGTTTACCTGTCCAATCCTGCAGGTGCAGTTGGCCGGTTTGGTATGGGAAGAAGGAAGATGTGGATGGCTCTAGGGTGTATTGTTTTCCCAGTGTTATGTTCAGTATTGATAAGAGTGAACTGGCTGAAAATATGAAAATATGAAAGGAAGGAGGGGTCAATGGGGTTGGACAAGAGAGCATCTCACCTTAGGTCTAAATTGCTACAGATCTCTCCAGCATGTGGGCACACAGTATGAGGCAGGGATAGCAAGGAGAGAAGAGGCAGCTTCTAGAAACCCTCCTTAGTACACTCCAGGGCATAAGATGTAGGTGGAGGGGAGCGAGGGAATGAGTGTGGTATTAAACCAGGGTGGATACTCTGTGTTTAATCTGTGAGCAGCTTGATGATAGCTACCTTTGGAGTCTGGAGCCCTGGGTTTGAATCAGAATTCAGTGGTTGTTATTATGTTACTAGTGATGTTCCCTGCACAGGTCTCTCGGGGGCTCAGTTGCTTGTGTGCAAAATGGGATTTAGAACTGCTGTCCTGGGGCGCCTGGGTGGCTCAGCCTGTAAGCGTCTGCCCTCGGCTCAGGTCATGATCCCAGGGTCCTGGGATCGAGCCCCGCTTCGGGCTCCCTGCTCAGCGGAGGGCCTGCTTCTCCCTCTCCCACTCCCCCCGCTTGTGTTCCTTCTCTCGCTGCGTCTCTCTCTGTCAAATAAATAAAGTAAAATCTTAAAAAAAAGAACTGCTGTCCTGCCTACCTCAGGTGGTACTACTGGAGGCTGAAATTGGCTAATGCCTGGGAAAGTGCTGGGACAGCCTTAGGCTCGAAGGGCAAAGGGCAAATGCTGGGCTCATGGGGCGGAGCCTGAGGCTTGGGGAACACTTTGAGGGCCTGGAGCTATTTGGCTGGGGTTAGTAAGGGGAGCAATTTGCATACTGCTTCCCTTGATATTCAGCAGGAGCGTGTGCCTAGAGCCCAGCTTTGGACTCTTGGTGTGTTTGATCCGTACAGACCTTGCGGTGCCAGAGGTTTCCTATGAAAGCCTTCTACAGCCCAGGAGGAAAACTGGCTTGGCTGGCGTTTAAGTTGTGTAACCCTAGAGCAGCTTGACTTTCCAGGGAGCCTTCCTCCGGGTGAGCCGCCATCTTGCTTTTATCTTCATGCCCCCAACAGAAGCAGTCAAGAGCCCTTTCCACAGTTTGAAGCCAGGGATATAAGAGAGGAGGAAGTTTTCCCGAGCAACGTCATGGGTGTGGGATGGCAACTGCATGGTGCTGTCTTCTGGGGTACAGAGCCAGACTCAAACCAGCTGAGGAGGTCTGAGAGGGCACCGAGAGTCATGACAGGCGGCCCTGAACGCCAGGGTGGGCGTGGGGTTTTGTGGGCACTTGGATATCCCCCGTCGGAGAGCCTTATTTGCATGTAGTAGCTGTGTAGTAAACACTGCGAAAGGAAAAAGAGCACTGGCCAGGGGGCCTGGAAACCCAGGGTCAAGTCCTGGCTCGGCTCTCAACCTGTGTGTCCTGGGGAACGTCACTTTACCTCTTTGGGTCAGCTTCCTCACTGGTCAAAATCAGGGCATCTGTCCAACCAGTTGTTCTGCCCTCTGCTCAGGTTTTACTGCCTCAAAGAGGCATTTCTGCGATCCCCCATCTAAAGTAGCTTCCTCCTGGGCCACAAGCTCATTGCCCGGATCTGGTTCTTTCATAGCACTTACCATCGTCTGAACTTAGCTCTGCTATCTCCAGCCATACTGGAAGATTCTGGAGAGCAGGGCCCTCCCCCGGTCCTCCTACCTGCTGGCTCACCAGCCCCTGGAACGTAGTAGGTACTCAGAAAAGGTTGTGTCGGTGATTGAGCGAATAACTGAATAAGCAGGGAACGGTGGCATGCTTTTCAAACTGTGCTCCTAGGAGCTTTTGAGGGAGGAGCAAGGCCCATAAGCAGGGCCATGGGTCCCTCACTCCAACAGCTGGGGGTTAATCTGAGTTATGGGCTGGCGTCCAGGTAGGATTTCCTTGGAAGGAAGGGCCCTCCCACTAAGATAAAACTGGAAAACCATTGTATCAGAAGACGCCGAGGGGCCTTTTCAAGTCCAAGTTGAAATAATAGTCCTGCAGCTGGAAATAGTGCAGGCTCGGCCCTCAAGGAGGACCAACGGCAGTGATTCAGACACTCACATCCCACAGATCACTTCTGCTTGGCCAGGGGAGTCGTCACAGGGTTGTTTTTTCGCAACCGGTTTAATTTCCTGAATTTTTGGAGAAGGTTAATATGAAGATGATTTTGCACACAGTCCAGCAACCAGCGGTCCATGGGAACTCTGAACTATGTTGGAGATGAACAGGAGGGGACACTGACTATCTGCAAAGTGGATAAGCCACACTCTGATTGAGAGCTGCCTGTTCAGGGTGACCGTGTCTACGTCATCATCCGGAGGTGTGTTGCCAGGAGAACTGTCCAGATGTGCCTCCTGCCCAGTAGATGTCCACTAAGCATGCTTTATTCTTGAGTAGCTGGCAGTGGGAAGGAGCCCTCTCTCTGAGCCATTCCTGAGCCTAGAAGACAGCGATGTGATGGCACCCCCTGACCCGCATTTACAGCAGCCTTGGCAGCCCCAAGGTTGTCTCTTCCTGTAAATCCGTTTGCAGGTGGCACTGTGGCTCCCATATCAGCACTGTGTGCCCAGGTTTTTGGCACAGAATCCAGGTTGACCACCACCTTTGTTAAACCCCGTAGGAGTTAGTATAAGACATGTATACTCTAATATAGTTATATAACACATAATATATATATATATGTAATTATGTAAGATACATTAATGTCGTATGGTATATAATATGTAATATATAACATAACATGCTAAATATATGCTATTAATATATAAATACATATTATATAATTACATATTATAGTATATACTGTTAGTATTATATACTATATATACTATTACTATTATATATTATTTATAGTACTATATATTATATACTATTATTTTATTATTATTTATATTACTATATACAATTATTATATAGTACATAATAGTAATATATAGTATCTAATCGTGTGTGTGTATATATATGTATATATAGTATGTACTAAGAGTATATAACATGTAATGGTAATATTATATATTAATAGCACACCCCTTAATGGAGAAGGAGGTTCAGTTGTTTCATTGAGTTGTTTTGGGGGGATGGCTGAGGGGGGAGACTATGGAAAGAAGTGGAAAGGAGAGAGGGAACACAGACACCCCTGGTAATTCCTGCCGACCATTGACCTTGCTTCTTGTAGCAGTCCCTGCCCTGGCTGACCCCCGTGGGCTCCCGGGTTCATGAGATTTGTGCTTAGAAGGGCATGCACTGCAGAGGTGAAGGGGAGGGCTGATCAATATGCACAAATTCACCCAGAGCCTCCTCTGAGCCTCCAGGCCTCAGAATACCTAAAGACCTGGCCCCTGACCTCAAGCATCTAGTTGTGGGGAGATTAAAGTCACTCCCAGGAAGAGAGGAGAAAACAGTTGAGGGCACACTGCTGGGGTGGCTCTCACCTGAGCTGGAGCTGGAGCTCAGGAAACGAAGGAAAACCGGTGCAGGAAAACCGGTGTGGTGGGACTTGGCGGGGGAAGGGCAGAGAGCCCAGCTCCAGGTCAGGTACTCCAGCCTGGAATCGGGGCCCTGCCCCTTCCTTCTGAGTGGCCCTCCGTGTGCTATGTGACCTCACTGAGCTTCAGTTCCTCTTCTGCCAACCAAAGAAAGGAGTTCTACCTCCCAGCTGGCCTGGGTACCAATGGATGGCAGAGTTAAGTCCAGAAAGCCCAAATCCGGAGAGGGGCACCGAGCGCCCAGGTGTGGGCTGACCAAGGTGAGCACTCTGGACAAGGGTTCGCAGTGACAAGGGGGGCCTGCCAGGTGGTGACTGCTGCACCACGCGTCCTGAGTGCCAGTCATCGGGGGTATTCCCCGGGGCCAGCCAACCACCCTTTTTCTTCTCTGGCTGTCTTTCCCCCTGGCCGTTCTGCTCTCCACACAACTGCGGGCAGGATGCAGCTGGACTTACGCAGCTCCCTCCCACCTCATTGCCCTGTGTACGTATCAGCTCTTCTTAAAGGCTTAAGGGGTTTTACTGCAAAATGCCAAGAATTCAAGAATTGAGGCTGTTACAGAGGTTCAGGAAATGTTAAAGGAAATTGCTCTGATGGTCCCTGATCCATTTTGAAGTAGTTAAGTTTTGAACTAAAGTAGAGTTCCCTGACCCTCTTTGATGGCAGACAGCAGGGGAGAACCCCGCAGTGGTTCTCACCTGTGTCCTGACTTCTAGATTGTTCTTCTTATTATTATTTGAACAGGGATCTCATGTTTTGAAAGATTTTTGTCAGCCACACTTCCCTGTAAATGAAAATTAAATTTGTTTCTCCATTGGAAACAATTAATCAGACCATAAAAGTGGTAGTGATTTCACTACCCAGTGTCTACTTCTCCCCTTTCTATCATTTACATTTTTAAAAGATCAGTTTAGGGACACCTGGGTGGCTCAGTCAGTTAAGTGTCTGCCTTCCACTCAGATCATGATCCCAGGATCCTGGGATCAAGCCCCGCATCGGGCTCCCTGCTCGGCGGGAAGCCTGCTTCTCTCTCTCTCCCACTCCCCCTGCTTGTGCTCTCTCTCTCTCTCTCTGCTTGTGTCTGTCAAATAAATGAATAAAATCTTAAAAAAAAATCAATTTAGACCATTTAACCAACAGATTCTAGTGTGTTGAAAGGCTCAGAAGAGAAAAGAACAAAGAACAGGATTGGGCTGGTGGTGTCCAGTTTGAGGTTTGGAACAGATTGCAAAATTATAAAAAGTTTTCCATTATCCTGTTTGATCATGTAGGTGTGGTCACTAGCCTCTGAAGCTTTTTTTGACAGGCAAAGGCCCACCTTTCTCTAAGTGCTCGTGAAAAGTTGTAAAGACATTTCTCTCTCAGACCCTCCTTCTGCAGACAAGTACTACGGTTCTGACCCTTGGAAAACAATGTCCTATACTATGGCTTCAGGGTTATATTCCTCACCACTGCGTGAGGATAGAAATTTACGTTTATTGACTTTTTATCCCTGGCAACTAGCACCAAGCTGGGCAAACAGTGGGAGTTCAGTCAGTGTCCACAGAATAGATATTTCAGGAGGGAGCTTATCAGCCATCAGTGAGATTGTGCCTCAGGGAGAAGTACCTCAATGAGGGCTGGCTACATAATTTGTCGGACCCAGTGCAAAATGAAATTGTGGACCCCTGGCTCAAAAAGCAGGAAGAAGTGTCATTGAAAGTACTAAAATGTAAAGCCTTTTCCTGTCTTCCGTGGTCTCTTTCTTGACTTGTCACGGTGGGTTTTATTTGCTACTCAGTGGCATTCTAAGTAAAGAGAAATTAAAATTTTCATTTTATTTTAGTTTTAATTATTAGCATGAATTTACTAATTCATCTTGATATCATGCAGTGCCAGCTTTAAATGCAAGTAGGGGCACCTTGGCTGGCTCAGTTGGAAGAGTGTGCGACTCTTGATCTCAGGGTCCTAGGATTGAGCCCCACGTTAAGTGTAGGGATTACTTAAATAAATAAAACAAAATAAAAGCAAGTATATGAGCATTTAACTCATATGTAGAATCACCAAAATCACACAGTCATATGTCCTAGCTCATGTTTTGTTCTTCTTAACATTGGAAATGATGCACAAAATGACCTCGATGTTTTTATTTCCCTTCTTGATACGTGCACCTTCTGTCAACACACTGTCACACCCCACTTTCAGCCTAAGGGAAAGAAAGGGCTGAAAGGAAAAGCAACCATGCCCAACATGGACACGGGCTTCACTTCCCTGCTGTCCATCATTTTCAGCTTGAGGAGATGACTAATACAGGAAGTGCCACAAATAGGGAAGGACAGGGTATCATAGGGGTCCTTGGTTGCTGGTGTTTCTTACAATGCATCGCTTGCTTTCTGCACTTGAATCCAGCTTTGGTTCCAGCAGAGAACCTGACCTCCCTGGGCCATCAGCACCCCCTTGCTCCATGAGAAACCGAACACCTTACCTTGTAATCACTTTGAGACTCCTTGAGCACCACGCCCGGAGGACCCCCAGGAATTCTGTGCTCATGGGGCATCGAGGATCAAATGATATCAGCAAGGAACAGTGGACACACACACACACTGTGCATTTCTGTCTGCTCACAGTCATGCCCACCGTCCCATGGGGCTTCACTTACAAAACACAAGCTCAAAGATAAAATTATTAAAAATCCCGGGATGCCAACAGCAGCACATTAAACCAATCGCAAGGCCCTCCTCAGCACGGGGCACTGTGAGTCTACTCAGGGAGCCTGCTCGGGAAGCCAGCTGGGCTTCAACCCTTGACCTTCCATTTTGGTCCCATATTTAGATGGTTCTGGTCCACTTGGGGTAGAACACGTCCTTTAAACGAGTGGGCCATTCAAGTGCCCTCAGATTCCAGTTAGTCATTTAGATCTTTGGAAAATAGCAAAGGCTTCCATCTCCTTATCCAGGTCTCCATTCTTCTGCTTTAAATCATTTACATTTTTAAAAAGTCAGCTTGGATCATTTACTCACAGGTTCTAGTGTGTTTAAGAAGCTCAAAAGAAAGGAACAAAGGACAGGGGTAGAGGGGGGCATGGCCCATTTTGTCTGAGGGTTGGAATGCATCAGAAAGCAAAAAGCTTCTAGGAGTTCTTATGTCTGTTCAAAGACGTTGGCTAGCTTGTTCTAGGCATGACCATTTTTATACCGAAACCCAGCAGATGGTTTGGGATGGGGAAGGGTGTGGCTTAGTTAGCAAGGGAGGAGGTGCCCTTCAGGTGACTCCACGTTTTGGGGTGCTTTTTGCACACAGAGAGGTTTAGGGAAGCCAAGCCTTCCAGAAGAAATAAGTCCCTCTCTCTGTGGGGAGAGAGGTAAGGCAGGGAGACAGGAAGTTAGGACTAGAGCCAGAATGAAATACTCAGAAAGCAATTAACACCTTCTGATAGCTTGCTGCCGGCTAAGGGCTTTTCAGTGGGCTGGAAACCTCAAGTTCCCGGCGAGTTCTAGGAAGCAAGTACTAGTACCATGAACTGAAAAAGGAGTTCTTTCCTCTTTTCTTTCTCTTTCTCTCTTTCTCTCTCTTTCTCTTTCTCTTTCTCTTTCTCT